>NW_020653712.1:1796134-1880885 GCF_003589595.1 Hyposmocoma kahamanoa
TTGAGGTACGCAACGTCAGACGGTGTTACTATTTGCGTCTCCGTTAAGAAGAATAGGTGCGGCTTCTCAGTCTCTAGGTGGTAGTGGACCGGATCAAGGTTAGAGTGCAGGCCTCGGATGTTAGTGAGGTGCACCTTCATTGGGAGGAAGTGCAGCAACATGTCAAGGACCATTAGCATAAGAACACCTGCTATATAACCATGTAACTTGCAAATAAAGAATATGAATCAGTGGCGAGGCGTCCATATAAGTCGATTCCCATCGGCTTGCCTAAAATTTCCCGCGTACCTATTACCAGTTGCACCGCGCATACCCCACCACTTAAAAAACATTAATTCAAAATATTCACTATTAAACGTGTATAACTTGTCCCGATGCATCTCAACCAATCAACGCGAGGTAAGCCGGCGGATCGGCGAGTTCTATTTCATTCATGAAATGTACGCGCTCCCATTAAAATGTATGCACACGTTCCCAAAAATTCGCTTTAAAACATATACAGAAACGGCGGCTTAAAAGCAGCAATGGTTCGAGTTATTGTCGAATAGCGTACACTTAAATTTATACCTTATTACCAACACGTTATAGTTTAATTTGTTTTAATGTCAGAATCTTTGCCAGATATAAAACTCTTTCAAAATAATGTAACAAAATTATTATAATAGCAAAAATTAATTCAACATAAGGTTAATTTATACTTTGTAAATCTTAACAATAAATAGTATTACGTGTGTATCTATATTTAACTGGGTGTTTCTTTCTAATAGGACTACGTAACGAATGTATGTAGAAGGTTAAGGTAATTTGTAGGTAATTAAAACAGCAATACTTAGCATTCATGTGTTTGTTTACACGCTTTCGTGTCGCGACGGGCAGCTTAAAATATAAAATTACTTTAAAAGCTATGGTTACTTTATGTGTAGAATAAGTTACCCTGTAAAATGAAGTGAACTAGTATCTTGGGTCCTAATAAGTTTGTAAGAGGGCTTCTGGTGCTGGTGGCGTTACGTCCTGTTGGATGGAATGTAGTAGTAGCCTCCGCAGCCTCCATACATGTTGTTTAGTACGTTAAAATTTGAGGATACAAAAGGGTAAAAAACTAGTGGTAATAAATCCAGTTATATAAGTATTTATTGCGGTTTTAACAAGTCTTATGATATCGAGTTCTTAGGTTTTCGCGATTGTTACACATAGGAAATGAAACTATTTTTCCGGATTTAAATCGCGTGTATTTGTTTTTTCAACAAACCGACGTTTCGGGCCCTTTACAGGTCCCATGGTCACGGCTGATTGAGGTGGTACAGTCATCAGGTTTGTTTAAGAAAACAAATATACGCGTTTTAAATCCGGAAAAATAGTTTCATTTCCTATAATACTTATGAATCATAAGTTATGATCTTAAAAATGTATATTGTACAAGAGATTTTTAATAAAATGGTAAACTGTTAAAAAAAAAATAACAAGAAGATGTGTTCTCTGCCGCGATCGGGCAGAGAATGACGATGGAACGAATCAAAATCAGAATGCGAGGCAAAAGAATGGAACAATTCAAAATTTGAATTTAAATACGAGTGTGGGAATAATATCAGAAATTTTAATATAAAGGTGGGATGACGATGCAAGGAGGTCACACCGTCACAAGTGTCGTGTTCAAACGTCGCCTATTTAACGGGAAAAGAAATTTTAGTTAAAGTGTTTTTTGTTTTTTTTTCAAATAGTTAATCTTCGACTTTACCAACGAAATTATAAATATCACTTACATTTTCCTCATGAGCACACTGAGCAACTGGCTCTCGTCGCTCAGGCCGAGCACTTCCGACAACCGCCTATACACCTTCCCGTTCTTCTGCACTTGCTCGCCCACATAGATCTTGCGGAACTGTTCGAAGAATGACATCATCGCCAGTTCCAGCTTTTCACAGCCACCCTGTAATAAGCATGTCGGAGACAGGTGTCACTTCAAACGTGATGAAGAGTTCGGTTCGTTGTTTACGTGATAAATCTTAGAGCTATTACACACGGCGGCTTTTAGCTATACAAAAGCGCGTTTGAAATGACACAATATTACAAAATTGAAGACGTGTTAGATAAACATGTGTGGAAAGACGACAAAAAAAGACGGGTTTAGATTCCACAAAAATATGGCCTCAAAAAGTGTATTCCATAGCGTGTAAGTTTGTGACGGTGTGACCTCCTTGCATCGTCATCCCACATATTTTATCACCTTTCTTCGGTTCCTGGCCACTCGTATTTAAATTTTAATTTTGGATTGTTCCACTCCATCGTCATGTACCTATGAATACGTATCTGTAATTCACTATATCTCAGCCCTTTTAGGGGTAAGTTTCTAATTAATATCGTTTTCATCATAGGAAGTGTTTTATATTAATGTATCAGTTTTTCTATATATACCTTTTTATTGTTATATCCTTACTCCTTACTTCTTTGTTACCATTTCTTCTTAACCCGACTTTTAATATATTTGTGGACCGGAAGTTTTCTGTTTTACTGCCGTGAACCTGGTCACGGCTTGTTAGGGTTCTATAATCTAGAGGCACTAGAAAGGTGTTTTCGCTGTTGTGAAATCATTTCATCTCGTTTTTTTGTAGTGGCTTTTGGATATACAAGTTTATTTTTACAAACATATTTTATAATTCACGACAAATAAAACTCCAAAAGATATTTCTACATGTAGAACATGCTATGAGCCTTCGAAATGGGAGTAATTTTTATTTTGATAATATACAGGTAACGTAAAAAAGACAGTAAGCGTAGGATTTTTCTCTCTCTTCCCCGCGGCAAGGTGCCCAAGACGCTGGCAGCGTTCCCCCTTTGTATTTTTATGCTAATGCATCGGGCAAGGTAGCTTGGGTTTCCCAAAAAATCTATTAATTTTTTTGGATAAGATTTTATACAGATGAAGAGCACTGGGACCCCACGGGCCAAGGGTTTCGACTCCAAAGGCTCCAAATAGGTAGTCGGAGCGAGATCCTGGTACTTATTACTTTTTATTCTTTCTTTGGAGCCAGCCCTTCAGCCTTCGAAATTATATTTTTCCAATATTTGAAACCTTTCAAAGTTTTCGTTTTCATGTTTTATGGAAAAGTTTCCATTATTTAAAAACTTTCGGAAAATTACCCAATAATACTTGGATGCTGATAAGCAATAAAGTGTCAATCACCATGATCATAGTTTTGCCGAAAACGGCACTTAAAGATTATTTTCATAGTTTTTGATAGTTCATTCTAAAATTTACCTAAGAAATGAAAACTTTTGCTGATGTGCTTGTCGTTGTTGGGAAATTATAGTAATAAATCACAACAATTCATAATTCCTAAGGTGACAACAGCAAAAGTTTTCATTTTACAAGTTTTTAGGACAAACTATCAAAAACAACGAAATAACCTTTAGGTGCCGTTTTCGCAAAGCTATGATTATGTTGGTTAAAACATTATTGCTTATCAGCATCCAGTTACGATTTATACCGTTTCCTTAAAGGAAACCCGTGAACAACAGTAGGACTTATTGGTAGATGATTACTCTTAGAAAAATAAAAGTTTGCAATATCTGAAATGGACTCGCTAGGCTCCTTTGCTCGTAACACTTACCTGAGCCAGTCGAGAATCAGTGAGATCCATAAGCTGCAGCACGCGGCACACGAGCTCACCGTCCATGGCATCGTTCTCGTCACACGTGTTTACGCTTGCGCGACCGCCGATCGCCGCACCGATTATATACACTAGCCAGGTTAATTGCCCTGTAAGGAGATGTTACTTCGCTCAAATTGCTCATTATAAGCATTTCGCTTATGTTTTTTTTTTATAATATCAAGTGACGGGACGAACAAGTCATGCGCCTGATGGTAAACTACACGCCTGTCCATAACAGTTGCAGTATCACTCAGAGCTTTAAATTGCAAAGATCTGAGGGCACTACCACTGCGCCCGTCACCCTGAGACTAAGTTGACAAATTCCATGTGCCTGTAATTTCACCAAC
Organism: Hyposmocoma kahamanoa; assembly: GCF_003589595.1. NCBI lineage: Eukaryota > Metazoa > Arthropoda > Insecta > Lepidoptera > Cosmopterigidae > Hyposmocoma > Hyposmocoma kahamanoa. The sequence goes on from NW_020653712.1 coordinate 1,800,132, forward strand.
ACCCTTACCCTTCAAAATCGGAACACAGTAATGCTGACATTACTGCTTGGCGGCAGAAATAGGTAAGGTGGCAGTACTACGCTGGACAACTCTTTAACAAAGGACTCTACAGCTACTGATAAAATTAAAGATTTTTTTATTGCATAAGATGTGTTCAATAATAACAACGCACACACACACTCATAGCCCCGCACTAGAGAAACCCTGTACCGCTGGTGCCATGGACACACACATAGACAGCCAGAAATTACACCCAAAGTCACGAGAGAAATAAATTAGGACATACATATATTTCTCCCGACCTAGGAAGCGAACCTGGGACCTCTTTGTGGCATGTTAACCGTTCGGTCACGGAGGCAGTTAATTTGTAATTGTAAAAAAGAAACTATAAGAAAAATTTCAGCACATCTCAGACTTCCGATCCAAACTTGGAACCCATACGTCGTAGAAGGGACTTTCGCCTTTTATCACTTCTGTACTCTGTTTTCTTTAATACCACTTCTCCTCCCTAAACTCTGTTCCAATTCATTTTGGACAAAGAGTAAACATACCTGTTTGGTTAAAATTCTAAAGCAATCACTCAATAAATCGAATAAGTAACACTTTCGATACGATTTCGACTTGATATATCATCACTTTTTCCAACAATATTCATTTGAATAGCATCGTAAAATCGTATTTGAAAAATGGTAGTCCAAAAGTGAGGTTATTATTCATCTATACTTCTATGACTTGCCTATGGTTGCATAGTGCTGTTCGAAAAAAACATTCGGTTCAATAAATTAAAGTTTAGTAATCGATTATTAAATCGAACATTTCAATCGCAATCGAACTAGTATCTAAGTGTAAGGATTTGAAGGATTTAAACTGAAAATTCAAATATGCTTGTATAGGTTATGTAAGGAAAACCGCTAGTATGACTCAATTGAACAAATCGATTCATCAATTAATTAATCGATTTGTAGTTGGCGTTACAATTGGCCACCACTAAACCGTCTATGGTCGGGTCAGTGACTTAGTTGTTTACTTTTTGTTCAAAATGGATTGAAACGAAGTATACCTCAAAAAGTGTTTCGTGTTTCAGAGCACTACTCTCAGTCGCACCTTACAGTCTTCTGTTACTCTTTCTTTAAACTATTCTATCCATTCTTCTAACTTCTATTCCAGCTCTGTCAAAGTTAAAAGCATCCAGCTGTGGAATTTTCGGCCTGACTCCAGTCGTTCAAAACTTTACTGAAAGCTCATTATACATAGAAAGCATTATCGCGCCTTGTGCGTCCAGTATAGTAGTAGCTTCGGGAATGTTTACCGAGCCGCGAGTGGACGGCTTTAGCGCCATTTTGAGGAAGCGGGTAGCGTCCCTAATATGCAGAATACAGTGGCCGATAGGAACGATGGGCCCATATTATATTTATATCAATGGGTACGGGTACGCGTTAATGTTTAGAGGATTTATATTAACATACTTTGTAAGAAATTTTGTTACTAACACTATATGGACATTTTGTCCGAAATAAAGATATGAATTGAGTTCTTAGGTTTTCGCGATTGTTACACATAGGAAATGAAACTATTTTTCCGGATTTAAATCGCGTATGTATGTTTTTTCAAACAAATCGACGTTTCGGGCCCTTAACAGGTCCCATGGTCACGGTTGACTCGAGGTGGTACAGTCTTACACATAACTAGTTGAAGACTGTACCACCTCAGTACGCGATTAAAATCCGGAAAAATAGTTTCATTTCCTAAAGATATGAATTTGAATTATCCTGTAATATACATAATTATTCTTTTCTCCTATTCTTACCTGTTTTAGATTTATGTTTTAAATTACGTGTTGTTATTATTATGTTTTATTTATTACTATTATTTATGGATATCTGTTTTAGACTATTTTTATTATTCTTCTTCTTTTTTCATTTGTGTACGTGCAATACGTGTTTCAAATACGTATTCTTTTGCGCCCTCAATTAATTACTATCTTACAGTTATTCCTTGCAACCCTAAGGTTGCGCGGAAGAGATTGCTATATAGCAATAAGGCCGCCTGTTGTACCTGTCTTTTATTTTTTTTTTGTATTTGTCCCAGTGTGCAATAAAGAATATTTTAATTGCATTGTAAAATAAAAACTAAAAAACTCACCTTGCAGTACAAGGATTTGCTGCGGCTGCGTCTCGACGCTGTACGCGGCCGCGGCCCGGTCGAAATGTGCCACTAACAGTTGACAAGTCTTGCCGTACTCGCATCGACCGATAACCGACAATTGTTCTAATTGTTGTTGGACTGTACCCACGTCGTCGAGAGGGTCTTCCAGGCCGTCTCTGAAAAGCAAATTAACCACTTAAGTTAATTCATAATTGAGACTATCAGCATGAAAGTGGTATAACTATTTTATTTTATTTACTTAATCATTTATTGTAACGAAAAAACAAAAACACATTTAGTAACGAAAACACAAACCATCGAGTATATAACCAGAAATAGAAACGAAATAAGGGCCATCCATCCGTGACAACTCATCAGATCAATGGGTCTTATATTAGTTTTAAATGTCAACGTATATCACTTTTAAATGTCAACTATACCTTGCGCTGAAATCACAAATTAGAAAGCTGAAATAGTACAGCGCCAGCAACTGACCCGTGTATACGTCTCCGTACATTCCAAAAATATTCTGTATTTATTGTAATAAAGGTAATATATCTAACTATTGGGGACTGTTCCATTCGGTGGTCTGGAATTGAAAGATGGAAAAGATAACTGAGACCTAAAGAGAGAGCGACAGGGTTTGTCCTGGGACCTGACAAAGCTGAATCGCTTTTTCAGATACCCGGGACACAGGGTTGTGCAGAATATTGTAAACAAGGGTACGTACTGTCTGTACGCAAATTCCTGAGGATACCAATGGGAAGCTGTGACATTTGGTGATATTTACGAAGTCCAAAAATGAACCTTATGCACAGATTTTGCAACCGTTCAAGCTTATGTAGCAGCTCTTCAGTAGCATCCAAATAGCAGGAATCAGCACAGTGTAAGAAACGAAATTCGCGAAATAAAGACAACTTATTTACAAATCGCGATCAACACTTACTACACGTATGCCTATGCGTGGCTCAACTACGGTGTAATGCTGTGGGGAAACAGCACTGAATCTCCTTCAATTTTGACCATACAGAAAAAATTAATAAGAATTCTAGCTAACATTGGTATAACCGAAAGTTGCAAACCCTACTTCCAAAAATACAATATTTTAACATTACCATGCATTTACATTTTTGAATCTTGTAAGTTTGTCAGAAAGTATCCAAATCTCTATGAAAAACGACAAGACATACCTACAAACCATTGTTTTCGACACCAAAACAGATTTATGTTAACAAATTCAACTCTGTCTCTCCATTCATCAAGTCCGTTTGAAATGTCTATAAAAATTTATAAAAAGTTACGAAACGCCATAAAAAAAATACCCAGCGACAACAGTTTTACATCACATTTGAAAAAAAATTTAGTATATAAAAGTTACTATAATGTAAGCGAATATTTAAACGATAAACAAATATGTTCCTATTAAAATAATTAATGTAGACAGTGTATTTAGTTGACATACAAGCATAAATACCAGGCATAGATGTTACCGAAATATTTTGTTATTATTATTAATTTTATTTTCTTTGTTAATAGCATATATAGATGAATCTTTCAAAATAATAATATAGTATTACAATAGTTTTAATTTGAGATTTAAGAATTGTCTTTTTGTATAAATTGTATTTTGTTTCTTGTAAAGGTCTTTGAAGATTTTATTTGTTAAATGTTGCCCTCTCTGTGTGTTTTTGCTGGCCCCAAAGCTCTAATTTAAGCGTGTCCACCTGCTACGTTGTAAATTTTTGGGAATGCAAAAAAGTATTAAGTATTGAGGGTAAAACAAGAGATCGGGTTAAACAGATTTTGGATTTCAAAAAAAGTATAGTATATCTAGATATTTTTCCTTTCATTCCACATTTGACGTTGACACCTGTCAAAAGTTGAAGTGACTGAACGAAAACGAATTAAAAGCCAGAGCCATTAAAAAAGCTGTTGTCAAATCATTTTAAATCTCGTTTTTCTGTACGTGGCTTTTAGCTATACTAGTTTATTTCGGAATTCATGTTAAATAAAACTTCAAAAGATATTTCTAAGCGTAGAACATAATATGAGCCTTCGAAATTATATACTTCCATAGGAAATGAAACTATTTTTCCGGATTTAAATCGCGTATATTTGTTTTTTCAAACAAATGAACGTTTCGGGCCCTTTTGGTCACGGTTGACCATGGGGCCTGTAAACGCGATTCAAATAGTTTCATTTCCTATGTGAACAATTGCGAAAATCTCAAATTTTTCCAAATTTATCAGGATTCATTCCGGAAAAACTTCCACTATTTGAAATTTGCCTGAAAATTACCAAAAAAATAGGTATAACCCACATTTAATTTTTTTTCTACAAATAAATGATACTAAGGTACACAATTATTACATATTTCGATGCTATTCTCATATATAACATCATCTAATAAACGAAATTCCTGAAGAATGTGTGTGTACATGGCATCCGCGACACAGGGTTTCCCTAGTGCGGGGCTATAAAAAAAACTCAAGTGTCAAGCTTCATTAGCATCATGCGTCTTATAAACTGGTCGAATATTACTTATTTGACAGCAATCGCTTCGAACGGATGTTGGACGGAGAACGAGTGTACAGGGTCTGGATTCGAACCCATGGCCTTTGTTTGAGAGACGAGGTAGGTTTAACGCTTTAGGCCATCACAGCGTCTTCTAAATTCTGAAATAAATGGTAATTATTCATTTCACTAACAATCTCACCTTACGACAACTGATACGGAGTCCAATCTTGAACCAATATAAGCAGCAGTGACGCCTGGAGCGTATGTTTCTAACAAGTGAGGTTCAGAAGCCTTCACGTAGGGTACTGAGGCCACCATACGCTGCCAGAGTGACAGGAGGTAGTGAACAGAGTTGGGGGCAAATTGCCACATCTGAAACGATCAAATAAACCATCAAACAAATTTGACAAACTTACGTGTAATTCACACTCGGTTATCTCTTTCTACAGTCGAAAGGACCGTACTTTTATAACCGCTAATATAATGAGAGCTTTGTAGTTTGTGCAATGAGCATCGAGTACGTAACCAGAAATAACCAGAAATAGAGACGAAATGTCATTTAATTTGTTTGAAAGTATTCTGCCATCTCATTACGGTGACAACTGCACTCCGATTGGCTAGCCCGAATACGAAACAATTGACGAGTGTCGTCAATTGTCGCGCTTTAAATCGACCAGTTTAACTTGAGTTTTGCTATAATGGACGAAAATTGAAAAATTACATATTTAATATTTAATTACCAATGAAGTGTGATTCCGTTTGTTTTGTAATTAAATGTTTTGCTGTTTTTCCCACACCACCGAATGGAATAGCCCCCATTGTTAGAGACATTATCTTTGTTACAATAAATACAGAATATTTTTGTATATACGGAGACGTTCACACAGGACAGTTGTTGGCGCTGTACCATTTCAGCTTTCTAATTAGTGATTTGAGCGCAAACGATAGTTGATATTATATAAGGCCCATTTGCCTGATAAGTTGCGACGGATGGATGGCCCTTATTTGGTCTCTATTTCTGGTTATATACTCGATAGCAATGAGTAAGACTAGATGAAGCGTTTCTGGCATTAATTATTTCTTTTAATAGTGAAGTAATTTCAGTGTTATTGTTAAGAAAATCACCGTAATTAACATTTTTTTAGGTGACAATAAAACTTGACGTGCCAAAATCTTGAAAATTACCAATATGCAAATATGTTAATTATGACTAGCAGAGCAGTCTAGGTATCTATCTATCTGTACCTGTAGGCTCTGCACAGTGAATTTTGCAACCAGCTCAATCAGTCGTGGGTAATTATCAACCATCACCAATTCGCCGAGTTGATAGTTGGACTTGAGTCGGGCCACGAGGCGGCAGAACTCATGGTAGTTCGTTGGGTCCTGGAGGCCCTGTTGGCAAATAGATGATTTTTAAGAATGATTATATGTATAATTATTATACATAGCAATCATGACTTATAAGCAGGGAAGAAAAAACAATAAACCTTGATTACTATCAAAACCGCTGTAGCCAAAACACACTATCATAATGTTAAACACTATGAAATCTTGATAATTTTTGGTCGTAGTTAGTCATTGAAAAGATGTACCAAAATCTGGATTGTTAATATAATTTAAACTTTACCCTGTCGGCACATCGTTGAAAGTTCAAAGCCTACTATTGTAAGTTACGTTTTGATTTTATATTGAAATTTCATTCAAAGTGCTGCCATCTAGCGGCAATAGCTGAAAGGCTATGACGAGACGACGAACGATTAACGTCTATTAACGTTCTCCAAAAATATCAACCATAATGCAGCGGTATAAGGTTCACTTTCGTTTCTTATAAAGAAAAATCTATTATGATAAATAGAAAATTGATAAAAATTAAATAAGACTTAACGATAGTATCAAACACCACCATGGATACATGAGACTATCATTTTGCGCTCCAAAGAAGCGAAATAAGGTTTTTTTCGAGGTATGCGAGATAATGATACGACCATAACATACAAAGCGAAAATGGCGGACTGTGCTCAATTATGCGAAACTCCGCGTACTGTTGGCACACGTGTCACGTCCACTATGCATTTCTATTGTATTTATTATTCTAAGTTATAAGTCTGAATATAAGTATATAAGTTGCGTGTGCCTTATTCCAGCGTAACCATAGTCGAGTTTTGGAAATTTGACCAGTCAGAAAAAAGTCACTATTTAGTTGGTTCTAGTCGCAAAAAACTGTATTTAGTCGGTCCGCCGTTCAAAAGTTACAAGGATGTTTTACTGTCCACGCTGAAATAAGCTTTTCCCAGCGGCACCATTTCTCAATCTCGAGAACCACAACACCTAGCTTAGATCTGATAACACAAAAAAAAATCGTGATTTAGTCGGCTCTAGTCGTAAAAAACTAGATTTAGTTGTTACGCCGTTTTGACGTTATTATGGTGTTTTACTGTCCACGCTGAAATAAGGTTATTCCGGCGGCACCATTTTTGAACATCGAGAACCACAGCTCCTAGCTTAGATCTGATTGCACACAAAAAAGTCGTGAATTAGTCGGTTCTAATCGCGAAATTTTAGAATTAGTCGCCCCTTTGTTTAGAAGATACAACCGATTTATTATTTTATGGTTATACGTGTGTTAGTGTCGGAGCTCATGTACAAATTTTGCATAATATACAGAATTCGTTGTTTATTTTTTTAAAATACATGCTATTTGAAAGTTTTAATAATGTTTAATTTTTAATACAAGGATATTAGCAAAAAATATACAGTTATTTTTGCTTAATGGCATTAAGATTTATCGATTGTCATGATATTTATTAGTGTATGTATGTCGTGTTGGGCTCCTGGCTTACACGAGACGAACGAGGCGCGTGGAGTACAGTCGCGTACGATCATTGATCAGAATAATTTAGTAATGAATGAATGACTTCATTGAATAATGACTGACTGACTGAGAATGACTATTATAATTTACAGCGCAAGTTATTTTCAGCTACAATTTGTGATACGGTTAAATGTGACTCTAAAAATACAGTAGATATTTAAAATAGTTTTTTATTACACTTTATTAATTCAAAATTATTTTAATCACCACGAACACGATATCTTGAGTGGTTTCACAAAGAACATTTGGAGCGGTAACCATCCTTATACTCCGTCCAATGGTTGGACGGAGTATAAGGATATTTAACTTTTGACATATGCATGCCTCTGAAGTTCCGTAATTATTGATAAAGAACCATTGTGCAGCCATAGACAAAAAAATACCATACTTCCTTCCTGGCCTCTTGTATTTTTTAATTTAAGTGAAGCAACGTGCTCTTTAGCTCCGATATTTATCGAGCCAACAGATTATGTAACGGATATAGACAGGTATCAAAATTTATCAACTTGAATAAAGTTGATAAATTTTGATACCTGTCTAATAATTTATTCTGAAATGAAATAAATTATAAATAATTATAATAAATTTTTATTGTTCATTATAATAAATCGTTGGATTCTTCTCCGTATGAACGGGGATCATCACTTGAATCTTCATTAACACTAATTAGTAATTCTTGAGTACACAAATTGTCAAACGCAACATCACGATCCCAATCAGGTAATGTCTTTTTTTACTCGCTCACACTCATGATTCTTCAAAAATAAAATCAATAGTTATAAAAAAAAAACCTGATCAGAAACGCATTGGGACATCACTAATTGATTAGAATTCGAGCTGTCAAAAGCTAAATAAATGGTTGGACGGAGTATTGTGTACGATTTTTCTACGTAAATGCACCTTTCAATGAAAATAATTGAATATCGCAATATCTTCTAAACAAAGGAGCGACTAATTCTAAAATTTTGCGACTAAAACCGACTAATACCCGACTTTTTCTGGGTGCAATCAGATCTAAGTTAGGAGCTGTGTGTTTTTGTATCTCGAAATACAAAAATGGTGCCGCCGGAATAACCTTATTTCAGCGTGGACAGTTAAACACCTTAATAACTTCAAAACGACGTAACGACTAAATGTAGTTTTTTTACGACTACAACCGACTAAATCACGACTTTTTAAGTGTAATCAGATCTAAGCTAGGTGTTGTAGTTCTCGAGATTGAGAAACGGGGCCCCTGGAATAAGTTTATTCCAGTGTGGACAGTAAAACACCCTAAGGACTTTTGAACGGCGGACCGACTAAATCTAGTTTTTTGCGACTAGAACCGACTAAATAGCGACTTTTTTTCTGGCTCGTTAAATTTCAAAAACTCGACCATGGTCACGCTGAAATAAGGCACACCACCCTTGTGCCCAATGCCGGTGACATTATTTTTTTTTATATTTACCAAGTGACTGGACGAACAAGTAGTGCCTATATAGTCGAAACACAAAACTGCGAATTGGCGCGACGCGAATTCGCGACACAAACAAACGACACAAATCGCTGCGATGCAATTTCGTGCGGCGAGGCATCTCATTGCCATGGTTCGGGTAACCATCCCTTCGACAGACATCAACCGTACTGAATGTATTTTTTAAACTAGGTTTTTTGCACAGGAGTTTTGCACTGCTGTTATTGATAAGTATGGGAAAAAACACAAAGAAGATTAACATCACAGGAATGCGCGATGCGGAGCAATTCGCAAGTTCTTGCGTTGCGTCGTGCGAGCTCGTAGATTTCTGCGACGCGACGTCGCATCGCAGTTTTCTGTTCCGACCCATACATAACAGTTGCAGTGCCACTCAGAGCTTTAAATCGCAAAGATCTGAGGGGCACTGCCACTGCACCCGTCACCCTGAGACATAAGTTGACAAGTCCCATGTGCCCGTAACTTCACCAGCACCCTTACCCTTAAAAACCGGATCACAGTAACGCTGACATTACTGCTTGGCGGCAGAAATAGGTACTTCCCCGAACTCCTTCACACGAGCTTTAACTTTTACTGCTACTAAAAAAATGATGAAGATATTTTCCTTCACCGAAAAGCTTATAGTAAATTTCAAATCAAAGTCAACTTTTACCTGTGTGTTATCCAAAATGCGATGCACCCCAGCACATAACCGATTGAGGAATTTGGCTCGTTCAGTGTTACTGAATAGCGATCGCCGCACGCTAGCCAGTTGCACTAAGCAAGCTAAAGCCAGACTAGCAAGAGACCCGCTCAGGGCATGATATAGTTCGAAGAAGAGATCAAGTGTGCCGGATTCGAGAAATGTTGGACGCCACGATGTTGGGATCTGTGGAGTATAAGTATAATGAGCAACGTACTTACTTTATAAAATAAAAAATGTTTTATTGAGATAATTTTTATTATGATTATTAATATAAAGATCGACTTGAACCCACGACCATACTGCTGCAGCGTATTATTGCTCTTATCAACTGAGCTACGAGTCAAGCCAGCGAGTTGTCAAAATTCTCCTATGCGTTTTTGTTAAAGATTTTCTTTGTACTGGGGATCGACAAGAACAACCCTCCATATCGACCCCTCCCACGTAAAGTATCGTATGTCAAAATTGCCAAGTTTACAGGAGAGCCTTTTAAAGTTTTGAATTCACTGAAATAAGCATAACACGTGACTTTAGATTTCTCACTTTTATTCAGCAAATCTCGTTACACACGTTGAGTATCATAAAATCCTAGATACGGTTAGATAATCTATTAGATGATCATTCTATGTGAGTAACAAGCTTTGCCGAATGAAACGGAGAACTTTAAAACACTCCCCTGTAAACTTGTCAATTTCGACATACGATACTTTACGTAGGAGGCGTCGAATTGTCATTTTAATCCGTCTTCAAAAAAACAGACAATAGAAGAAATTTAACATTAATTTGTTGGTGTCAAATTTATTGTTGATGGTTAAGTAGTAAGGCTGCCACACGGAAGAAAAAAAAAACGAAGTACTTTAAACCTCGATTACTATCAGAGCCGCTGTCGCCAAAACTCGCAAATTCATAATTTGAAACATTATGAAATCTTGATAAGGATTGGTAATACTTTCTAATTTAAAAAGAAATAAGAAATTCTGGACCGTTACTATAATTTATACTTTACGCTGTTGGCATATATATCGTTGACAGTTCAATACCTATTATAACAAGTTACGACGTTTTGATTTTATATTCAAATTTCAATCAATATGCTGCCTACCTAGCGGTGAATAGCTGAACGACGACGAATTCGAGATGATTACTTAGTTCTCAAAAAAAAAGAGGCGACCATATTGCAGCGACATAAGGTTTACTTTCGTTAGTTGTAACAAAAAAATTATTACGATAAACAGCAAATTGAACATTAATTAAAATTAAATAAAATGAGACTCAATTATGATATATCATTTTTGCACTCCACAGTAGCGAATGCTTGTTTCTACGCTGCATGCTTCTACGATTTTCGAGGTTTTACGCGAGTTAACTGACACGACCCTAACATACAAATCGAGAATAGTGCATTGAGCCCACGTTTGCGAAACTCTGCGAACTGTTGTCACACGTGTCACGAAAACTAAGCACTTCTACTGTATTTATTATTCTGTGAGGCCAACAATAAAAATAGGACTAAGGAAGGCAATAACGCAATTATAGTACCGGCACGCTATGATGGCCGTTTTGACGTTTGTCCGCTCATCAAGTTTCGTATTAATTCATAACTACGTTGAAGGAGCTAATAGACGTACGTTGTTGTCAATAGTGACGTGCAGTAAACTTTATGGATGTATAATTTTACGACACAACTCGGCATTTTTTATTCGAAATTCTTATTTCTTAAAAATGAAATAATACGATCTTCACTTATAGGACCGCTGTCCTGCACAACTTCTACCTCCGGCAAACTCGCGTCAAAGCTCAATGCAAAACAAAGCAGTTTCGAATTGACGATATATTAAGTAAACATTTTTATTATCGTTTTATTCAAATTTTTTAATCAGCTACCCCTAGCAATACTAGTTATAAATCTAAAAACTTATAGATGTTATTCCCATTTGATTATATTTTTTTCGATTATGAATTGACATTTGACCTCTCTATTGTAATCTGTAAAACGGTCATCATAGGCCGGTACTGTAGTAATCATTAGAACGTATTATATATAATATTCCCGTCTAATTTTACCTTTAACAATCTATCGACAAAACTGTCGATAACAATAAGATAGAATAGAAACAGTCCTAATATTTAAAATTTTATGAAAACTGGCAACCCTGCAAATGTCATTTGCAGGGTTTCATTTGCAGACCACCTTTTTTTTTCATTTTGATGGTTCAGTAGTAAGGTTACCAATAGAGAGAATGCCTTTGCTCCGGTACTCATAGTAAATGGAAATTTAAATTTGTAGTGGGCAACATCAATATAGTAGGAAAAAATGTACTAGATACTTCATATTTTGATTGACCAGAACTGATCAATCCTCGTACGTTTTAAGATCTTTATGAATTTGTATAAAATTTAACTAAAATATATCAATTACATTGTGGGTTACGATTGCAGTTTGAAGTAACTCGCATTTACGCCATTTACCTTTTTCCAATCATTATCTACACACTGTAATCTTGCCGACCAGTACCAACAAAAATTACGTAACACATACATTGATTTGGCTTCGTTAAAATTTCAAAGATCAAGTTTATTTACTAATCGGCAAGATTTGAGACCCGCTACTAAATAGTAAATTGTGACTTACACGCACTTAATTCATCGTTGATTTCGCGATAAACATTATTAAAATGTATTTTGCTTGATATTGAAGCGGATTCTCGGTAATTTTTGCTATAAAATCGTTACTTTCAAGTGAAAAAACTTTAGCAGACAGCCATTTCATACAAGTAATATTTTGAATCGACATGTGACAAGTTAACATTGACAGGTGAAAGTCGTTCGATTTTTCTAATATTTATTGCCATAGGATTCTGGTACACTTATACCTGGACAGTGCAGAGGTCATCGGAAGACTCATCACTCGTGGTTCCGATGAAATCGAATGTGAGGCAGTTGAGCGCGAGCCGCAGCAATGCCGCGATAAGCGCATGCTGCCGTTCGTCGCTGAGGTCCAACGTCTTGCCACGTGCGGCGCTTAACAGGGAGCAGGCCAGGCGGAACATTTCGTACAGTTGTGTGTCTCTGGAAACAATAATAATTAAATAAAAATGTAACTCTTCACTACATTCGCTATATAGACTAACGTTAGTAACTTTGTGGGGTGGTATTCAACCCCAAAACTAGATACGTCTAAAAAGGTAGGTCCATGTTTTATTTCTTTTTGTTACTTGAATAATAAATAAGAAAAAGAATTCTGTTTATAGAAAATTACTCTTTATTCAAAATTAACCAAATATCTTACCAACGATTAAAGCACTTAACGAAACAGTACAGTTTTGACATCATATAAAACTAGTTTATGGAATTTGTCTCACAAACAAAGATAATCGACTTTTTTTTAAATCTTACATTTAAGAAGCTTTACCATGTGCGTTAATGGTAATGTCGCTCTGTAATGCTACTTAATTTATACATCTTACCTAGATTAAGACTATTTAAATATATTTTGTACAGTATCTTGGCTTCGTTCGACGTAGGAACGGCCAGTATACTGTTACACCACCCAGTCTGTCGTATGTTAACCACACTGCCCAACTTTCTCCCGAGTCTCTCGATCAGAACACATTCCATCAAAACGTGGTAAACGTCTTCAATGACGCCGCATTTGTTACAATATGGAGTTGGTGTAATGCCCATCAGAAAGGTAAACTTCTTTGAATGAATGTCCCCAGAATGCAACCTCAGAGCCGTCACAACATTAAGGGTCGTATTCTAGAACTCTACTCAATGCTCAAGTCAGGATTTGAGTATGGTTTAAAGCACTCGAAATCATACTCAAGTCCCTGCCATTAGGGTCGTATTTCCAGTGCAATCCTGACTTGAGCATTGAGTAGTGTTCTAGAATACGACCCTAAGTCTGTTCAGCATACAGTTATCAATCCACGGAATTTCCAGTGGCTCTGGTTGATAATCGACTTAAACAACAACAAAACAAGTATTTTGAGATTAAGTAAAGATCATTTCAGTAACTTATAAAGAAAAAACAAAAGTGGTACTTTCGTTACGCAATAACTTTGTGAAGCGATTTTGATGATTCTTTTTTTTTGTTGCAAGAGGGTACTTTAAAAAATATTCCAAGTCTAAAGGTGGCAAACTAGGGGAAGAATCGGGCACTTTTTGGGTAAGAGATGTAATTCCGAACTTTTAAGGCCTTTTTTTAAAAAAAAAAGTTACAATTAATTTGAAGACAAACAAGTCGGACGCCTAATGTTAAGCGACACGCCTGTCAGTAGCAGTTGTACTCAGAGCTTTATATCGCAAAGGGGCACTGTCACTGCACCCGTCACCCTGAGATATAAGTTCACAGATCCCATGTGCCTGTAATTTCACCAGCGCTCTAATCCTGCAAAAACGAAACGCAGTAATGCTCACACTACTGCTTGGCGGCAGAAACAGGAAAGGCAGTACTTCCTTGGACGAACTCTTTCACAAGGAGCCCTATTGGCAACGTGGCGGATAACTCTGACATCGGGATGGTATACACACCTGAACGAGCAAGCAATCTTTCTGTGCTTTGCGAGCGAGCGGTTGGCGTCCGCCTCGGAAACTTGGTTCATCTCGATGACAAGTTGTGACAGCAGCTGGACGCCGATTGTGCACATCTCCGCTGGGTTCTGGAATGTAGATAAACGATTATACCTATACTTTAGCCAAATTCGATGAAGAACAAATTATTCACAAACAAAAAAAAAATTACTGTTTTCACCTCAAGACGGTTACCACAATTTCGATATTTTTCCAGGAAATTCGATTCGGGTTATAATAAAATCTCGTAACTCAAATTTGTGGAATTGAGAAAACACGATTTAATAATTTTAAAAAATACTGTCCCGAAAAACACGTTATATGCCTCGGCGGAAAGGGAGTTGCCTGAGGGCGCGTTTATTTAACACGAATTTCATCGCGAGCACGCCGCGCTCTATTTATTTATATTATTTATTTAGCCTTTTCGCTTTAACTAGAGACGTTTTAACAGGGGGACGTCCTACGTTACCACGTCTCGGCAAACGTAACGTAGTACGTAAGTTGGACCGACGATCTGAAGAGTGGTAGTGTAGTGGGTAGTGATTGGATGCGGAAAACAGGTGATCGGGCACTACGGCGTACACTTAGGTAGGCTTATGTCCAGCAGTGGACTGCAATAGGCTGATTGATTACGTTTTAACTTAAATCAACCCCTCCTACGTAAAGTATCGTATGTCGAAATTGCCAAGTTTACAAAAGAGCGTTTTAAAGTTTTGAATTCTCTGAAAATAAGCATAACACGTGACTTTCGCATTTCTCAGTTTTATACGGACAAGGTTTCCTATATTGTGTTGCAAAACCTTGCAAACAAAACACGAACTATGATTATTCTGTATGTGGGTCTTGTGAGAAGTATACTAGAGTACTGCAGCATAATATGGTCACCTATTTATAACAATCATATCAACAGGATAGAGACGATACAGAAACGCTTTGTTCGTAGTCTTGCTTCAAAATTGGTATTAAGAAAAAAACTTGTAACATATCGACTCATCCGTAGAACAAAGATCTACTCGTATATGCAAGACTACCTGTTTTCAGGACATAGTACATTTCGTTCGTTCTTCTTCGCTGTGGATGTCAGATCGGTCGTTGTTCGATTTTATATTTCCGAAACGAAATAAGATATACAGGGTTACAGGAAAAGTCGTGCTAGATCCGTTAAGGGCGTGGAGTACTCATCATTTCTGACTTATTTTACTATGAAACACCCTACCCTAAACTTAACCCTTTTCGAGATATTTGACTTTTATTTTTTTTATTCAAAATTGCCGATTTTTAGGCTACTAAATTTAATTTTGTTTATTTTGTGTGTCTTATTATTATAATTATTGCATTTTTACATGTGTGATAAGATGCTTTAGGACCTCAATCATTAAAATAGTGAATAAGTTAATTCAATACGCCGTAGTAGGAAAGAGAAAGTTAAGAAATTAAAAACAAAATTAGAAAGTTTATTTTTCTCTAAGGGATATCTAAAAAAAATATTATGGTAGTTGATCGGCAGATAAGTTATAAAATATCTACGTTTCATCAGCTATCTTTTTTGATAGTTGTTATTGAGCTACAAATTTGTTTGTTTATGGTTAGTGTCATAGTTTTACTTGTATTATATAATTTGTATCTTGTAACTGTGCCAAAATAAATAAAATAAGGTGTAAGTCAAAGTATTACAAATACCTGTAGAAAACTCGATATCGCGTTGAGGACATTGTGGAAGACGAATTCGTCTTTTACAGTGTCGAACCACCCCAGCTTAGTGATCCGAGCGAATAACGACACTAGTGCCTGAAAAATATAACACATTATTGGTTTACACTTGATTGTCGAACAATATATTTGTTTTTAATTAATAGATAAGTAGGAAATGAAACTTTTTTTCTGATCCAAATATACGCGATTAGTTTTTTCAAACAAACTAACGTTTCGGGTCTTTTACAGTCAGTCAGCTGTGACCATAGGACCTGTAAATGGCCCGAAATGTTGGTTTGTTTGAAAGAACAAATATACAAGATTTTGAACAGAAAAATATAATTTCAGTTCCTAGGTGTAAAGGCGCATTTCCATTATGTCGTAACTTTTAATTTGTCGTTAGACGACTGTTTTAGCCTGTTCCAATATCACGACCATTTGTCGTGACTGTGTCGTGGACTATTTTTTTTTTATATAATATCAAGTGACGTGACGAACAAGTCGTGATGGTAAGCTACACGCATGTCCATAACAGTTGCAGTGCCAGACAAAGCTTTAAATCGTAAATATATGAAGGGCACTGCCACCCTGAGACATAAATTGACAAGTCTACCGTGCCTATAATTAATTTTACCAGCACCCTTACGGCGCGTGTACACGCTAAGAAATTCGTCGTGTCTGCAACGAGAATGACCTTGTACACGACAAGAATTTTGTCGGATCTAGCCACGAAAATATTTCGTGTCTGTTGCAGAAAAGAAACTGATGAGTATGTACACCATACGAATGCTTTCGGGCAGACGTGTGTAGGGTAAACGTGTCAGTGCACTTCCAGGTAGCTGTCGTTTTAGTACCGACTGTGTGAACAAATATGTTGATTACTAATAAAAAAATGATGATTGCAAATTATATGTATAGAATAATGAATATTTCTCTCCATGCCTCAAAAGTACGTCGTTTATCTTTATAAATCTCTAAGGTTTTGTCTTCTACTAAACTTATAAATAAATCATGCATTTTATTAGTCGCAATGAAATTAGTGGTCCAACAGTTAGTACTTTGCAAAATCAGTCAACGCGAATAAACGTTCGTTTACTGACAATGCGCCCTATGCAATAGCGGCAGAGCGCGTCGCGTCGGGGATAGACAAGATTTTTTTCTTGTCCGGCGTCGAGGCTGTGTACACAGTTCGTGTGTAGAAACGACACGAATTCTTGCATAGACCCAGCGACTTTTCTTAGCGTATACACGCCCCCTTACCCTTCGAAACTGGAACATAGTAATGCTTGGCGGCAGAAATAGGTAAGGTGGCAGTACTTCCCTGGATGAACTCTTTCACAAAGAGCTCTACTGTTACATTTTTTTTTGACGTTTTTTTATCGTTCAACGTGTCTAGCTGTTCCCACTAAATTGCAACGACAATTTAGCAGTTTACGGCAGCCGCCTTGTCGTTTGCACAACAAAACGTGACGACAATAGTAACTGCGATTATCTGTCCTCTCATTTTTATTGTGACGTTTTATTTATCGTCAGTCGACTGTCGTTCTAGCTCCTCCCATTGTCTTGACAGTCTGTCGTCGTAATGCCAAAAACTTTCTCACATTCGGTGTTCTAATTACCGTAGCCATTGCTTTTTCTCGCATATTATACCCAACAGCATTGAAATATGAAAACTTTAAGCTAAACTATGAATATGTCTAAATGGCATTAGAATAGACAAAGTATTTTTTAAGTTATTAAGACACAAATATTTTATGGAAACGGTAATTAGATCTAATTACCAAAGCCATGGATCCCGTGACTAGAATGTTCAAACATTTTTAAGAAAACCTAAAGAAAATGAGAACAAGTAACAACATGTTACAATATCGAATTCTTAGGTTTTCGCGATTGTTACACATTGGAAATCAAACTATTTTGATTTTATTTCTATAGACTCAACCGTGACCATGGGACCTGTAAAGGGTCCGAAAACTCGGTTGGTTGGAAAAACAAATATACGCGATTTAAATCCGGAAAAATAGTTTCATTTCCAACATATTACAAAACAACTAATAACAAAATATTTTATAATATATAATCGGCTGTTCTTGTAACAACTGTGATTAATAATAAGAAAGAATTGGATTAATTTTTAATCATTACCACTAACCAAACATTTTTGCTACACCACCGTGACTACGTGAATTTCTTTACGTTATTCGAACAAAGTAGTAAAGTATTTTCACAATAAATAGGCTAACCTCACAAACTAGAATTTTTGTTTCCGAAATGACGTTTGTTCGAATTTTCATTACACCGAAAACCGAATTATAGCGAAACCGTTGTTCTTTCAGAATATGTTGGATGTATATCGCAAAGACACGATTAGTTTCGTTTATTAAGTTAGATTTAAAAGAAAAATCATTTTCTTCCTAAAATTACTTTCGAGATTATGAAAATTCGAGCAAACGTCATTTCTGGAAAATGTCATTTAGGACTGCTGATAGTTAACCCAATAAATATATTAATATCATGGCTGTAAAAACTTTTTTTAATAATATCAAGTGACAGCACGAACAAATCGTGCGCCTGATGGTAAACTACACGCCTGTCCATAACAGTTGCAGTGACACTCAGAGCTTTAAATTGCAAAGATCTGAGGGGCACTGCCACTACTCCATCGGGTTCATCCCCTTTGCCATCCTTAGAGGTGGAATATTTTCTTCAAATTTTAATAGGACCACAATATAACTGCCTCCGTGGCCGAACGGTTACCATGCCGGACTGCCACGCAGAGGTCCCAGGTTCGATTCCCGGGCCGGGAGAAATAGTTGTATGGCCTACAATTATTTCTCTCGTGAGTTTGGGTGTAATTTGTGGTTGTCTATGTGTGTGTCCATGGCACCCGCGACACAGGGTTTCCCTAGTGCGGGGCTATGTTGAGTGTGTGCGTTATTTATTTATTTATTATTTATACATATATTTATGAGGTACACCCTGTCTAAGAAAAAAAAAATATCGAAATCACAAATGTCGAAGTAATCGCGCAACATACACACAAAAAAAACAGCCGTATTGTGAAACTCCTCCTTTTTTGAAGTCGGTTTAAAATGAAAGGATGTGCAAATAAAGAATACATTCTCATAATAATTTTAAATTCATAAAATAATTTTTAAATTCACAAAGTAATTTTAATAAATTATAATAAAATAATTAAGTATATTTATATTTTTATTATATTTAGCAGCTCGTGTGCTATTTGGAGATGGACAGTAAGTTCGCTTATTAGATGTTACTTGTTTAAAATTATATTATACAAAAATGTGTTTCACTGTTACGAAGATATGTACGTTAACACATATATTTATATTCTATTGGGATACCAAATAAGTAAATAAAACAAAATGCATAATCACAATTTTATTTCAGGAAACAAATATAAGTTATTTAAAAAAGAAATAAGCAACAAATAAAACACAGTAACAATTAAAATGAAAATTAACATTAAAATTTAAAATAAAAAATTACATAAAATTTAAGATTTTAAATCCAAAATTGAAAATTGTAAATTCTAAAATATCAATAAGAAATATTTCTTATTTTTATAATAATTAAATAAATATAATATCAGAGTATCATACCTCTGTAGGTGAGAGCTAAAGGATCTTAAGTCCATATTTTACAATTCAAACCGTTTTACAAACAAGGCTTTGAAATGCTAAAAATCACGTAATGGCAAAAGATATTAAGTACCATCGTCATTTGCTTTTTATTTAACATATTTTACTTGAACGCCTAAAGAGCCTCATTCTCTTTGCGTTGCACTTCCGCTGTGACGACGACTGGAGATCTTTCATGGTTATGTTGCACGTTATAACAATAATAATAATAAATCTTTATTTACATTACGGACAACAAGGATCCATGAAGTGTTAGTAACAAATATAGCTTATAATTAGGTTAGTAGTTAAATTCTACTATGGATTTTGTGGTTGTTATTAAATGTCGCAATTAAGCATGCGTAATAACGCACACACTCAACATAGCCCCGCACAAGGGAAGCCCTGTGTCGCTGGTGCCATGGACACCAGTGGCGAGGCTTCCAAATAACTCGATTTTCACCGGCTTGCCTAAAATTTTCCACGTATTATCAAATACTAGTTTTAGAGCTAAATTTTAAGTGTAGAATTATTTAACCAGTGAAATGAAGTGTACTCGTACCTTGTGTGCCAATAAGTTGTGTTTAAGAGTCGCCAAGGCGCCTAATTTTTTCTTAAGGTAGGTTTTTGTTTTGCTAATGTTTTTGCTAACAACAATTTTCAAGCGTCGCCACTGATGGATACACACAGACAACCGCAAATTACACCCAAGCTCATGAGAGAAATAAATGTAGGCCATACAAATATGTTTCCCGGCCCGGGAATCGCACTAGAGACCTATGCGCGGCATGGTAACCGTTCGGCCACGGAGGCAGTTGATATTATTGCATACAATACTTTCTAATCTATTATTGATAATAAATGCTCTATTTATGCACAACACGTAATTGTATATGAGTTTGAGAATTTTTATTTATATTCACGTTTTATTTAACCTTGAATAACGTTCAAAAGAAAATTCAAATTCATTCGTAACGTTTTATTTATCGTTAAGACGTTAGTCGCGTCTAGCCTGTTCCCATATCACGACTAGGGCATCGAAACCCGGACCTACTTTGAAAACCCGGGTTTTCGGGTAAATAGAATAGTCAAAACCCGGGCAGACCGGGTTTTTTCGAGCTTTTCGATATTTTTGTTACATTAAAAAAAACTGTCTTCCTATACTGATTTTCTACAATGGAACAAAGGAGAATTATCATAAACGAAACAGGACTTTCGAAATTACAAGACATTTTATAAAGTCTTAAAGAAATCTTCCATTCCATTTTACGCATTGCTAGTTTACTTGGTTGTTGGGTAGGGAAGAAACGTAGCAACTACGTTTCTTTACATGTAATTATTTGTCTAAGCGTGTTTTTATTACATTTATTATTGTATTCGAAGTGGTTTGTACATAATAAATAACAAAAAAAAAATTAAGTAAAATACTCGAAAAACCCGGGTTTTTAAGATCAAACCCGGGTTTCTTTGTAACCAACAGAACTGGG
Organism: Hyposmocoma kahamanoa; assembly: GCF_003589595.1. NCBI lineage: Eukaryota > Metazoa > Arthropoda > Insecta > Lepidoptera > Cosmopterigidae > Hyposmocoma > Hyposmocoma kahamanoa. The sequence continues at coordinate 1,821,211 of NW_020653712.1, forward strand.
AAAACCTGGGTTTTCCCGGACCGAGTAAACTTGAGCTCGATGCCCTAATCACGACTATGTGTCGTGACTGTGTCGTGGACGTTTACTTTCTCGTTGAACGGCTGTCGTGGCTAGCTGTCCCCACTAGATCGTGACGACAATTTATCGGTTTCTCACTTTGTCGTTTGCACGACAGAATCGTTTGAAGTTGCGATTATCTGTTGTCACATTTTTTCCTGACGTTTTATTTATCGTCAGACGACTTTCGTTCTAGCTCTTGTCACGACAGTCTGTCGTCGTAACCACAAAAAGTCGTGAACGTGAGTTAATCCTATGTACTATATGTGAACAACTTCATTTCAAACATACAAACCACGACACTTTAAACTGCACGACTATCTATCGTCATGACATAATCGGAACGCGCCCTCATATGCTGTAAATTACTAATAAAATGTCATTGGCTCTTACCTGTACGACAAAATTGGCCAACTTCGGTCTAGTGGCGAGATAGTTAAGGACATAGTTTCTGATGTCCAGTCTTTGCTGCACTGTCAGACTTGTTGTGGACCTGTAATAACATAACTTTATTGTGTAACTGTTCTGTTGTAACTTTACAATTTAATTTAAACACGTTCACATATTTGTTTACAATCATAGCCATTTGTTTGTCTGTAACACGGAAGAAAAAAAATGGAAGTGCCTTAACCCTCGATACTATTACAATCGATGGTCGCCAAAACTCACATATTCTTAATTTGAAACACTACAAAATCTTGATATTGATTGGTCGTAGTTTCAAATTTTATAAAGAAATAACAAATCTGGATTGTAATATATAATTTAAACTTTACCCTGTTGGTATATCGTTGTAAGATCAATACCATCAATACCTATTATTGCAAGTTACGACTTTTTGATATTGAAATTTTAATCAATGTGCTGCCATCTAGCGGTTAATAGCTGAACGACGACGAATTGGAGTTATTAATTTAGTTCTCCAAAAAGGAAGCGACCATATTGCAGGGGTAAGCTTTACTTTCGCATCTTGTAACAATAAAATTATTTCGATAAACATAAAATTTATTAAAATAAGTCTTTCCGGTGATATGAAATACTTCCACGGATAATATTTTTGGAGAGCATTTTTTAAGATTTTAGAGAATTTGCACGAAATAATGATACAACCGTACCAATGTGAAAACGGCGGACTGAGCTCAGACAGATCTTTCGAGACCTATAGTTGGCACGCGCCAGACGCTAACTACTTCTACTTTATTTCTTGTTCTGTGGTACGTAATATAACACGTAGTAAACGCTTCTTATACGATTTTATGCGCGTGATGTATTTGTCCATTTTGTTAGGTTTACACTCAGTGATTTCTGCAGTGTTATTTTATGTCCATGTTTAAAAGTGTATTTCTGTTGGTGAATCTAAGAAATAAAATAAAATATTATTATAACTTGTAATAATTATTAATACAAAGATAGAACACTAAGAAAAAATTATTTCGATCCGGTAGCTATAAAGGTACCTGGCTGAGTGAAGAACAGGTTTCATAGATTTCTCACAAGATGGCGCTACGGCAAAAAATCGTTAAAAACCTAAAACAAAGATCTGCATCAAGCACATAGAAAAATTCGTAAGGTCCGCTAGTTCGTTCCGTGGCGTAGTTGGCATAGCGTCTGCCACGGTTTTTGCTGGAAGACATTGGTTCAAATCCAGCCAGATCGAAGGAATTTTTTCTTAAGTGTTCGTACAAAATTCCTACAAATCTATGTGCAAAATTTTATTAACATTGGTTAACTGAAAGTGAGTGAAATTCAATTAACCAGATTGATCCCCTAATTTACCTCCCTTAGAAAAAAGAATAATTTTCTTCAATTTTCAATGGAACCAATACTGAGGTATGGGGATGAAAGGGGTTTCAAACAAAAAAAGAAACTTCGAAATCGGATGTAGAAATGGATTGGATCTTGTCTTCTTGGAGGTCCTCTCCTACCAGACTAGTCCATCAAATTCTTTAACCAGGAGTAATGTCCTCTGCCCACACATAGTTTTCCAGCAGTTTTACCCAAGTACATAATTACCACTATCGCAGACCCCATTAAACTATTGTCTTCGCTGGCATGGACCCCTTTTAGCTTGAAGTGGATCCCAACACTTTGGGAATCATCATCAACCTACTTATTCACCCCGCTGCTGGGCACGGGGCTTCTCAGAAGAGGGTTTAGATAGATAGATAAATAAAACGATTATTGTCTTGCATCACACACACAACAATTTAATACAGTAAATTGATTAAAAGGGACACACAGAAATCAAAATTAAAGAAAACAAAAACATGCAGCAACATAAATTAAAAAACTAATAGTAACCTAATTATCAACAGCTTGTATGTGCTAAAGCAAGCCAAATAGGTCGTGACTCAGTGCAAAATTTGCTCAACAGCAAGGCACTGATTTTCAGCCACCACCTTCGAGAGTAGCACGTTGCGGTGCATCAAAAGCAAAAACATTGCGAAGTGGATGTAGTGTGCATATAAGTTAGTATCACGTGAATATTATTTATGTATGTATGTATGTAAACATTATTGTACAACACAAACAAATTACAAATTAACAAAGAAATAGAACGTTATTGTACAAAGGCGAGCTTATCCCACAAAGGGATTTCTTTCAGCTAACCTTTGAATAATTGAAAGGAAAGTTGGTTCCTGGGTGGGCAATAAAATTTAATAAATCATTAAATCGAATGCTACATACTCAATAATTCAAGAATAAATTTATTATATCAAATGTACACACGAATACACAATATTAAATAAATGATGAGACACTAATATATATAAAATATATAATAAAATGAATGTATAAAATAAGACTGTAACTAAACATGTGAAATGTAAATAAATATTTTGTAAGCTCTAACATGAGGAATCTAAATAATCCCAAGATTTCAAAAGGGCACCTGTGAAAGCCCGAACCGAGGGTGACCTGAGGGTGAGGGTCTGACTTGGACTAGGAGAAGGTTCCACATACGAGCAGAGTTCACTGTGAACGATTCAGAATACTTTTGTGAACTGTGTTGTGGAATGACGAGGGAGAAATTAGTACCGGAACGCAGGCGGTCACCCATAGCCTGGCGGTATTGGAAACGCTCACGAAGATAGCTAGGAGTAGAGTGATGGAAAAGGATTTTATATAGGAAACATAAAACGTGCGAATTTCTACGGAGACGGATAGGCTGTTTGATAAGTATTATGTACATTATAAAAAAGGTTTAAGCCACAGTCCGCCATAGTGGCCCAATGCGGGACTTCGCAAATTTCCGAGGGTTGTGAACGTTCTCATATTATTAAAAAGGATGAACGTAGATGATAGAGTGAAATACGTTGATTTAAAGAGACACGTTTATTGTTCGGTCACCAGAATATAAGTGTCAAAATATACAATTTAAATTAAAAGGTAAACTTACAATACAATACAAATATATTATTGTTTTTTTTATATATATATAACAAATATTACAAATATAACAAATATTTTATTATATTTATTGTATGCGGACAAATACATAATAACAATACAAACAAGCAAAAATTACAGGTACAACAGGCGGCCTTACTTCTAAATAGCAATCTCTTCCAGGCAACCTTCGGGTTACAGGAAAAACAGTAAAATAAAATTATTTGAGGGCGCAACAGAATACACGTATTACACATATACAAATGAAGAAAATAATAATAATAAATAAATTATATACATATATACAGGCTGTATATTTGAAAGTGGGGCATACTTATAGAGTGCGTTATATTCCTGATTCTGAACCCAAAGAAATAATGAACTAATGAACTTAAACTTTACAAAAAATATTTTTTAAATCGACTACTACTCGAGAACAACATTAGTTATCGCAATCTATGCACATCACTATTATTGCTCCGACGCAGTGGCGGGTGGCGACACGGCGGCGAAAAACAAAGCACGGGTCGGGAGTTGGAGGCGCGAGCGCATACGCGAAATTGCTCAGTGCACGCGCGACCTTGATCTAACGAAGACACGTAAATTATTTGTACTTCCGCTCGCCCGACAGCCGCAAAATGGATATTTATTGTAACGTCGAATTGACTGAGATGGTGCGACTGCACGCAATAAGTGGTGATAGTGTGAGGCAAGCTATTGAAATGTTCCCAAATCGGAGTTTACGCAGAGGAGGTGAGCAGTGTCGAAGTGTTGCGTGAGAGGATTATCTCAGCATTTTATACTGTGAGACAAAATGTGTTTGTGTTGTACAATTTAAAACAAAATTTACTATGCCGTGCTAGACTATGCATTGTGGAAAACGGTGGATATTTTGAACATTTGCTCCGTACCACGTAAGTGTAAATAAACTGTAAATAACTAAAAAATCAATCATTGTAAATAATTTAATTTCACATTTTTAACTACGCCAAAAACCTCAATTCTTATTAAATGGTAACTAATTACGAAATCATAAACTTATCTTTTTTAGTACGTAAAACATTTCGATGATAGTTCAAGTAAAAAATAATCAACATAAGCCAAAACGTAAATGTGAAATCATTGTTATTGTTGCTGTCTCACTCGGCGCTCGCTTGGTAGTATTCCCATTGCACTCGAAATCAAGCGTAAAGGGAAACGGTTTATTCCTATGTACACTTCAAAACACATTTTGTTGATTTATTTTTTGTTCTATCCCATATACTAATTTTATTTTAGTCTATGTTAAGTTGTAACATGATTTACTATGACATGTATGAATGTCTCACTTTCAAATATACAACCTGCATAATATTACGTTACTACGCATAATAAAAATAGGAGAAAATAATAATAATTAAAGTATAAGAACTACATTTATTATTCTCACGAGAGAAATAAATGTAGGCCATACAAATATTTCTCCCGGCCCGGGAATCGAACCTGGGACCTCCGCATGGCAGTCCGGCATGGTAACCGTTCGGCCACAGAGGCAGTTAAATGAATCATATAATAAATCATAGGTTATTATATTATATTATCTTACCTGCTTATAAGTTTAGCAAGGGTAGTAGCGGCAAGTAGCTGCGAGTAGCTGGAGTCGGCGCGCTCTAGTAGCATCTGGCATTTGCTTAACGTGTCCGGTGACTCCTGGAAGCAGTAATACAACAGTGTCGATTACACACAGTTTTGATTATCTTTCTCATATTTTCGTTTTTTTTAACCGACTTCAAAAAAGTAGGAGGTTCTCAATTCGACTCTATGTTCTTTTTTTTGTATGTATGTTACACGATAACTCCGGTATTTGTGAACCGATTTTCATGATTCTTTTTTTTTTGTTGGAAAGGGGGTACTTCCATAGTAGTCCCATTTCATTTTTAAGCAGTTCATCCACCTCTAATTAAAGAATAAATTTTGAGTTCTCCTTCAAATCCTTACACTTAGATACTCGTTCGATTGCGATTGAAATATTCGATTTACTAATCGATTACAAAAACTTTAATTGGATGAACCGAATGTTTTTTTTCGTACAGCACTATGCAACCATAGACAAGTCATAGCTGTATAGATAAAAAATAACCTCCCTTGTGAACTACCATTTTTCAAATATAATTTTACGCTGCTATTCAAATAAATATTCTTGGAAAAAGTGATGAGATATCAAGTTGAAATCTTCGAAATATGCGTGAAAGTGTTATTTATTCAATTTATTGAGTGATTGCTTTAGAATTTTAACATAACAGGTTTGTTTACTTTTTGTTGAAAATGGATTTTAACAGATTAGTCTGTTTCATACGAAATTGCATGCCTATTTTTATACCTATTGATTTGTAAAGCATGTTTCAATAAAAAGATGTATCAAGATTGTTTACATTTAGTTATGTACCTAAAAATAAATGGACTACAGTTTGTTTATAATTATTAATAACAAAGATTTTTATTTATTTTTTTGACCAACTCCAAATAAAGGAGGAGGTACTCAATTCGCCTGTATGGTTTTTTATGTATATTACGCGATAGCTCCGGCTTGTGAACCGATTTTGAGATAATTTTTTTGTTTGTGTCTTGTTGTGTTGTGGCTAACTAAGCGATGAATGACTTTTGAGGTCGGTTTTTCGAGTACTCTGTACTGTATTCTTTTTCTTGTGTACACCACACTAGAAAAAGAACACTTGTGGTATGCAAATAAATGTATTTTCTTTCTTTCAATCAACTGAAATACAGTAAACCGAAAGTAGAAATGGAAGTAAAAAAGCCCTCAGCTCTCATAATCCTTGGATCATCGGGCCACTCTGGTCCAGTGTCGGTATGTACGCTGTGTACAGTCCCGCACACAGAGCGTCATCATAGACGCCACAACGAAGCCGGACCAGCCCCCTCTGGCATGAGTTCTCATCATCGGGCAAGATATTAGTTGCTATATTTTTAATTCTTCTTTCTCACACAAACTTTGTTATAATACCTACATGCACTCAAATGCGTACCATAATGTTATATACAAAGTGGTAGGTAACATAAATTAAGTTCATTATGAACCCTGTAAGGTCACAGCAAATGACAAAAATCTAATTAAATTAAACTAATTCTAACCCTATTCTATTTACTAAAGCCTTAAGATTATTACAGGTACAAATTGCTCATAGTGTATTTGTTGAGATTTTTTTTAATCATAATAATCATTTATATAAATTTTCTTTTATAACAATATAATTTATTAAACATATTATCTATATTATGTATTAAATATTATAATAATAATGTATATTATTAATTGGACATATCCCTATCATCTAAGTATTCTGAGAAAAAAGGCGAGGAGAACATTTCTAATACAGTTCTGTAAGGGATTCACATATGACTGGTTTCAAATCAAACAACGATTGTATATACTGTGAAGATCTGGAGGCTGGCTTTTGCCTGGAAAGGTTGGCTGCTGGCTCTTCTTCGGGTTTTTCTATTTATGTCAAGCTTAGGCTGTTTTTAGACTGTGTATCTATTGGCGCCAGAGGGCCTTTTATAGGTGAGCGAGGCTTCCTTTTCCCACCAAAAGTTACCCCTTTGTACTATTTATTCATCTTTCACAGGTTAATCATTACAAATAGTTTTCTATTATACATTTCTTACTGCTAATTTGTACATAACGTCTTAAAAACTATATAAGTGGTACATAACAACTTCAGTCAAGCGCCCGCGGCCCAAGTGCCCCCGCTTCAGGTGTATACGTAGTCGCCCTAGCTGCGTATGCGCTGCGTATGCCGCGTCGTAGCAAGACAATTCACCCTTACCAATTCAGTATTCGCAATGAAAAAACTTAATAATGGCAACATAGCTTTATCAACTGAAATAAATAAGTCAAGGGGAGGTTTATCAATAAAAAATATATGTTTTATCACACACTGCATGCCATGCTACGGCCACGGTACTTGAATTCATGTGCGATATATTGAACCTTATTAACCGACATCGATAAATGGAGGTTTTCAATTCGATTGTATTTTTTGTATATCACGCGATAATTCTGGCGTTTGTCAATCGATAAAAAAGAGAAAGAGAGAGGGTACCTAAATATTGGTCCCAATTAAATTTGAAGACAACATTCCAACTCTAACGGTGGCAAACTGGGGGATGAATCCGGTTTCGCGCATTTTTCGGTAACCATATGCAATATAACTTGGCAAACAGATGTAATTCCACGAACTAGGAGGTGGGTTTCTTTTATGATAAAAAATGTTATAAACAATATTTAAAGAACTGTAATCCAGTTTAATAGGTACCTGAAAGGCGACAACAGCTTTCTCGGCCTGGTCACGTACAACAGGATCCTGAGACTCGTACAGCTGTTTGCACAGCAGCTCTATCTGACGCACCTCCTGAAAAATATGAAATATTACTTTTAGAATTTAAATTATTCCTTCAGTATGCCACAAATTATTATAAAGTCCACGAAAGGAGCCTCCTTGGACGGCAAATGCCAAGTATGCAGGGAGCAATTAGGATGAATGATTGATAAGACTCATTGATCCGTTAACCTGTTGACTCGTTGATACATTGCTTTACTTTTTGGTTCAATCGAACAAAGGTTCTATCAAACGAATACTCTATTGAACAAAATGTTCTACCCAAACCAAGAGTGAGAAGGCGAACCGTGTAGTGAGTGGGGACTTCATGTGAGAGTGAGCAAGACAACAATAATATTGTGAATTGTTAAATAATCTCTAAAATTACAGACATGAAGTCAGATATTGCACGCATGACCCATGAAAATCTAAAATGATTGGGTTATTTAGAAGCTAGTAACCCGGGATATTGGGTCATAGGTGCGGTTTGAATCATTTTGATTCGATCAATCACGATCGACACATGTGTAGTTTTAAACCAATTTAAACAAGGCATTGACAAAGTGTGGGGTTCAAACCCCAGGGCTTACCTATCGCTGATTACGATTGCCTATTAAAATATCAAAATATCAATAGAACTATGGAGCTGCTTTGTTACATTATATTGATCTTCCTCTAAGAAGAAAGTGCAAGAAAGTCTAGGGGTTGCTCTTTGTGAATATTCATTAGAATATATTTATCATTTATAATATTTGTGTCAAACATCATAGATTGAGACTGTCGAGTACATAACCAGAAACAGAGATAAAATGTAATTTAACTTGTTTGAAAACTATTCTGTCAAATCATTCCGGTGACAACTGAGCTCGGATTGGCCAGCCCAAATTTGAAGCAATTGACAGGTGTCATCAATTGTTTCACTTAAAGTCAACCAATCGATCGTTTGACTTGAACTTTGCTATAATGGTAGAAAACTGCAAAATTACAAATGTAATATTTAATTACCGATGAAAAGTGATTCCGTTTGTATTGTAATTAAATGTTTTGCTGTTTTCCCACACCACCAAATGGAACAGCCCCCATGGTTAGAGATTATCTTTATGACAATAAATACAGAATATTTTTGGAATATAATGGAGATGTACACAGGTCAGTTGTTGGCACTGCACTATTCCAGTTTTCAAATTTGTGATTTCAGTGTTGATATTTAAAAATGATATAAGGCCCATTTGCCTGATGAATTTCCAGGGATAGATGGCCCTTATTTCGTCTCTATTTCTGGTTATATAGTCGATGAACGAGCCTGCAAGAGCTAAACGGGAAACAACCACGGATTTTTGTCATCTTTGTACGCAAAAGCTGTTTAATAACCTTATAGCGTTAAGTTTTTGTATCACTATACTATAATTACCACCATAATGGAAACCGGAGCATTAAAGTATATAAAAACTAAAGCTTTTAATCATAAATGTTTACAATACAGATCCAATTTAAGAATTTCACAATTTGGTTCATTCATCGTAATTTCAAGGCCTCGTCTATGTCAACAGTACAATGTAAATATAACCAAAAAGCCGGCATAATGTTGCCACTAACATTATACAGCTTTTCAAAACCATATAACACGTTAATACATCGTATATAAAGTGAAATTTGGATAAAATTTTAACCCGAGCGGAAGTTTACACGGGTGAAGTGGGCTACTTAAAAATGACGAAATCGTAATAATACAAGTTCGTTAATAGATAATAAGTGCGCGCAATAATTGAATATCTACTGTAGAATATGTTATAAGGTAATGAAAAGTGGAATTAAGTTAAAATCACATAGAAATCATAATATTTTGGTCCTCACCTGCTCTTCAGCCATCTTTGTTATTTTCTAGCATTAGGAATAACGTTTCGTCGTACGAAGTTTGGTTATTACGTCGTAAATTACATTTAAATTAGTTTTTGTGATTACTAATTCACATGTTACACAAATATTATTTCACAAGTCATTTATTTATACTTCATTTAAGTTTTTTCAATATGCCCGAACGTTTTTGAACAAAGAAAAACTAATTTTTGTAACTTTATAATTGAAAACAGCGTGAATCGGAGTGCAGTTACGAACGCGTTCAAATTTTGTTTTATCAGAATTTGTACGAAGGATTGGTAGATCGGTCACAGGATGGAAAAAAAATAAAAGATCGGAACAATACAATGGATCCTTATAGATGGAAAAAAATTGTCTTAGGGTCGTATTCCAGAACTCTAATCAATGCTCAAGTCAGGACTTGAGCAGACTTGAGTATGATTTCAAGCACTGGAAATACGACCCTAATGGCAAGGACTTGATACTCAAGTCCTGACTTGAGTGTTGAGTAGAGTTCTGGAATACGACCCTAAGAATGGATCTGTCTTTAACAGACGAAAAAAAGGAGGAGGTTCTCAATTCAACTTTATATTTTTTTGTATGTATGTTTGTATGTATTTACTAGGCAACAACATTTACTAAATTCCTCGGAATAATACAACCGTGCCGGCGCCGTTACACCAAAGAAAAGGCACCCTGCGCCTGGGATGTTCATTTTAGTTAAAATGTAAAAGCTTTCTTTTATAACATCAAGTGACGGGACGAACAAGTCGTGCGCCTGATGGTAAGCTGCACGCCATAATGGATGTAAGTTGGACGCCATATTGTCCTTAACAGTTGCAGTGCCACTCAGAGCTTTAAATCGCAAAGATCTGAGGGGCACTGCCACTGCACACGTCACCCTGAGACATAAGTTGACAAGTCCCATGTGCCTGAAATTTCACCTGCACCCTTATCCTTCAAAACCAGAACGCAGTAATGCTAACATTACTGCTTGGCGGCAGAAATAGGTAAGGTGGCAGTACTTCCCTGGACGAACTCTTTCACAAGGAGCTCTACTCTACTAAAACCTAAATAAATAGAGCTTATTTTGCCATCATAGCAACGCATGATGGCCGCTCGGCTTGAGCGCGATGAAATGCGTGTCATGGTACATAGTTGTCTATGTGCGTGTCCAATAAACGCGCCCTGAAGGCGCGTGTTCACTTTAAGCAATTCGACGTGTCTGCTACAGAAAAGATGAGAATGATCTTGTACACGACAAGAATTTTGTCGTATCTAACCACGAAAACTTGTTGTGTCTGTTACAGACGAGAAAATGATGAAAATTGTACACGTTCGTTTACTGACAATGCACCACACCCCGCCCCACATAAAAGCGGCAGACGTGTCGAGGGTAAACACGATTTTTTGCAAGTTCAGCGCCGAGGCATTGTAGGTATGTACACAGTTCGTGTGTAGAAACGACACGAATACTTGCATAGACACGGCGACGTTTCTTAGCGTGGACACGCGCCTTTAGTCTACCGCGGCTTTTATACTCTTTTAAAATTAACCCTGGCATATACTAGCAAAAGTCCCTGCAAAAGAATTTGACACGATAAAAGAAAAAAAATGTTGGAAAAAGAGACATTTTTTAAGCATTTTTTATCACCTTAATCAATTAAATTAAAAAATTCAGACCCTAAATTCATATTAGCGCTGTTTAACATTGTATACAGTCCGTTGGTGTTGTAATGCTACGAGTTATTTATGAAAACTTATGTTCAGCGTGGGTAACCACGCTTGTTCCTAGATTTTGGCAAGGACAAAAATCTTTGCTGAATAAGCCACGGTCGGATAAAAAATGTAAATATTTTATGCCACTTACTGTAGCAGATATGTTTTTACGCCGACTGCGGTGTCCGCTTTAGGGTTCGTGCAGCGTGCCGGCGATGTTTCGCAATTGCGGTCGCACAGACTCGCTACGACTTGTTTTAACACGTAGAACTAAATGGCTTAGTGCAGCGTGCCCGCTACCGGCGACAATCGGTCGTGAAATTTGCAGCGATCAGCCGTCGCAAGTCGCTTGCTACTACTACTAGATGATCAATTGATGTTCCTATTATTTATACATTATGTACCTATTACATAAGTAATTAAAATTATAATAATGGACCCAGATAGGTTAATTGATGCAGTTCGTAATCACCGCAGAATATTAATGGGATGAATATTAAATCTCCTTCTTCTTATCCTTCCTAAAAAAGTTCTGATACCATAATCTATTTTCCCTTTAGGTACGATAATAATTATTCGAAAATTCACTGCGCTGTCAGTCGGTCGCCGGTAATGTTACGTCGCTAGTCGCCCGCATGCTGCACTATATTTTGTCATTAGAAGTCGTTGCGAGTCGATGCGACCGCAGCCAGTCGCGACATATCGCCGGCACGCTGCACTCGCCCTTAGGCATAAATTGTTTAAAAAGGCTTGTAGGACTATAATCCTAACGTCATGAACAATAGCTTGGTCCATGACTTTGCACAAAACATAATAAATGTATAAAACATAAACTAAGTTTTTGTTGTAGGTACTATCTGACACTTTAGATCTAAGTCAAACTCAAAATAAACCTTAATTATTTCATAGGTAAACATTACATTTGAAATCGTCTTATTGATTAAATTCTACTACTCATTCGTAAGGCAAGATTCCCTTGAGAAATTTTTGTCAGGATATTATGCCTTAGGCAATATTTATACACGTATAGGAGCTCCTTGTGAGAGAGTTCGTCCAGGGAAGTACTGCCACCTTTATCTATTTCTGACGCCAAGCAGTAATGTGAGTATTAGAATAGAATAGAATAGAATAGAATAGAATAGAAGTCGTTTATTACTACGCCACAACAAAAATATACACAGTAATAAAATGAAGACAAAAAAAAAGATGAAGCTACATTAAAACTAAAAATTAAAATAAAAATAACTGGAAAAAAAACGAATAAAAATAACACCACATACACATCAACAAAGCAAACATGAAATATTTAACACAATTAGACTAAGTGTCATGTGCGCGGCTGTGGCGTGAGTAACAGGATCCCACTCAGCTATTGTCACCACCGAGGAAAGGCTGTGACGCTGATTTTCAGTGGGCCCTAAAATATTACTGCGTTCCGTTTTTGAAGGTTAGCACCCTTAGGGGTGCTGGTGAAATTACAGGCACATGGGACTTGTCATCTTATGTCTCAGGGTGCCGGGCGCAATGGCAGTGCCTCTAACATCTTTGCGACTTAGATCACTCGTGTGTGCAACTGCAACTGTTAATGCACAGGCGACCACCAGACGCACGACTTGTTTGTCCCTTCACTTGGATTCTTAAAAAAAATGTTTCATGTCATCATCTTCGTCATTATCATCATCATGATCTACCCACGTCCCACTTCTGGGCACGGTCTCCTCTCAGGCGAGAGTTTGGGCCATAGTCCGCCACGATGGACCAATGCGGGTTGGGGCCTTCACGTTTTTCCGAATGTAGTTTCAATTATTTTTATAGCTTTCATCTAAACACCCTCAACACTCTTTCATTATTTATTATATGTAGATTTCCGTTTATTATTCTCGAGAATCCTCATTAGTTACACAAAAACATCGAGTATGTAACCAGAAATAGAGAAGAAATGTCATTTAATTTGTTTGAAAACTATTCTGCCATATCATTACTGTGACAACTGCGCTCCGATTGGCTAGCCCGAGTTCGAAACAATTGACTGGTGTCGTCAACTGTTTCACTTTAAATCGACCAATTAACTTGAGCTTTGCTATAATGGACGAAAATTTCAAAATTACATACATAATTACTGATGAAATTTGATTGTTTGTTTTGTAATTAGATGTTTTGCTGTTTTTCCCCACATCACCGAATGGAACAGCACGTCATTGTTAGAGATATTATCTTTATGACAATAAATATAAAACATTTTTGGAATATACGGAGACGTACACACAGGTCAGTTGTTGGCGCTGTCTAAATTTCAGTGCAAACGAGAGTTGATATTTATAAGTGATGAGTTACCAGAAATGTATGGCCTACTATTTCGTCTCTATTTCTGGTTATAAACTCGATGCTCAAAAATTATATACCTTGGGAATATGTACGTAACAGTGAATTGTCGGCCTAATGTTAACTGTTGAGATGGCTTTCCACGGCCTGTAATCTAACAGGCCTGCGCAACGCCAGCTCGCGTCACCGCGCTGTAGGATAAGTGCAGACTGCCGCCCGAGCTGGTACAGAATCGCCTGTATGGCATGATATTATGGGGGCTTCTGATACTGGTAGGAAATTTCGGAAATGAGTACTCCAATACCCAAGTATTACAAGTATAACAAATAACTATATTGGCAATTAAGCAAGTATATATTGCAGTACAATTACGATTGGCAAGAGAGGCAGTGTAAATCAGTTCGCACGTCTGGTGGTGGTCGGATGACGCGGTGCGAGAGGTGCTAACGTGCGTAGTAGGCGGGATCTCTGATGATGTTGTACATGTGTACAACGCGTCGATATCGATGCGGGCGATAGCTCTTGCGCAGATAATGTAATTGCCCTTCTGTGGAGGAAACATGGCACGCGAAAAAGAAAAGGTTGTGGCGTGAGCGTAGTGTTGGGTTATGGATAAATTTCCATTATGAAAAAAATCATATTAATATTTTTATTGAATTGACATAAAATTTTTTTATGTGAAATTACTCCACTAGTTCGTTATAATTATTAATACAAAGATCGAACACTTTTAAATACAGTGAACAGCGACATCTCTAGCCGGATCTGGTAGCTGTAAAGGTCTAACTGGGTGGAGAAGTACTATCATAGATTTCTCATAGATGGCGCTAAAAAGTAGTTGAAAAACCAAATACAAAGACACGACAACAAGCACATAGAAATTCGTGAGGTCCGCTGGTTCGATCCGTGGCTTAGTTGATATAGCGTCTGGCACGGTATGTTTGAAGACGTCTCGGCGCGAATCCGGCCGGAAAGAAGAAATTTTTCTAAGTGTACGCGATCTTTGTATTAATAAAAAAATCACATTTTTCAGAAAAATAAATATTTTTCGGGATATTTTTCCAATATTTCCTTTATTTTTCCCCATTTGACTTTGACACCTGTCAAAAGTTGAAGTTACTGAACGAAAACTATGGAGCCAACAAGAGGTGCGGCGTGGTTGTTGGAGGTTTTGTCACTGTTCATAAATTCTGTGTCCGTAAATTCATTTTTAATCTTATTAAATGTGAATTTTAGTTTATTTTATAATACACCCCATTAAATACTTCAAAAGATATTTGTAATTGTAGAACATGATATGAGCCTTCGAAAATATACTTTTAAAATTTTTCAAAATTTCCCAATTGATTGGGATTTTTTGCGAAAAAATTTCCACTATTTGAAATTTTTCGGAAAATTAACCAACAGTACGTGAGCGTCACAATATGGTATGGTGTAATGGGCTGTTGTCCGCAACTCGAAGTACAGGCGCCTAACCTACGTGTGGTAGGTACAGGGTCGTGCCACCCAAACTCCTCCAAAAATCTCAACACCCTCCTGGGTTTGTTGAAGACTTCGGCGAGCGACCTCGGCGCTTTAATGTATTTCGCCTTGTAGTTGACCACGCCAATCTCCTGTAATGGCTCATTGGATCCGCTTGGGTAACTTCAAAGGCGCGGCACAAACAGTTCCATATCTTCTACTAAATTTTGATTTGGTTGGAGGGTGGTTAAGAGGTGGGTTAGGGGGTGGGTTACTGGGTGGGTAAGAGGTGGGTTAGGGGGTCAGGGGCGAGATAGGGGTGGGTTAGGAGGTGGGCTATGGGGTGAGTTAGGAATTGGGTTAGGGGTGGGTCAGTGGGTGGGTTAGGGGGTGGGTTAGGTGGTCGGTTAGGGGATGGGTTAGGTGGTCGGTTAGGGGGTGGGTTAGGTGGTCGGTTAGGGGGTGGGTGAGTAGGTGGGTGAGCGGGTGTGTGAGTGGGTTGGGTTAGGGGGTGGGTCACTCACCCCCAACCGGCCCCCCAACCGGCCCCCAACCGGCCTCCCAACCGGCAACCCAACTGGCCCCCTACCGAGCCCCCAATCGACCCCCCAACCGACACCCAACCGACCCGCTAACCGACCCCCTAACACACCCCTAACCCACCCCCTAACCATATTCGTAATGACATTTTTATTCGGTACTTTCGGTTTTAATTGTTAGTTTCAATTGTTTCTTAGAACAACTAAAAAAATTAATTGCAATTAATTTACTTGCAATTAAAATCAATTCAATTGACATCAATTGCAATTAAAATCATTTTTTTGCGACGTGTGGCTATTGATTTAATTGCAATTGATTGCAATTGAATTGATTTTTTAATCTGATTGAATTTCTTTTTGAAATTTAATTGATTAACGCCCAACACTGGCTGATATTGAGTCATAGTCTTAATATTATCACACAGGGGTAAACGGTAAAAGACACCAGGTAACTACACTGTTATCATAAAAGATGTCACACTTTACTACTACTTCCTGCTCCCTCGCCACATCCCTTTCGTTATCTAAATCCAAAAGTTTTAGAATATTTGTTACTCATATAATAATAATAATAATAACGCATACATTCAACATAGCCCCGCACTACCCTGTGTCGCGGGTGCCATGGACACACACATATACAACCACAAATTACACCCAAACTCACGAGAGAAATAAATGTTGGCCATGCAAATATTTCTCCCGGCCCGGGAATCGAACCTGGGACCTCTGCGTGGCAGTCCGGCATGGTAACCGTTCGGTAATGTAAATAATGACGGAATTTTACACAGTACGTCCAATTGTAGATTCTAATTTAAAGTTTTCTCGAAAAATTTCAGTGCCGAACATCCAATCCTCATTGCAGAAGAGTACACATTCAGACTCTGAGAACAAAAGCACACCCCGAACAGAACCTGAAAATAAAATTAAAAAAAAGAGTCAAAGGCTCATCGATTATGCATTTGGCGATGGGCCTTATCCAATATCCGACGTCACAGGTTTACCTGACGTCGTTAAGGAAGATATCATCAATACCATTATTCTCGAGCACACAGTTCGAAAGGAGAGAACTGGAGAACTGGATATGAAATGCAGCAATAGTACACAAGAATCAAGGCAAAATGGAAGATCGATAATAAAAATAACACCAATTAATTCAGTAAATCACGTAAAGTTACCAACATTGCAAACGGAACTATCGGAAGTTGAAAAAATGAACCAACGAAACCTTGACGTTTCTACTGAACCTGAAAAAAATTTGAAACCTGTAAATATTTGGCGCTTTTGGGAGGAGCCGGAATACAAACAGTTGTTTTACGATCCCGAGAAAGCAGAGATTACTGCCAAAGAAGCTCCTTTGAAACCTGACCCGAATGATATAACAGAGAAGTCCAAAACCGAGCAACAATCATACGAAGTTGAGAAGACAGAAGAGATTTCTAAAGAAAACCAATTGAAACCTGGTCTTGACACTGCAAATAATCATGATAGTGCTAGAAGTGAGCGCTCGTATGATACAGAAAAGATCGATACAGTTAAAAAGGCCAGACTAGAACAAGAATTCCTACATTACTTTCGCGAAACAGGCACTCTTGAAATGGACCTATATTTAGATAATATTTTCAGGAAAGATGTGACTGCTAAGGAGACACTTTCTAAACTTTCGGATCTGGGACTCATTCATCCTAAATGCAACACAAATTCACCTAAAACCACTCCATCCTCACTCGTGTCACCATCACCCCCATACCCTAAGAAATTCAAATCATTACCACCAGACAGTAAAAGTATAAAAGCAGTCACACACAGCATAGAAGTATTCAACACTGACAAAGAACCACCCATGAAGTATAATATTTATCCAGAAATTACAGAAACAAAAAATGATAACTCGAAGTCAGATGCAGAATTATTAGAATATATGGAAAGATTTCGCGTGGACACGCCATCCGTTTCAAACCATCAAACAACCACCAAAGACCATCAATCACTACAATCACTACATAATGCAGAATGGAAATTAAAAGAGGCAGCTGAAGCTTTCACACAGGAGATAATGAATACGTTAAAGTCGAAAGGTAATGGTTTAGCCCATGCTCAAAATATTGTAATAAAAGCTACTAGCGAGTTTTGCAATAAGATCAATAAAGATTGCGCATCGTCTAAAATGGTATTGATGCCCAATTCTGCAGATCAACCACAGGAAAAGAGGGTAAGTAGGTTACAGACAGATAACAAATATACGTTGAAAGTTGCAAAAATTTTACCGGATGTTGGGCAACTGGACACAAAATACAATACTACGAGAAATGTAATTTCCGGTACGAACAGAAAGTCTGACATTCCGTTCGAGACTCGGAAGACCATCAAGATTACAACATCTACCACTCTTGGTTTTAAACCATATGTTCGTATAAGGGTGCCAAAAACTTCAGATCGAAATACAAACAAAGAGCGAAAAGAAAAACAATTACTCGATGAAAAGGAAACAAATATCTTCATAAGCACAGAAATGTGGCCAGACTTGCAAAATAAGATACAATCACAGGAAAAGAAAAACCCCGACGCAGATGCGTCCGCATTGAAAAAACCTAACACTCGAAAAGTTGACAAACTTGGAGCTTTCAATATGTTACAAAAGTTAAAAGTTGAAAAAGGAATAAAAGAAGTTCAAGACCCTAATGAGTATAATAAAACTACAGAAAAACATAATCACGTTATTCGTCCACATTATGACAGTAATTGGGTGCAGCATTTTTTAGAAAACAGGTATAATACCTTAGCAGCACATCCACCATGGTCACGTGCTATGTCGGCACAAGAAAAAGAAAATCCCGTCAAAAATGAAACAAATTCTTCAGGAAATTTTACAGCGAACTGCTCACAATCTGTGGTATCACCACTTAAAACAGGTACAAACAAAACGATTGTACCTATACAGTTAACAAGTCAGGAAATGAAACGTCCGATATTATCTACCGATCTATACGGCTTGAGTGAGACAGAAAATAAAACAATTCCAGAACTAGAGGCAGTCTCGCACTCTATACCACAGAACAAAGTAACGGCCAAAAAGAGCCACAGGTATTACAAAACCAAGAAGACAATAAAACAAACAGAGTCAAGAAGTAGATTCGTTAAAACATCACAATTTAAAAAAAATAAATTATTATTCGATAAACCTAAGGAAACTTCAGAAAGCAAGGCATCTTTGTATCCTGATTCCATTGAAAAAGACGCGGACAATGAACATAATCTTTCTAAAAAGGACGCTCCACATGCTGAAGTGAATAAAACGTCGCTTTCAGTACTCTTGCAAATTGTCAGATCGCGCAATCAAACCAAAAAAGTCAGAAAAGCAGTAATGGCAGTGTTCGGACCAAACTTTCTTAAAGAGACTCCAAATAGTCCAACCTCAAGTGACAGCAAAAGGAGAAAAAGATATGAAGGATTATATTTTCCCTCTAACAAGAATGAAATAAAAACAAAAATAACAGAGCAGCAAGATCATAAGCCCGGGCCTGATTGCCCGCCGGTTACTAAATGCGCTTCTGTCAAAGACATGTTTAATAAGCCATGGGAGATTTTCACTGGTAGCTCAAAACTTACGAATTCTGATGAGTTACTTATTACTAAACATGTCAACGAATACGATTCAAATGATCTAAAACTGAAAATTTTGAACAATGAAGAGAGTATTATAGTGCTTGGAAAGCATTTCCAACATTGCTTTCCAGTCCCTATCAAGCTAATAGGAAATTATCCGGACAGAAGTGTAGAAATATTACCTAAAAATGGTTACTTGTCGAATCACGATTAGAGAAAGAGAATCGTAGCATTCTAAGTTATCCTTTTATTGGAAATCTTTGGAATTCCTTTCATTTAAATTACAATTACATTAAATTTTTAACAATTCATTCCCATTGTACCATATATACTTTGTCAATTGTTATCGTCGCACGCACATGGTTAATTTTATTCGCTACTGGGTATTTGTTGTATTTGGAGAAATATTTGACGTATACAGACAAACATGCAGAAACTGATAAATGTGATCATCTGCACTTGGACTCAAAGAAGTCAAAACAATGAGTATAAGCATAGTAGTTTACTTGCGTATTTACCTATTTGGCCCCTTTGATGTGTGTCGAGAAATCAACCAGTGTGCGGTGGCGCGAGTTTGGTGTTTGCTGTATTCGTCGAATAAACAAACAAGGCAAATACTTTGCCACACGTGCTATCCACGCAAGGGTGATTGTTTGCTAAATATATCAAATACGAAAATACATTAATAACCACGTGACTTGCCACCATTTATATTGGAAAGTATCTGATTCATGTTAAACGCGAAAATAAACGTAGTCTGACCAAAAATATATTTTGCAACACTTTTAAGTTTTATTTTTATTTACCAAGAGACGGGACGTACAGTCAAGAGCACATCCAGCTTGACACTTTGTAGTTTGGACAATTCTTATCGTAAGCGGCATAGAGTTGGATTTAACTGTAAAGCTTGACGTGCTCTTGACCCTGTACAATTCGTCGTACATATCGATTCTGAACCTTACAATAACTCTGCTGTCGACTGATACGATTTGATAGCGTACGATTTCTTTTCATTTTTAACCGACTTCAAAAAAAGGAGATTCTCAATTATTCGACTGTTTTTTTTTTGTATGTAACGCGATAGCTCCGCCATTTGTGAACCGATTTTGATGATTCTTTTTTGTTGGAAAGAGGGTACCTCACTGTTGGTCCCATTCAAATTTGATGAAAATATTCCAACTCTAAGGGTGGCTGTTCACGCAGATTCATTTTTATAAATAGCGCCTAAATTTTATTTTATAGAGCAATTATTTTAATGATTGATTTTGCTCTCCTATGTCAACTAACGTGTAGTGGCGAACTAGGGGATGAATCCGGGTTTGCGCACTTTCCGAGATTATTATTCACAATAACCGAATCAAACGTCACATTGTCGTATTCGAGACCAAACCGAAATGACGTCACACCCGTACGATTACTGAAACTTCTCGACCGGCAAAGGCTACAAACGTTATTCATAACACAGTTATCGAATGAAAGTTACCGAACGTTCTAGTGTTTACAAAACAATAATTAATATTGAATTCTCTTATTATTTTTAACCGACAAAAATAGGAGATTCTCAATTCGACTATGTTTTTTACTATGTAAGTTACGCTATAACTCCGGTATTTGTAAACCGATTTTCATGATTCTTTTTTGTTGGAAAGAGGGTATCTCCATAGTGGTCCCATTTCATTTTGAACAAAATCATCCACCTCTAAGGGTGGCTGATCACGCATGAACATTCATTTTTATAAATAGCGCCTAAATTTACTTAAGCAGCAATTATTTTAATGATTGGTTTTGATATTCTCCAATTGAAGGCGTTTTTCTTTCTCGATATGAGTAGTGAGAACCGATTTTTATTATCTTCTGTGTCAAGTCCTGTATAGTCGAACTAGGGGATATTTCAATAAAACTTGACAAATAGATGTAATTCCACGTACTTTTGATTCGGTTTTTTTAGTACTCTGTACTAAGATTATAAATAGTCTGGATTTTCTCTTAAAAATGTTATAAAGCGATTTTTTTTTCCTATTGTCTATTTTACCAGCTAACTACGTAAACGCTGTTGAATAACGATATCGTATCCTAATTCGAATGGAACGTTTAACTCGAATAGTCTGAATATTCTCGATTCGCGAACGATATCCAATCGCACGCTTCGGTTAAAATATCGAAGAGTTCTGAATCGGGGTCCTTGTGGTCAACACGCCAGTCCATAGCAGGTGCAATGCCACTCGGAGCTTTAAATCGCAACGGTCCGAGGGATACTGCGATCGCCACCATGAGACGTAAATTGATAAGTCCCATGTGCCTGTAATTGGAAGCCGTGGCAGCCTTAATTTCACTTCTTGCACGTGGACCACCTGACTGGTTCACCTGGGTAGACCATGGGCAATTATTTATTCCCGTGGTTCACCTATTCTTTTCTCGTGAATCACCTTATTATTAAAATTCCAACATTTCAATTGCAAAGATATAAGAGTATTTTATTGTCTATTAATTGAAAATTTTAATGAATTGAATTTGTTAGCAGTTGTGCGGGACGCACCTATGACTTTGTCTGGAAAGGTTGGCTGCTGGCTCTTATTCGGATTTTTTTATGTATATCGAGCTTAGGCTGTTTTTGGACTGTGTGTCTATTGGCGCCAGTGCGCCTTTTATAGGTGAGCGAGCCTTCCTTTTCCCGCCAAAAGTTACCTCACCCGCTTTGTACTATTTATTCATCTTTCACATATTAATCTATTACAAATACATTCCTATTATTCCTATTATACATTTCTTACTGCTAATTTGTACATAACGTCTTAAAAACTATGTAAGTGGTGCATAACTGCCTTCGTTGTGCGCCCGCAGGTGATTTGTGTCGGGCGACCTACTTATACTACCCTGCCGCCCGCTTTAGGTGTATAAGTAGTCGCCCTAGCTGCGTAAGCGCTCATCTGCGCGCGAGTCGGACCAAATACCTTTTTGATCCTTATTAGAATAAAACGAGACACATATACAAACTTTATTTCTACGAACAAATTAGCGTACAACAAATAGACCTTAAACTATTTACACAAATGTAACGCAATACTTTAACAATGCTCAGACTTAAAACCACTCGTTGAGTGCAGCCGTACCGAACAGCAGTAGTTGGCCGAAAGACTAAAATTTGAATAAATTAAATTTTAAAAGTATGAAATGAGTAGTGAAGAACTTAATTTCATCCTGAGAATAGGTGGCCATAATATTTAAGTACAAGTTTAAAAAAGATTAATGTTGATGTTGATGTCTAAGAATGCTAGTTACATCTTTATTTTCATTTTCGAGTTTAGCCAACAATATACAAGTTTTACAAGTATTAGCCTCTCAAGTAGCAGTCGTATGTTCGAATCCGGGTTCTCTGAGTTTCTCGGACTTTGTGTGCGGAATTTAATTTGAAATTTACCATGACCTTTTCGGTGAAGGAAAACGTCATGAAACCTGCACGTCGAAGAAGGTTCACAACTTTCGGAAAATGTGTGAAGTCCCCAATCCGCAGGCCGTTTATTGGTCTAAGTCAAAGTCAAAGTCAAAGATTATTTATTCCATAGATAAAATAAAGTTACACTTGAAATCGTCACATTTAAGCTACTGCTCGTTCACTACGCTGACCTCCCTGAGAAGAACGAGTAAGAAACTCTAGGGATTGCTCTTTTCAAACAAACTTAAATGCTATGGAATACACTTTGAATCAAATTTGTGTGGATTCTGGAGCCATGTCGTCTTTCCATACATCTTTATCTTAACACGTAGTCTTCAATTTTGTAATATGATTTTTCGATCAAAATATTTTTAATGTACAGGAAATTCGGCAGTAGTTTGGCATTTTTTCCCCCTAAATACTTCTCTTTGGCATAGCTTTCAAGAAAATGGAATCTAACAGATAGGGTTGAGATACAACAACGCTATAATAAGTATCTTATTTCCACTACATCGGGAAGTATGCCTTACATTTTTACAATTGTGAGATCTTGTACTCGTAATATATTACGCCTCCGTATATAGGTAATTACCTCCATACGAAGGCGTGTGGACGCTTCGGGCTACGCCCTCCGCGGACCTCGGCCTGCAGCCTCGGCACTTAGGACTTTGTTTCAAAAAAAATTAAATAGCTCTTTAATGGCGGCAATATTTAAAAATTACAAATATATATTATGACCACTCATTATTATCAAACAATCTTAGAAATCTTTTCGTGCTAATTTTCAGTCCGAGCAAAGCAAGTTACTTAAATAAATTACGGCTATGTCGAAAAACAGTGGAAATAATCTCAGTACAGAGTACTAAAAAAACCGACCTCAAAAGTACGTGGAATTACGTCTATTTGCTAAGTTTTATTGAAATATCCTTAAATTCGCCACTATACTGGACTTGACACTGGAGATAATAAAAATCGGTTCTCACTACTCAAAGTATATGGAGAGAAAAACGCCTTGAATTGGAGAAATAGCAAACTCAACCATTAAAATAATTGCTCCTTAGTAAAGTTTAGGCGCCATTTTAATCGAATTAGTACAAATTTTTATCTGCCGCTAAAAGAGTTTGTATGGCGGCCATATTTAAAAATGGCGAAAAACCCATTTTGATCACAAATTATTGTCAAGCACTCCTAGAGACCATATGCCAATTTTCAAAGGGATCTGAGCAATTTTTTTTCTGCCGCCAACGAACGCTTCTAAGACGGCCATATTTGAAAATAGCGAAAAACAAATTTTGAGCACAAATTATTATCCGGCATTTCTAGTGGCCTTCACATGCCAATTTTCAGTCGAATCACAGAGCAAATCTCTTTCGGCAGCTATTTTTAACGAAAAAAACACTTATATGGCAGCCATATTAAAAAATGGCGAAAAGAAGTTTTTGATCCCAAATTGTGATTAAGGACTCCTAAAGACCCTCGCATGCCAATTTTCAGCCGGATCGAAGCAAGTTTTTCTTCGGCCGCCATTTTGAAATCGCCATCTTGAATTTTTTTTTAACCCAGGCAGCTGACCAGTGTTACCCTCTATGGCATTCCTTCGAGCACCTCCTACCTATCTCTAATAGTTTCCGTGATAGGAGGCTTTGAAATTTGTATGGCGGCCATCTTGTTTATTTGAATTTCGAACATTTTTTACTTCCCGCGGAAATTGACCAGGGTGTGTCTCATAAAAATGCACAAAAATCCCCCCATGTATTATAGTTTTTGCAGGTCGTTGATCACTCGTTTACATTTTCCACATTCAGGTCTTCTCATATTTGATTCTTTGCCTTGAAGCCTATCTGCGTGCAACGGTATAAATATCTTTCTTCCGCCATATCATCTTATACAGAAAATCGTATACAGAGCGTCATTCACGCTTTAGTCTTCGTTTGTTCGACTGACAGCGAAGCAAGCAAAATTAGACAGTACTGCGATGACATTACAATTTAAATTCAACGTTTTAGTTTTTTCATATACCTTTACATGTCACTACGCTTAAATAGGTTGGCTTGGGACATTTTTTTCGTGGTTTTTGTATTAGACCCGTCGTCCATTTATTTGTAAGTCAATGTCGGAAGTACGTGGAATTAAGTCTATTTGCTAAGTTTTATTGAAATATCCTTAAATTCGCCACTATACAAGACTTGACACTGGAGATAATAAAAATCGGTTCTCACTGCTCAAAGTATATTGAGAGAAAAACGCCTTGAATTGGAGAAATAACAGAATCACCATTAAAGTAATTGCTCCTAAATTAAACTTAGGCGCTATTTATAAAAATGAATCTTCATGCGTGAACAGCCACCCTTCGAGGTGGATGATTTTCTTCAAAATGAAATGGGACCACTATGGAAGTACCCCCTTTCCAACAAAAAAAGAATCATGAAAATCGGTTCACAAATACCGGAGTTATCGCGTAACATACATACAAAAAAAACACAGACGAATTGAGAACCTCCTCCTTTTTTGAAGTCGGTTAAAAAGAGGTAGTGTAATACCAAATTTAATCAATAAAAATAAAATAAGCCCTTGTCATATTTTTATTTTCATACCTTTAGAAAAGAACCTACTTCAAATATCTATACGTCATGCTTTTGTATGAACTTCATGTTAGATCGGGCATCGCCCTAGCACGGAGTCGGCCGATCTAACATGAGGTTCATACAAAAGCATATAGATATTTGACCGTGTCGCGGCCGGCACACGACCGGAGCGGAGCTCGGCCCCGCCACGGTGTAACGTCCAATCAG
Organism: Hyposmocoma kahamanoa; assembly: GCF_003589595.1. Taxonomy (NCBI): domain Eukaryota; kingdom Metazoa; phylum Arthropoda; class Insecta; order Lepidoptera; family Cosmopterigidae; genus Hyposmocoma; species Hyposmocoma kahamanoa. Next base: position 1,846,763 of record NW_020653712.1, read on the forward strand.
CTTGCTTTTTTTCACCCTGTCACTGGGTCTCATAAAAAAAAAGACAAAATAGCTTTATTACTGGCAGAAGAATGTCAAAATGCTTCAAAAGAAACTAAAAACAAAATGACAGAAGCCAAAGAAAAGAAAATTGAAATGCTTTTGTGTCCCTAAAAAAATGTAGTAAATTGTAGTAATTGTACTTTCGCCGTTTAACATAACTTAAATTCTCGTATAAATAAAAACATGTCACAGGTTTCGTGCAAGATTATGCAGTTGTACCCTTTCGCAACTATTCCTCGTTGTTTTTGCAGAGGTCATGTTACTGGGACACCTGGGAAGTTAATAAGAAGTAAGTGTTTCTTTATATATAACCATGGACAAATGACTCAAGAAGACCGCTAATCTTCATACTCCGGATCGTAACTTTGAAAAAGGTCAAAATTCCAAAATTCCAAAGGCCAAATAGTTTATTCTATCATAATATATATAAGTGGCCGTGGATATAATTTAATTCCTCTTTAATATGAAATATAAGAAGTCAGTTTTTTTAGCCGTATAATAATATTCAAGTATTGACCATGAGTCAAAATTATTTTCGGAATTTTGATAAATATATATCAATAGGTATTGTTTTAAGAAACTAATTTACGATATAACGCTCGTAATATGGGGGTAGATGGCGCTAATTCGTATGTGCAATAAGCGCCATCTAGTTCATTTCTTAGTTATCGTTAGAAATCAGAGTCCACATCATCATTAACTCATTTGTACGTCCCACTACACCGGTCTCGTCTAAGGCGAGGGTTTAGGACATAGTGCACCACGCTGGCCCAATACGGGTTGGGGGACTAAACACGTTTTCCCAGGGTTCTGAACCTTTCAACGTGCAGGTGTTTCAAATTTAGTCTGCCTTTCCACCAGAGATGTGCGACGTAGCGAGGCGGTATGCGAGAAAAAATCCACCCATTGGCTTACTTCATTTTTCTAGCCTCGCTTAGCACAGTCCCGGTGGAAAAGGGTTAGCGGAGCTAAGTATTCGTAAATGCAAAATAGCGAGAGATGTGTGCGAGGGATACGGGGACGAGGAATGTGTGCAAAACGGTGCAGGAAACTAGAGCTACTGAAAGTATGACACTAGCTGACACTGACACATCGCCACCGCTCAAAGAGTCCGTAATGCAACCTGGCAACGTGCCGCTGCACATCCTCTACCGCCTAGCTACCTCGCACAGATTTGGTGGAAAACATCACACCTAGAGATGGGTCATGCATAAATATCATTGGGATAAATAGTCAGGATAAATATCCATTTTTACTCGATATTTGTCCAAAAACGTGGATAAATATTCTTAATCGTGATTTATTATTTATATTTAGTAAAACAAAATAGTTTTAAAACACTTTGTGTACCTGCATAATTATAAACTTTGATTTTTTATATCATGTTTTTTTGTGTGTGAAATGTGAAAGAGAATCCTTAGGCAATTTCAAGTCCAAACATGACCTTATTTAGTACGCAGTAGACCCCAAGACCATGAAGTAGGGTCGCACTTTATTAACGCAGGATAGGTCAGCTCAAGGGTTCCAGTTCATTTGATAACTTTCTGTCAATCGAATTTTTTATACCACTCGACTCGAAAAACGTAGGTAGAATAGTATTGTTACATAAAAGAATGGCAAAAACGTAATTATTTAATAAAAAATGAATTCTAATGAGCTTTTATTATAAAAATAACAAAAAAGTAATTGTCCATGCTTTAGGATTAATACTACTGAGTTAAAAGAGATATTTATCGTTAGACGGATATTTATCGGGTAAAAACCCATCTCTAATCATGTAGTTTCACAGCGCCGCTACACGCCCTCGCACCGCCTCGCTACATCGCACATTTCTGGTGGAAAGGCAGCATTATATTCGCACAGGTTCGAGCTCGGGTTCACATTACTCGCGAATCTGAATTCTATTTATTAGCCAACAACATTTAAATCCGTCGGAACAAACCACGTGGTCGCCGCGTAGACCACAGACAAGCCAGTCTCGCCCGCGCACCCGGGACACTTACATACGTTAAAACCACTGTTGCCAGATTAGGCGATTTTTCGCCACGCACGCGGTAGCTGCGCGGCGGCCACGCGGCGTAAGCGCAATGAAATTCGTGTCGAATAAACGCTCCCTTACACTACCACGGCCTTTTTTTTAAATAACATTAGAGTAAAACAAATTTTGACAGCTCTATTCGGTACTCGTCACGACATCTGGTGTACCAATAAGTATTAAATACCCACAGACATACAGGTTGATAAACAATCACTGACCATTTTTTTCCTGTGCGTAAGATTCAGTAATGGAACACATTAATGAAATAAAACAAAAAAATCCCCATTTTTTTCATGTTAATATTCCCCAATAATTTGTAATACGTGGTTACCCCAAAATAGTAAATAAAATTGAACAATCGGTGCCGAGTTGTCTAGACGCGCCAGCACATCGCGCCGCGCGACGATACACCTGCGCTAACGCATCGCGCGTTAGTTTACTACTTTGTTGTCTATCAAATACGCAAACTCGCGCGCTGACTCCGTCCACTACCCCACACCGTTGTTGTTGCTACTATGCAACGGCAACGGCGTCTGTTAATTGTCAGGTGTCAATATTGTTCACCATTTTTCGAAAAACTTTTGAGACGTCATAACTTATTTATTTATCTGTAGATCGCGGGTACTTATTTATTTATCTGTAGATAGCTGCTGGCTAGGCGTCTAGACAACTCGACACCGATCGCTCAATTTTATATACTATTTTGAGGTAACCACGTGTTAGAAATAATCAGGAAATATTAACATCTAAAAAATGGGGAATTTTTGGTTTGTTTTATGTCACTAATGCGTTCTATTACTGAACCTTATGCACAGGGAAAATAAAGGCCAGTGATTTTTTATCACCCTGTATATTCATGATGTATATTTATCGGCAATACGAATTGAAAATTCGAGAACCCTTGTCTACAGTTAGGTCACAAACCTAGACAACTAGGTTCCGAGCAGCATCGCGGAGAGCCGTGATCAGTGTGTTGAATGGCACGTATTTTCCATACAAAAAACGGAGGTACTTCAGTACAACGTTAAAAAACGCAGCTCCTCGCTCCGTCGCGGAGCGCGGTGCAGTGTGTTAATCGCTTTAGCGCGGAAACGACTCGCCGACAGCCTTGTTGTCGTTCAGTCAATGTGATCGTCAATGTACGGGGCGTGGCGCGGTATTTAAAGCCATGGAAGGGCGGAGAGTGTCCGTTCTCGTTACTTTTTTGTTCTCTGTTTGCGGTGTCTATTTAAATATATCACATATATATATATATATATGATATATCGATATAATTATATCATTACGAGCTAGTTCTGGCCAAAATAATCCTAATTAAAAAACATAAAATTACTTTTTTAATTAAAAATACATTTTAGAAATGTGTCTATTATAAACTATAACATATAAATTTAATGATTTTTTTACGGGAAGTGAGTAATTCGTTTTTCATTGATTCCGAACAAGTCCTCTTTTTGAGTTAATACATTATTGTATTAACAGTGCGATATGTATAATAAATACCCGACTGAGCTGTCTTGTACCGCAATTAGCAGTCCTCTTGAGCTATTGGTCTACTGTATAACTTACAACCGTTTACTATGATCACATTATTACAATATTTTCCTTATTATAATAGCGCAACGTCGTCGATGTTCGGCGATACCGTCGCCCGTGTAGGTACAGTCGATGCTCTAATATACCCTGACTGAAGAAAGGTATTAAACAAACTTAACATGTAACTTGTGATCCCGACAATTAATTTTGATACGAATCCTTTATATCATTAGTGAATGACGTTTTATTAATCTATACAACATCCAAATGGTTTTGGGTGATTCCGCATATAAGTGAAAGTGTTGAATTTGGAAAAAATGCATAGTAAAATTGAGGACATACACTGATTACTAATTTTCATATTATAATACTAACTTTCATTTCGATAGGAAGAAAAAAACAAACTACCTAGAAATTTTACAAGAAAACCGTGTATTCAATAGATACTTTACATATACCAACATTGACTTACAATTATATGGACGTCGGGACCGCGCTAAAAAGTGTCCGAACTTATAGGGCGTTAAAATCGTATACAGAGCGTCATTCACGCTTTAGTCTTCATTTGTTCGACTGACAGCGAAGCAAGCAAAATTAGTACTGCGATGACATTACAATTTAAATTCAACGTTTTAGCTTTTTCATATTCCTTTACATGTCACTACGTTTAAATAGGTTGACTTGGGACATTTTTTCCGTGGTTTTTGTATTAGACCCGTCGTCCATTTATTTGTAAGTCAATGTATACCAAATATTTTTTTTATATCAACTGAATAGAACACGATATAACATAGTAGTAGGATATACAATAGTAAACAATATAAATTTTTGAAATGGCTTCAATTTTCTTTGTTAAAAAATTAATTCTGAAATGAAGCCAGTGTCCCAGCCGCTCGACCCAAGGAAAATGAACCTTATTAGTACGGGAGCAATTTGAATTCGAGCTTGGGTAGTATCTACTTCTTAAGAAAGTTGTTGATGATCTGGGTCTAGCTCTTCTTAGGGCCTATGCACACGGCGTATTTAATACGCGCAGACGACGCGCGTTTTGCAGCAAAAGCAGATTGTCGCGTAAATCTAATCAAACATCGCGTTGCAAGACTGAGGAAAGGGGCAGGAGAGGAGTGCGCACTCACGCCACCGCGCCATAATTATTACGGCACCGTAAACGCGCGTCATCTGTGCGTATACGCGCCGCAGACGCGCTGTAGTGAATCGATTCAAAAGCACGCAAACATCACGTTGCAAGCAAGAAGCTTATATATTCCACTGGAGTTTACACTTAGAATTTCATTAAGTTGCTTCAATTAAAAAAATAACTGAAATTAAAAAACGAACCTAAAGTTAAATCTATCTTTTATCAAAAAGCGCGATATACACGCACGTTTACAGCGCGTCTACGTGCGTTTACGGCACGTATGAATTTGTGAACGTGTGCATAGGTTTACTGGCTACGACTAAATCTCGTTTCAATCGCGTTAATGCGCGTCATTAGCGCGTCGTCAGCGCGTCCTCTGCGCGTATAAAATAGCCGTGTGCATAGGCCCTTAGGTTTGGTGGACTGTATGGGATCAGAAATGAAACTTGTTCAAAGCTCTACTGAAACCGCCTTTATTGCTCAAACCGACCTTACTTCTATGTGGTCGCGCTCCATAAGGCACGCTGGAATAATTTACAAGCCTTCCAGAAACAGACTGTACGCCTAAAAGGTAGCTTAGCTGTTGTTTTTAAAATATAACTGATAAAATTCCATATGTCTTCATACATATTGATTCTTTTGTTAATAAATGTCACAAAATCATTGAAGTTGTTGGATTGTTGACTCCTCCAAGACTTGTTGGTTTCTTCTTCAATGAAACTCCGTATTAATACTCTTCAGTTCTATTGAAACTTATGAAAGTGGACGGTATACATTTCCATAATAACTTATTTGAATACCTTGTCTCTATGTCCATCTGAGTTACAAGTCGAAAAATCGAACAACAACTCTAATCGGAATATCGATTATGAATGAAAGCGAATGAACGAATCTTACAAGATTCTCTTACATATATCTATATACATATATACGACATCTCCCACACCGTATGGCCCCATCAATGCGCCGCGCACGGCGTCCGTCCCACACCGTATGGCCCCATCAATGCGCCGCGCACGGCATCCGGCCAATCAGAGTCCCTGAATTATTTACGTAATTCTACACATACGTGAGGCGCACCATAAGTTTCCGGAATGAATAATAAAAAAATACTATAAATGATCAGAAATGAGTTTATAGTTTCTCAAAATATTCTCCGTTAGCGTTAATGCAATTTTTCATACGAATGAACTTTGAAAACATTGCCACTCCTCCGTGCCAATCTCTGAAACTATTTTTCATACTCTTCGACAGCCTCTTCAGGTGATGAAAATCGTTGACCGCGTAACTGGTTCTTAATTTTTGAAAGTAAATAAAAGTCACAAAGTGCCAGGTCGGGACTGTACGAGGGATGACTCATAAGGTCAATGTTGTTCACCTTCAAAAATTCATTTTTCTGTCTGGCCGTGTGTGAATTGGCATTATTGTGGTGCAAAATGTTACGACGTTTACGGTTATTTTTACGGAATTACGTCAATAACTTCCGGCAAACAAACGGTCGCGTACCAATCACTATTCACGGTACAACGATTCTCCAAAGCTACGGTAGCCATGTGTCCACTTTTATTTAGAGGCACTTTGCACGCGCGCCACTTTGGTTGGTTTCGTCTCATTTCGAAAGACCCATACGCTTGATTGCTGCTTTGTTTTGGGATCATAATTATAAATCCATGTTTCGTCATCTGTTACTATGTCCCACACCAAATTTGACGCCCTTTCGTTGAATCTGGTAAGCATGACATTGCACCGTGTGAATCATGGGAATATCCACAACATAGGGGTGGAATCCCAGCCCACGTCTAGTCCCCCGATAATGGAAAGCGAAGGGCGGAATCAAATTATGCAATTCCATTGCACACTCTCCGTGATATATCATGTAGAAAACCGACAAGCAGGCTACTTTACGGCGGTGTTCAAGGCTCTGCAGCTTCGCCTCTACTGATTTCGAGTCACCTATAAGCCTCTTGGCACGCTTGTCTATTAAATCCAAGGTGGCCAGTTGGTATTTAGCAGAGCCATCCCATAAGTGGCAGCAGTACTCCATACACAGCCGGACTTGTGCTTGGTACAGCTGAAGCAACTATCCCGGTGTGAAATAACGCCTCACCTTGGAAAGGATGCCAAGCTTTCTGGCTGCATTTTTGGCCATGGATTCAATGTACCTGCCGAAGTTCAGATTGGACGACAGGTCCATTCCACGTAGCTGGAAACGGCTATCGGTATGGATACATCACGAAAAGTTGGAGTTAGGTAAAAGGGACTCCATTTTGTGGAGAATAGACACGCCTGCGTTTTGGTAGCATTAAATTTGACAAGACTGGCATCGCCCCAATCGGAGACTGCCTTAAATGTCAAATTCAAACGACTAACCATGGACTCTCGACAAGACTGGATTTCTTCTGCACTGACCCTTGCTTTGGTCAAGTACCTGTCCACAACTGTGCTGTCAGCAGCATAACCACAGGCTTCTGAAATTAACACATCATTTATATGCAGCAGCATCTATCGCCCGATGTTCGGAAGAGCCTCGTTAGAAGGAGTAGCCTAGTTAGAAGAACGTTCACTCAAGAAATCCGAAATCACGTCGCAAAGGTCAGTGGGAAGCCCATAAGAGGAAAGCTTGCTTAAAAGGCTTTCGTCCCTGACCCTGTCAAAGGCTTTAGAAATGTCCAAAGAAACTGCAAGGGCTTCGTCATGTCTTTCTATAGCCTAGCTCCATAGATGAGAGGCGTACACAAGAAGATCCCCAGTAGATCGCCCTCGTCGTAATCCGTACTGGCGATCATTGAGGAGGTGGTTGTCTTCAAGGTACGACAGGAGACGGTTATTAAGTACACGTTCCATGGTCTTGCAGAGTATGGAAGTGACTGAGATAGGTCGATAGTTGACAGGGTCAGGATCTGCTTCCTTTTTTGGGCACAGGTTGCACGTTTGCAAGCTTCCACGACCTGGGAACTACACCAGTCTCAAGTGAGAGGTGATACAAGTGGCCAGTTCCGGAAACTTATAGTGTGTGTACTTATTGCTCTGACCAGCCAGACGGTACGGCCGTTTGTAACAGAAATAATATTTTATTACAGTACCAAATTAAATAGAAAGTTTTTTCATGTAGGTAGATTCAGTAAGGATGTACACATTTTTTTTAAATACCTAAAATCAGCATCCCCATCAACCTCCGCTGATGTGCAAAAAACCTGCTTCAGCAACAACCCTGGTAGGCATCAGCACGATATTAGCAGATGGCCGTTACTCTGCAATCGGCGAGCGCCCGGATTGCCGGGTGGTGCTGGCTCGGTGCGGGGTGTGGGGTGCGGAGACTCGTTCGATACGGCGCGGCGAGCGAAATACGGAGATTCGTTCCATACGGCGCAGTGTGCGGAGGCGGAACGCTCAGTCTGGCTCGGTATCCGTAATAAAACTTTTTAAGAGTCGGTAACCTCAGCTAATATTTAAATTGTTCTCGTATTAATAAGGTTCATTCTGCTTAGGTCGAGCAGCAGGAACACTGGCTTTATTTCAGAATTATTTTTTAACTAAAGAAATTAAAGCCATTTGAAAAATGTATATCATGTTATAGTGTACGTGATTTATTTAGTTCAGTTGATATAAAAAAAAATCATTGGTATATGCCATTGACCTACTAACAAATGGACATCGGACTAATACAAAAACCACGAAAAAAATGTCCGAGGGTAACCTATACAAACGTAGTGACATATAACGAAATATAAAAAACTAAAACATTTAATTTAAATTGTAACGTCATTGCAGTACTGCCTAAATTTGCTTACAACTATTTAAGGGCCCAAAAACACTATATTCAGCTTCTACTGGAAACTTAACAAAATGCAATATGTTTAGCTTCGACTGAAAATTACTTGAACACAAGAGTAATGGAATAGCCTTTCTCATAAATATTAATTATTTTTTTTATATATATTATTATGTCGAATTTTGTACAAATTCACTTAAAGGTATAATATTATAAAGAGTTGGGCACATACATACATACAATTATTACTACAAATGTGAAAATAAGCGTGTACTATAAGAAATGTACCGATATTCTAACTAAACGTATCAAATACCCATAATTCCGATTTATAACAAAACCGTTATGCTTTCGAGTAATTTTGATGCTTTTTACATAGACAAAATTAGCTTTTGTTTTGTAATCTTCGTAAAAACACATTATGAAAATTCGAGCTAGGTAATCTCACGCCGTAAAACGAGTACAACAATATTTTGTTAGTTATTGCTAACGTTTAATAAAAAAATCATTTTATAAATAGGATTAAAATCAAAGCAACTCTACAGTTTCTTTGTTCTAAATATTACAATCGCTTGTGGTTCGAACAATTGAAAATGACCAAGAAGTTTATATAAGCTTCTTAAAACTGACGTAATGGGTCTCTTTCCATCTTTTGCGCATGCAATGAGTACAAAAAGGACAGTTAGCTATTTCATTATTTCGTGGGCTTTAAATATGATCCAAACTCCGGCTTTCACATTTTACTGCAGTAATTTTTACAAGTTATTATTTGTACTGCATATATTGGTACTGCATGATTGACAACCGCGCTGTCACTTTAACAAAGGAAACTATTGCGCAATTGACGCTCTGTATGCGATTTTAACGCCCTACAGGTGCGGACACTTTTTAGCGCGAACGCGACGTCCATTTATTGGTAGGTCAATGGTATATGCTAACGTACAGGGTCAAGAGCACATCAAGCTTGACACTTAAGATTTAAATCCAACTCAATGCTGCTTACGGTAAGAACGGTCCAAAGTGTCAAGCTTGACATGCTTTTGACTGTACCTATTGAACAGCGGTTTTCTTGTAAAATTTCGAGGTAAGTTTGGGTTTTTTTTAATAGTGAAATTTTTTAGGAATTGTGTTATCACACCGTTTTATGTCAGTATATATATTCATTTTTTTTTATTATATCCTCAATTCACTGTTATGCAGAATTAACCAAAGCTATTTGAGGTAGTATAGACTCTTGAAGCTAATTTGACCTTTAAGTATATTACACAAATACACAAACAAATAGCCGGAATTCCTTTAGACTTTTCCGTTAAATGCGTAAGTAATACCTCAGAACCAAAAGATCGGCTAAGCGGTTAGGCATCTTAGAGCATCGACTGTACTTGCGCTGTCGTAGGTAGATATGCAAGGGTTGTCACAAAATGGGAAAAAATATGATTATTATTATAACCTAATTATTTATCAACAATAGTGATTACTTATTATTAATAGTGATTAGTTATAAAGATGAACAAGTCTTGCCAAATATTTACGTGACTGTATATTTTTAAATATTTTAAGTTTTCTGTTATAAAATTTAATTACATTATAGTGTATTTGAATTTTGCGTTCGGATGAACATCAAAGATGAGTCGTAAAAGAATGGGGGGAAATAAGAGCCGTGATTTCAATTCTACTTAGTAAGTCAAATAAATTCTATGAAATTTTAAATCCCTGTTGTGTTTAGATTAATATTCTACGTATAGTACAGTGAATTTAATTTTATATGCGCCATTATACTTATATGCATACAACGATTTTCGTAGAACTCTCTTAAGAGGGAGCAGAGGAAAAATTCCTAATCTTCGATTTGATTTTAGAGGGGTATATCCACTTTAAAGTTAAAAATAAAATATTATATGAGTAACTACACGATATATTCAAGCATAGACATTAAACAGAAACATAAAACAATAAAGTTTCCTCGATAGATAAAAATCACGAAATTACCTCTAATTTTCAAATTTTTTCGATTTATCCTCGAAATGCTACAGGCTATTAGGACAAAAATTAGATAATTAATTATATTTATGCATGGTCGACAACTGTCACTACGGATTTTTTTTAATCCCTTTAGTTTTGGAGTTATTCCGCTAAAACGAATTTGGTACTTTTAATGCGCAAAATTCAACATCGCATGTCACGCGAACTTCAGGCATATATTTGTTTCGCAAATTTGGGCGGAGCCAACGTCAAAACTTTTTTGGCATGAGAGCTCTTAATGTATTCAAAACTATTTTAAAACACGCACACGTCAACCCTTAGCGCTCGATCCGGCAAATTATCCGTATTTGCAAGATGAAAGAAAGAAAGAAACGAAATAGTATTTATTTGGTCTTATTTTCTTATGACTAGTAATGTAAAGTAAATCTTACTAAACATTTAGATTCGTAATCTCATTACATAGTACTAAAAAAACCGACCTCAAAAGTACGTGGAATTACATATAATTACCAAGTTTTATTGAAATCGGTTCCCGGAAAGTGCGCAAACCCGGATTCAACCCCTAGTTCGTAGTTATACGGGACTTGACACAGGAGATAATAAAAATCGGTTCTTACTACTCAAAGTATATTGAGAGAGAAAAACGCCTTGAATTTGAGAATAGCAAAATCAACCATTAAAATAATTGCTCTTTACAATAAAATTTAGGCGCTATTTATAAAAATGAATTTTCATGCGTGAACAGCCACCCTTAGAGGTGGATGATTTTCTTCAAAATGAATTGGGACGACTATGGAGGTACTCTCTTTCCAACAAAAAAAGAATCATGAAAATCGGTTTACAAATACCGGAGTTATCACGTAACATACATGCAAAAAAAATATACAGTCGAATTGATAACCTCCTCCTTGTTTGAAGTCGGTTAAAAATGGTCACCACTAAGCATTAGTCGAATTATGCATGCAAAACAAACCAACGCTGCGCTGACATTCTGTGGTAACCGTGGAACGCAGCGGACGCCACCGATAATCAACAACAAAAAGTAACTTCAATTTAAAACATCAAAATAAAACACTTTACTGAGAAAAATATATAATATTTAAGTGTACATAAAATTTAGTATGGAATAATGTTTTTAGTAGCAGTAGAGGTCTTTGTAAAAGAGTTCGTCCAGGGAAGTACTGCCACCTTACCTATTTCTGCCGCCAAGCAGTAATGTGAGCATTACTGCGTTCCGGTTTTTATGGGTAAGGGTGCTGGTGAAATTACAGGCAGGGACTTTTCAACTTATGTCTCAAGGTGATTCACCTCAGATCTTTGTGGTTTAAAGCTCTGAGTGTTAAGTTACAATATTTGAATGCGACAAGTTTCGCGCACGACGAGCAAAATGTATCTCAGTTATCTAAAGTTACAAGAGATAGCAGCGACTGGGTTTGTACGAAGATTTGGAAGACCTCCATCTCACTTGATGAAAAATAAGGATGAGGCCGTCGATGAAGCACCTTGAAAAGGCTCTAGTTATAGCATTCAGGGAATACGTCTGGAAGCAGAGAATTCTGCTTCATAGCCGTTTGTCATAAAAATGTGTGAAGCTTAACGCTTCATTTCGCTGACGCTGATGACGGAAAGGGAAGGCGGAATACAACTAACTTAAAACAAAACAACTATATTCTTATTCATCGCTCATTTCGTCATTTGAATCTCAATCGAGACACACATAAGTGACTCTATGATCTTGTCTAAATATTTGACATGAGCCCATTTGTAGTTTGGCATCCTTAAAACAAAGAAAAATGGTCGTAAAAATTTTAAGTATGATTGCAGATCAATTGGGGAAGTTGTTTCTAGGAACAACCAGCCCCTCGAGAGAGGAACTTATAGCCCCAAATTATTAATAAACCGTTTTTATACAAAGACTGACATACCGGCAAAGTAATAGAATCAATCAAAAAAATACTGAAACAATAAGATTCCTAACTAAGGTCACTACAATTTAGAAAAGTTACGTATGAATCGGCCCATAATAAACAAAGACAGACCAAAAAATTTAAACAAGAAAAAATCTACTTACGTTGTCGCCGGAGTTACTAAAATGGCTGCCGGCAAGACGCATCACCTCACGCTTTAACAACGCGCTTCACATGTATTGCTACACATTTTCCTTGCAAAGTCATTGCTGTGAGAACAACTTACCCCGGGAATTACCAGCCCCAGTCTCACCTAGACCGACCTTATAGGAATTGCTACTGCCGATCACTGAGGAAATCACTGTCTTCAAGGTACAACGGGCGACGGTTCTTAAGTACTCGTTTCATAGTCTTTCAGAGCACGGAAATGACTGAGATAAGTCAATAGTTGACAAGGTCAAATTTGCTCCCATTTTTAGGCTCAAGTTGCGGGTTTGCATGCTTTTACGACCTGGGACCTAAACTAGTTTGAAGTAAGAGGTGATACAAGCGTGTGAGACCAGGAGACAATTCAGACGCACTGTTACGCAGTGCTATTGCAGGAATTCCCATCTGACCCGCTAGTTCTATTCATGTCGAGACTCCGCAGAGTTCTAAGTTCTTTTTTTCGGCGTATGCCAAAAGTGCGCTATAGTGCAGTCAACCTACAGTAAAGTAGGTGGTAGGTACCCTGCAGGATCCAGATGTGAATTCTAATAATAATAAGATGTGAAAAGTAATTCACCTTTGCTACCACCCGGCATGATCGGTCATCTGTGATGGGAACAGCCATTCTTGATAGTGAGCATAAAATTCACTAGAATGATGATTCTTCGTCGCTGGGTACATGCTGAGCCTCATCAGACGTCTCACTCAGATGTTGGAATGGTCTCATGATCTCCATTGTGTGCCAACCAGAAGGCGCAAAACAGAAAAAACAGGGTATCTACTCCTAGCAGATTCTGCCGCAGTTTGAATTTATGGCGCATATGCGATAGTTTAGAAACATTTTTTACTAATCATCAAAACACCTCTCTAATACTGTCTTACAATAAATGGATCTATTTTTCATTTCAAAGTTCATGTTTCAGTTAATATTTTTCGTTCACCAAAACTACATACAATTTACATTAATAGTAGCTATCACGCCGATTTTTGATATCTTGAAGTTCACTGTACTAAGCAAACCATTTTGCGTTATACGTGTTGAGCGTAAGTACTGTATCTTAAGATATAGAACGTCGATTTCACATACATATATGTAAATACATAATTTGTTTCATGTACTTCTTGTGGTGTTTTCGAAGACACCTTAATCTAGGAAAAACCGGATTCCTTCTACTCCTGTCAACATAACAAGTCCTTTAGTTTCCATAGTCTAAGATACAAAGTGTATGCACTCATATTGACGTGAGATACATAATAGCCGATTCGATTTATCGATTCTATGGCGTCAATCTCTAGAATAAATATTCCGTTTTACGCATTGACTTACAAATAAATGGACGACGGGTCTAATACAAAAACCACGAAAAAAATGTCCCAAGTCAACCTATTCGAAATTTAAATTGTAATGTCATCGCAGTATCGCGCTGTCAGTCGAACAAATGAAGACTAAAGCGGAGTGTCGCGCTCTGTATACGATTTTAGCGCCTTACAAGTGCGGACACTTTTTAGCGCGGACCCGACGTCCATATAATTGTAAGTCAATGGTTTTACGCATCAATTGTTTTACGATCTAACTGACAGTTGGCCTACATGAAAACTCTCTAAATAAATAATAAAAACACGAACTTTTTCATTTCTTAAATATCTCTCTGGACTGTGAAATGTGATATAGCGCACCCATCGAGTATATAACCAGACATAGAGACGATATGTCATTTAATTTGTTTGAAAACTATTGTACTCAATCATTACGGTGACAACTGCGCTCTGATTGGCCAGCCCGTATTTGGACCAACTGTCGGGTGTCGTCAATTGTTTCACTTCAAATCGATGTATGATATTTAAAAATGATATAAGGCCCATTTGCCTGATAAATTGGCAGGAATGGATGGCCCTTACTTCGTCTCTGTCTGGTTATAAACTAAAAAATAAAAAAAAATAAAAACTTCTTTTTGCAAATACCTTTTAGTACTCAATAATTTAATGTGCATTGTAGGGTCGGTCTGTAATAGATTGTGTACTTAGTTTTAAGATTTTGAGGTGTAACAGTTGTTGACTGACCAACTAAAAAAAACAGAGAACGTAACAGTACTATAAGAACATGAAGAACTACCTACTCTTCTTTCGCGCTATTGCACGTTTTTTATCCCTTAGTCTTGTGATGTGTAAAAGCAAGTTAAGTTTACCCTGTCAGAATAAATCCTGGCTTCGCCATATCATGTTGGTTGTGCAGTAAGATATTTGGGATAAACATCTGATTAGCGACGTATAGTGTAACAAGAGCAATTTTAGATTATACCGATATTCGTTCATGCACAATGCACAAACTTGATTCTCTTATTTATTTATAGTCAGGTTGCATAGACCCACAAATACATACCTTATAGACAAGCATATACAAAAATATAATTTATAAAACACAATTTACTTACACGTATGGACTTCGACGTGTCACGCAATGTGGGTGTCTGGTAACCGGCCTCAGAAAACTCCTCCTTAATGAAGGTCGACAGATGTTCAGTTGGTACACTCACCACAAATGAATTAAAATTCACATTGTGACGGGACCCGAACCGCTTGGCCCTCCGGTTAGCATTGGCTTTCATCCGTAGATATTCCACAATATACGCAGACTTTGTGGAGCAATGAAGCCGTGGCCCGTATAACAACGTTGTCGGTACCGCTGGACGCAATAGATGATTAGGGCATTCAGGGCACTAACGTTAAGCCTGGTGTACTTTTTAATACAAAGAAGTGAATTAATAATTGAATTAGAATATAACGAATCTTATGCCTACTCAACACTTCCTTCGGTACGTAATTCAGTCACCTACTAAAGTTCTCACGTTGCTTCGAAATATTACAACCCTATAAACACAAATTGTGAATCTCCCACCGAACTGTACAACAAAATGGACTCATAACTTTTCTTGCTTATTTTCAGCATCCAACGTGATAACATCGCGAAAAAAAGGTTCAGATTCTCAAGATATTCAAAAAACGCTCAGTTCTATGTTTGACAAAGTACCCTTTTCTATTAACGCTAAAGACATCACTGGAAGCTCCGTGTATTATAAAGAACTCTTACACAAAACAATTTCAAATCGGAAACAGGAAAAGCAAGCAGAAGCTGAAATAGTACCTCGTGAAAACCAACAATCAGATAAAGACACTCAAGTAGGTGATACTTATAGAATAGAAAGAGGTGTTACATTGAGAGATCAGCCAGATGAGTCAGTGCTTAATGAAATATTACCAAACAGAACAGACCAAATTGCTGAAAATCAAGAAAATATAGTATTTTATGATAAACAACAATCACACAAACAATCTCAAGTAGGCGATGTTAATAAAGTAGAGACAGTAATTTCGTTAAGAGATCAGCCCGAACCTAATGAAATATATTCAAAGATAACCGACGAACTAAAAACACTTACACGTGAGAATTTAGAATACGAAGGCATTAAAATAGAAAATAAAGAAATAACTGACCATCTTGGTGTACAGGTCGTCTTATTAAATAAAGAGGCAGAGGCAAAATGTGCTACAGTATCAAAACAGAAGAAAGTTACGTCATGGAATCAAACATATTACTTTTCTGATAATTACAATACGAATCAAGATGATAGCATCATCTATTTAGTACTTTATATGCCGATGCAAAAATTCAATGAGTTGTATCCTTCGACTAAAGTTACAAGTGAAATGGAAGCTAACTATAATAATAGTGACATAGAGAATCAATACACACGCAATATGCTTTCTTACTTTATCAATTGTATAGACCCTGGACCACCAAACAAGTTTACAAAGACCTCAGCGAAACCCCAACATGTTAAAAGTGAGACAGTTACCTTCCCACCTGCAAAACGCGCTAAAAGTCAAACTGATGTGGAAACTATGAACAAAAGTGCGGAGTCACAAATTATGGCACATGCTGAGGCCATATCACCCAATAAAGAACAATGCGTTGACATTACTGAACCAATCAATACTGCTCCAGGTTTGCCTTCATTACCACCTTCACTACCCCGAACAAA
Organism: Hyposmocoma kahamanoa; assembly: GCF_003589595.1. Classification (NCBI taxonomy): domain Eukaryota; kingdom Metazoa; phylum Arthropoda; class Insecta; order Lepidoptera; family Cosmopterigidae; genus Hyposmocoma; species Hyposmocoma kahamanoa. The sequence goes on from NW_020653712.1 coordinate 1,863,426, forward strand.
GCAAAAGGACGAACACTTTGATATGTCCGCATCATATCCACAGCAAATTTCATGGGGTAAACCAGAAAACCAGACAGAACAACAACAAAATTCACCATCATTACCATCAAGTAATTCTTTTCTCCATGAAAATCCACAGGAAAACACAGAATATTCACTTGAAAAGCCCGAACCAAATATTACCTTTGGAAATACCGAGGGTCGGAACTGGAATATATGGGACCACCCTCTTGTTCCAATGCCGAACAATCACGGTGAAGTTTCTCCTTTTGAAAGGGGCATGATGTCCAATAGGACATATGAAACTCATAAAGTATTCTCAACACCAACAGCGACAATGCCTCAAGAAACTCAAAATATTAAACACAATTATATGTCTGCTCCACCACGACCACATTACACATGGTATGCACCATTCCAACCACAAACACATGAGACTAGCTCTGTCTTACAGACAGTACCGCAAGAAAATCAACCTTCAGACAACATGTATCAAAACTATTACCAAAACCCACATCAAATGTATAACAGTAATATGGGATCTATAGCAGCACAACCACCGAATATTTCAAATACGGAAGGAAGTACTACAAAAAAATACATTGAGTATGGTCCGGTATGGACCTATGGTGCACATCCTTCAGGTTTGAATAATAACCTGAATAATCAATATCCAACACCGATGCAACCACTCCTAGTAACAGACCGGAAAAAAATCCCAGATCCCTGTAACAAACCGGGAAGAAATTTGGCCAATTTGATACAACCTGGTACTGGATTACAATTTCAACAAACTACTACCCAAATGTACCCACAGAGCGTGAAACAGTACCCACAATCCTCTGGGTCGTCACAGATTCAACCACATATTTCACATAACGTTAAATCAGAACCTCAATCAAAACAAATAAGTGTACAGCCTGCACCAGACTCCAAAACTTCTGACGATGCTCCTCTTTCAGAAATAATCAAAACGGTCAAATTAAGAGTGCGTAAAGCATTGAAATTTCTTAACGCGGAAGAGCAAATAAAAGCACTGAACACGTCTAATACATGTGATGATAAAAATCCGCCAAAGAATGCACAAAAAAAGCATCAACCCGATATATCACCGCCCGAGAATTCAAACCCGCGTTCTGACCCGCTTCCTCTAAAAAAGTAATGCGACCCATGTAAAAGTAAGACACGTGATCCTTGAGAGACAAAGATATAGATTGGATCCAAAGATTATGCTAACCATTCTCCCTCGCAACCTCACTTGAACAGTCTTACCTGCGCTGGTAACGACCATGAAAAATAAAGCGTCAGCAAAAGTTAGAGAGTTTTTTTTGTGGATATCTTGTGTGTGTCGTGGAAGCTATTGAGGATGCAAGACATTTTGATCGTTTGAAGGGATACTATTTAAGAAAAACCGACATTACATTCGTGAACATAACAAAAAAAAGAAACAACAAAAAAAACAAAGAAAAGAAAATCTCTGCCAGCCAGTACCTGTAGTGACCAGTGATCGCACTAACCAAAATTTCAACAATTTATAAATTCAAGTGCACTTATGACAGAATACGCACGCACTTAGCTGGTACACTTACATTCCCGTAGCAAGCAGAGGTAAAAAAGTAAGATAATATAGTCCATGTAGATACTATATGGACTGTGTATTTTTGGAGTGTAATTTTTGGAATCCATTAACCCTGAATGTATAGATAGGTTTTCTGATCGGTTTTACGTTACGATTACAATTGATGAAGAGTTTATTGACAGTTGTCGTTAGCAACCGCGTAGATTCATTCTACTCCGTAAAATTTAGCTTAATTAGAAGGACAGCGGCAAAATTAAGACGTCGTACATTTTATTCGTAGCAACGTCCTACAGATTAAAACAATAACATTACACATTTACACCATCACCTATTTATTCTTCTTCTTATCGAGTCGATACTTATAATATGCCACCTTGACTGCGTTGTCCGTGGCCGTGGCACAACAGTAAGCGTTGCGTGGTTTGTATTGGGGCTCCGTAGTCACATTGGGTTAGACTGGAACCCCATATACACATTTGTCTCTGCAGCTACCTGAGTGCTAAGTTGATTTAACAACTTCCACACGTGTCACGATAGATCATAACCTGGTAACAATTGCTCTTGAGGCGTGAGGAAACCACATTCCACTTAATAAGATGACATAATCAGCTTCACCTATTAAAATACGGTTTTCGAAATTATAAAGCATTTTGAAGTACATTCATAGAGAAATATTATTTACGTGCTTTTACAAAGTTGCGTCTGACGGAAAAAAATAGTGATGGGACACATAGGAAATATCGAGTCAATGAACCCATGCAATCGAGCAATTTGACAGCAATTTTTAACATGTTATGTGTCTGGAGCTACGTCGTGTTATTGTAAATTTATGTATTTTTGGTGAATATTTATCAATCATTGCGTAATAATATAATATTATTCAGGTATGCTTCAACCAAGCACGAAATTAAACTGTAAAAGAAACTAAAGCCTTTTCGCCGTTATTCGTAGACGTACCTTATTAATGTGATTTTTTTTTAATTCCATTTACTGCCATGTCAGTCGATATCGACAGCGAATCTCAATATTACTGATCGTGTCCCATCACTGGTTCGTGACGTTTGACATATGTCATTCGAATTACAGCTAAGAGCAAAATAGACGCTTGTAGAAGCACCGAAGTGGCGCAACTGTGGCGCTGCAGCTGCGCTTCTAAATATTGTATGAAAATTAGTATTGGCGTAGCTACGCGTTAAGCCGCATTAAGCCGACCACATACGAACGCGGCTCGCCACAGGTCAACAACGAATCGGCTTCCTGCGAATTTCAGATTGCGTCCGTACGCATGCCGACGACGACTGATCCTGAGGGTCTTTTCCCGTCCGCTGTCCGACATTTGCCCGAAACAATTACTGTCAAATAAGTAATACTCGACCAATTAAAAGACGCATGATACGAATGCTTCATTTCATTTCGATTCACACCTGACATTGTCTTTTGATTTTGGTCGAATATTACTTATTTGACAGTAATTGTTTAACGTCACAAGTATAGTTATCTGCGTTACGAATTCGCGTTAATAAGTTTATTGACTGCCGTTAGCGTTCAATTTAATAATAATAACTAATAATAATAAAATATTTATTAATAAGTAAAAATAAAAATTTAAAGCTCTACCAGTGTTTAGTAACAATAGCGGTGAGATAAAAAGTTCTGTAGCTCAGCACAGTGGCGGAGAGTTTAACAAAGCCGCTGATATTCTGCTACAGCCTGTCATGTTCATAAAAAGAAGAAGAACTAACACGCACTATCTTTCTAGTTCTAGGATTTGAAGGCGTCCTAACTTTTACGGAGTAGAGTTTGTGGAACACCGGTCTAATTCGGAGTAATAAACGCGTGTCTTTCGTAACCATAAATATGACGGAATCATCAATTGTATCGATGGAACTATAACACCTTAAGGTGTCATCCTAATTGAACGCGAATAAGCAATCATCGCGCAACAAAAAGCGGGTGTCCTTGTAGATAGTCGTTCGAGCCCGTGTTCCCACAATCATGGGATTATCAATTAGGCCCACAACGCCGATATTAATATGTTTGATACGAATAGATTTCAAACATTATATGCGCAAGATCATATCGCCCGAACGCCAATTAGGACACCTATTCTGCTGACTAACTAAAACGCGCTCAAGTGACAAAATATTTTATTGAGATGTCATAAAATAACCATAACCCAGTTTTAGAATATTGCAATTGTTTAATGATATTTCAGCTATCCATCGTTAGGGTAAAGTCCGATAAGTTGAAGACGTTAACTAATTTTGACTATCTTCGGTATTCGAGATCTGTAAGTTTGATTGTAGGTTCGCCCGAACAAAATTCGTGCGAACCTACAATTGCTATGATCGCGCAATCGCGTTCAGTTAGGCCGACGCCTGAAAAGAAGTATATTTATGTATCCCAAGGGCATACACATTACGACAACTATTACTGTAAACCCGTGGTAGAAACTTTGATGCTGACGCAAACTCGGTATCCGAACGACATAACTTATTTCAAAGGATTATCTTTCCACTGGCACCGATTTAAATTCAACAAAATTGTTTTTTATTAGAAATTTTACATGTAATGTTAAACAGCGAAAGTAATTCATATTTCCAACTGCATAATATAAATATAATAACTTTTGTTAAAGCGTCATTGGAGAGTTTTTTTTTGTGTTTATCCTCTATCCCGCTTAATCTCAAAAACAAAAAATTACAGTATGTCGAAGGTAGGTCCGCGTGAAATTCGGTAAATAACAAGTTATATACGATAACAGAAATAAATGAACGATCTGTGCTGTGCAGTGTTAATCAACTAAAAGCGATAATGCTGTAATCCGCAATACCCGCAAAAACACTTGCAGTTTTTTTTACTGCTTCGATTGGTCTTGGCCTCTTTCTCTAAAATGAAAAATAGACTCTGGACATCACAATTTTTTTAACGCTTTTTTCTGATTAACGAATTTTAAAACGATTTAACCGACATACAATCCAGTGTTTTTTTACGAAATGTGCATTACATCAAAAACACGTAATTAAATTTTTCTGTACCTCTGATTACAGCATTTTTGCGTTCCCTAATATTAAAATTGTGCCACTTACAGCATTTACTTGGGTGTTGTTAAGTACGAACAATGTGATTTACAGCGCTTTAAAGGTCCGAGTTTTAACAGTACAATGAGTATTACGATATTTAAAAACAAATATAAACAAGTATAGAACTTCTCCTTACGTCATTTTATCCTTCCCTCGCTTATTGACACCGCGACTTACAGCAATCTTTACAGACTACACAAGCAGCAGTGAGGGTACTTGCGTGTGTTGTCCGATGGTTTTTATAGCAATATCGAAAGTATTTTTTCAATTAATATTCCTTATTTTAGTTTATTACTTATTATATTTAATCTCATTTATTTATTCAGACCATAAGAGTCAGAAATTAATGAACTACGTAGGACTCGAAAATACGATGCATTTAAATTAATGTGAAGTTTACTCAAATCACCGTGATTAAATTGATTTTATTCGACTGAGAAATCTTACAAAGTTCAAAGTAATTGTGATATGTAGGTATGCTAATATGTTGAGGTGATTATTATTCACTAAGTCACTAAAACGAATTTAGATAAAATACATATATCTCTCGCCGTTCTCCCATCCGGACAGGCAGAGAATTGTTTATAGCTGTAGTGAGTTTCCGTCTTTTTATTAAGTTTTTTCTCACTTCACATTCAGCAAACTCATGTATCACAAAATCTTATTTCTAGATAGCATGAACCCTGGCACAGCCAATAGCACAGATTATGTCATAATAAAGTCCTGCATACCTCAAAGTTTAATTAATAATAAAATAAATTCTATACATGCTAACAAATATAAATATAAAAAAGAAGAAAATGCCTAGGTGAGCCAAAAGAGGACAAAGAAACAATTTTCTGTCGACTAACGCTATGCCACTAGATCAAAACAATCTAAGACTGAAATTTTAAATAACAAATTACAACTGCCATCAAACGGTTCTAATAAATTGTAATCTAATCCAATGTGCAACAATCTTCCACCTAGAATAATTTAACCAGATTCAATGCCACAAACTGCATCAATAAGCTCCGTGATGTGACACCAAAAGATATGCAACACGCCAAACTCAAAACTAGTCTCTACAAAAGTTTGTTCTGACGCCCACGTTTAGAAACGCTGAGAAAAATTTATTCAAAGTGTCTACTGAAATTCTCATGGAAAATGTGTTCTTTCAAAAAGACCAATAATGCAGAAGCTGGTTGCAGTTCCCGGGCCTAACCTTCAATTGACCAGTTACCACCCGAAAGTATGAATGATGTACAACCGGGTTGCAGTTCATGGAATATACAAAGAATTCCGACACTATTTAGAAGGTTTAATTTTAATATTGCATTGACTTACAATTATATGGACGTCGAGTCCGCGCTAAAAAGTGTCCGAACTTATAGGGCGTTAAAATCGTATACAGTGCGTCATTCACGCTTTAGTCTTCGTTTGTTCGACTGACAGCGAAGCAAGCAAAATTAGACAATACTGCGATGACATTACATTTAAAATTCAACGTTTTAGCTTTTTCATATTCCTTTACATGTCACTACGTTTAAATAGGTTGACTTGGGACATTTTTTTCGTGGTTTTTGTATTAGACCCGTCGTCCATTTATTTGTAAGTCAATGTAATATTGTTTTAAATTTTGAAATCCGCTTAATGGATGAGAATATAGTTTGGTTTTAATTTAAATTATAATCATGATAAAATGTTTCTATATTTTTACTATTTTCTTTCATTACCTAGTGCCTACGAGGAATTGGGATGGTTTAATTATTATTGAACTTATACTAACATCTTTAACGTGTAGATCATCCTTTTCCTTGTAGATACCAGGCAATAAACTAAAATAGAAAGTATCAGAACAGAAAATGAAAAACTAATAATCAAGAGTAAGATTAGTTGTTGATTATTATTATTCTATGGAATTTAAGGAATTTATAATTCAAGAGTTCTAAGAACGATGTAATATGGCACACAAACTGTCAATGATTTTGTTAAGTCTCTAATATTATAAATCGATTTGTTTCATTGTACTCATTGTGACCAAAGTCTTTTTCACAAATAGTGGTTCTTTTTAATAAAAAACATTTTAAAAGTCATGTTAATTGCATGGATTTTCAATCACACCATTTTAATGTTACCTGCTTTTGTTTAAAAAATACTTTTACAGCAGTTTTGAATTTCGTACATCTTCAAGTAGTTATCATTTAAAGACCAAAAATGTGTTAAGGAGCTCTAATTCATTTACATCACTCTTAGAATACCGTAAATTAATGGCATTAGTCGCACCTTCATACAAATTAACTTGAAAGTCACACCATTCTTTGGGGTTAAAATCTGAAAATCAAATTGTCGTAGCCCACATAATCGTCATAGGAGTAGGACTATTTCAAATCCGAGTTTATTGTTAAGAAGTCCTGTTTCTATAGGTTTATTTGCTAAATTTGACACAAAAAACTGGAACCGTTTCAGTGTTATGATTTTTTTCGTTTTCGCAATTTTTGTTTCGGCTCCAGTGAAAAGTTTAGTTTTTGAGTGTTACAGCATCATCGCTATCCAGTGACGACATACTTATTGAAAGAATTCAATTTCCCATATGAAACGAGCATACCCTATTATAATAAGGGCGCGTTTATTCGACACGGATTTCATAGCACTCACGCCGCGGACACCGCGTGGCCGCCGCATAGCACACCACGTGCATCTAACTTTGAGCGTCCCGGGTACGCGGGCGAGGCTGACCTGTCCTTGCATGCATGTAACTGTTATGGCATAATAATCTCAGTATAGAGTACTAAAAAAACGACCTCAAAAGCACGTGAAATTACATTTGCCAAGTTTTATTGAAATATCCCCTAGTTCGCCACTATACAGGACTTGAAACAGGAGATAATAAAAATCGATTCTCACTACTCAAAATATATTGAGAGAAAAAAACGCCTTGAATTGGAGAATAGCAAAACCAACCATTAAAGTAATTGCTCCTTAAGTAAAATTTAGGCGCCACCCTTAGAGGTGGATGATTTTCTTCAAAATGAAATGGGACCACTATGGAGGTACCCTCTTTCCAACAAAAATAGAATCATGAAAATCGGTTCACAAATACCGAAGTTATCGCGTAACATACATACAGAAAAAAGTACAGTCGAATTGAGAACCTCCTCCTTTTTTTGATGTCGGTTAAAAATACGTTCTATCCATTTAGCTTTTACGTTTTAACTTGAATGAGCGTCTCGGGCGCGCAGGCGAGACTGGCTTGTCTGTGGTCGACTGTCGGTTGTATTGTTCCGAGGAATTATTGTTGTTGCCTAGTAAGTACAATTCAGAATCCCCATTAATGTACATGAAAGAATGCTAACTGGCCGGTCACAGCACGGCGGCCGCGCGAAAACTTTCGCGTCGTGTAAACTGGGCACTAAAATCACATCTGACCATAATGTCAAACGTGCCTATAGGTGCCTATGCGTTATTATTCTAAGGGTGCCTACTGATTTGCTCGATTTTTTGTCGATCGTCATGTGTGATCAGATATGTAAGAAACAGACGGTAGTTTGCCGATCGACACTGTGGAGTTAATATTAGGCAAATTTGTTCGATTTTAACCCCGATATTTATAACAGGCGACAATACCGAACGTTGAAAATCAAGCAAATCTGTTGCCTACCAACAGACCTTAAGAAGAACCTTTCATCACATGAAAGTCTTAAAAGTAATCAAGAGCTACATGAACAAATTATATACATATATACATGATATATTATAACTAATATTTAAGTATAAATAATGTCAGCACTAAAAAATCAGAGTACTAAAAACCCACCTTAAAAGTGGGTGGAATTATATCCACTTGCCAAGTTTTATTGAAATCGGTTACCGGAAAGTGCGCGAAACCGGATTCATCCCTTAGTTTGCCACCCTTAGAGGTGGAATATTTTCTTCAAATAACAAATGGGATCTATGCTGAGGTGCCCTCTTTCCAACAAAAAAATCTTCTTCGAAATCGATTCACATATTAGAGTTATCGCATTACATACAAACACATAAAATACAAAAAAAAGACAGTCGAATTGAGAACCTCCTCCTTTTTTTAAAATCGGTTAAAAAGTACTCGACTAATCATCATCTTAATTAAGAGCTCTTGTCGGTGTAGCCTTCACCACTCCTCACGGTTCATAGCCAGTTCTTTGACCCCTTTATAGCTGTTCACTTTGATCTTCTTTTTTATTTGTTCACTATACGCCATTCTCGGTCTTTCTTTTTTTCTTTTCCCTTCTATCCCCCCCCTCAATTGTCACTTTTACAAATTCGTCATTACGTAACAAATGTCCAGATATATTCCCCCTTCTCTCTATTGTATTTAAAAGACTTCTCTCCTCTTCAACCCATTCCAAAACTTCCCTATTTGATGTCTTTTCAATCCATTTTATTTTTTCCATTCGCCTCCTGCACCACATTTCAAATGACTCCAATCTCTCTCTGTCTTTTTTGCTATTGTCCATATCTCGACTAATATAGTTCGCAAATAAGCGTCTCTACAAAAATTGTCTTTACAGATGTGGCCTTATTACATCATGAGTGCGCTGTATATAGCATTCCATTTCTTATAAAGGTACTTAAGGAATGAAAAAAATTCGTATTTTTATTATTTGTTTAAAGAGTTTTCATGTAGACCATTATTAGGCAGACGGAATAGAAGGAATCTGGATTTTCGATTCAGCACGCCCTTTTGGAATAGACATTGGAGATCAGCGCGCTAGCCCTTGTAGTGCCCGGGTGCAATCAATAACCTGGCGCCCTTTTGTGGGCACGCGATGAAAATTTATTTTATTTATTTTTACTGCAGTTATTGCGAACAAACTAATTACAATAATTAAAGAAACATTAATAGGGGTTAAAGTATGAAATTGCCGATTTGTACTGAAAATCTAAATTGTTTATTTTTTAAATTTTTAACAAATTTATTTAATCAAAATAGTTGCCATTATTATCTATACATTGCTGCCATCTAATGGGAAGGTTATTAATGCCTTTGCGATAGAACTCCGACGATCTAGACTGCACAAACTGTGTGAAAGCATTTTGTACTGCCTCCTGGGAAGAAAACTTCTTGTCACATAGATAATTGTCCAAATCACGAAAAAAATGGTAGTCCGTTGGAGCAAGGTCTGGTGAATACGGAGGATGACGAATGGTTTCTAACTGCAGTTCCTGAAGGGTCAAAATGGTTTCTCGTGCTGTGTGAAGTCTCGCGTTGTCGTGGAGCAATAATGGTGAAGATCGATTCATGAGTCGGAGCTGTTTTACTTAGTTAGTTTTGTCAACATGGTTCGGAGTTCGGCACAATAGACATCTGCCGTTATTGCTTGACCAGATCGGAGAAAACTATAGTGAATAACACCATGCTGAGACCACCAAACAGTTACCATTACCTTTTTATTGGTAAGTTTTGCTTTAGGACACTGTTGTGGCATTTGACCTGGGGTCAGCCATTGCATTTTTCTTTTCCGGTTATCATAAAGAATCCACTTTTCATCACATGTTACAATTCGATCCAATATTCCTTCATTTCTGTACCGGTTCAACAAGGCAACACAAGTTTCAACACGCGTTTCTTTCTGCAGATCAGTCAAATCATGAGGCACCCATTTTTCGTATTTTTTTATATTATTGATTTGACGCAAGTGAGTCAATATTGTGGGTAAGGTAACGTTAAACCATGCCGCTAATTCCTGGGTAGTTTGACTAGGATCGGCTTCCACTATCTCTCTTAATTCATCGTTATTCACCTGTGTGGGCGGTCTTCCTCGTGGCTCGTTCTTTAAGTCGAAATTTCCATCACGAAAGCGTTTAAACCAAAATCGCACGGTGCGTTCATTAGTAGACCCCTCTCCAAACGCAGCATTGATATTGCGGGCTGTTTCTGCCGCGTTAGTTCCGCGTCGGAACTCGTATTCAAAAATCACTCGAATTTTCGCAGTATCCATCTTTCTTGTTTAAATTGAATAACAAAAACAATTGAAAGTCGGTATTCAAATGTTTCAAATTTAAAAAAAAAAAATCACAAACCATTTGAAAAAAGTTTCATTCGAAAACCTCAAACCATGAAGATTCTATGAAAATTCAAAGAACCTATTGCAATAAAACGGCAATTTCATACTTTAACCCCTAATATTAACAACTTAAAAGTGCTTATATAAGATTAAGTACTTATCAAACAACCCTTTTCACAATAAGGGCGCGTTTATTCGACACGAATTACAACCGCCGCGCAGCGACCACGTGCATCTAATTGTCTTTGGTCCGCGGGCGAGACTTCCTTGTCTATGATCTACTTGTCTGTCTGTGGTGTTGTATTATTCTGAGGAATTTATTTATTTATTATTATTAGGTACATCAACGTCATATGTATTTGACAATCAACAAAAATTAGACTGATACATATGACAATTACAGACGTGTACAACATTTGCTATACTATACCTAAATATTCAATTTCACGACAACAACACAGACATAATTACACAATGCTTTAAAAACAATACTTGATTAATATATTTTTTACATAAATTGAAAATTTAAAAAAACAAAAGCGATAACAAAAACAATAGATTAGTACACATTTAAATACACGTACAATATTACATTCTATAGTACTACTAGTGTTAATTTTATTATTATTTAAAATGTGACATTAGCTTGGGCCTAAATACTGACAAAGGGTCAGCAAATATGGATATATTTGCGTCACAAGTACTTGTCAAAACATTGTAGCTTGTACATATTCAATTAATAGGTGAATTAAGGCCTATATTTGTTCTACATAAGGGCAAATGCAAGATCTTAGAAATAGGACATCTGGGATAATTGTAAGACACGGCTAATATGATTTGATTCAGGATATCGAGACCGGTAATTTGGTCATTTAGGATCTTGTACAAAAAAATTAAATGCTGTTGCCTAGTAAATAGAATTCAGACTCGCCATTAAGCGCGGTAAGTGGGCGCTAATGCAAACATTCTGACAATATTCCTGACCGTCCATCCTCAAACAAGTCACATTTAGGGTCATATTCCAGAACTGTACGCAACGCTCAAGTCAGGATTTGAGCAGACTTGAGTATGATTTCAAGCACTGGAATACGACCCTAATGGCAAGGACTTGAGTATGATTTCTAGTGCTTTGAATCATACTCAAGTCCCGACTTGAACATTGAGTAGAGTTCTAGAATACGAGCCTAAAGGTTGGTGGCAACAAGCGAATTGAGCACCGACAGGAAGCACGGTATGGGTGAATTAGCGCGCGTTAGGGTCCGGGACCAAGGGGTGGTAAACAACTTCTGTCTTCTATAGTTGTTAGGTGCATCGAGTTATCACAGCTCATCATGCAAATCTGGGGAATCTATATTACCGCTCAGAATTTTGCAGGTAACCACTATAATTACATTAAATTAAAAAAGTCGTGACAAAATGGCTCCTATGACTAAACTACAGTAAAACAGAGCAATTTATTGAAATTGTCAGTTAGTAAAACGTGAAGTCGTTGCTCTTGTGACGACCTCCGTGGTCCAAGTACGCAAAAGATGATATACTAACCTATATAGTGTAAAGTTTTTGTTACTTTTGTCCTAACATTGAACTAAATGGCAACTTTGACTTTTACAACGGACTTGACTCTTAACTAGAAAGCTGTCAGAAAACTTTTAATTGTTTCAACATTGGAGAAATCATATCAAGTTAAAACAAGACTGAAAATTTAAGGTCAAAACCTAATTTGTGCTATTGTAAACAATCTCACCGTCCACTCAAATTCAAGCGTTGATATTTTGACAACCTCTATGGTCGAGAGGCTTACGCACCGGTTTTCCGGTGTCGACATCCCTGAGGTCCCGAGTTCGATGCCCTGCCGGGTCAGTGTAGAAACAAACTTTTCTATATTGTCTTGGGTCTGGGTATTTGTGGTACCGTGTCGTCGTTCCCGATTTCCATAGCACAAGTGCTTTAACTACTTACTTTGGAATCAGAGCAATGGATGTGATGTTGTCTAATATTTATTTATTTGTATTTATTTGTGAAATTAAAAATGGTAATATTAGAGGTCTAAAAATAAAACATTGTTGTGGATAGTGATAAACACATACGAACACAATGACACGCACCACACACGCACGCACGCACGCATGTACGCACGCACGCACTAACGCAAGCACGCATGCACCTGAATGATCCACCAGGATCAATATACATAGTTCAGGCATCGGTCTCTGCAAATATTGTGGTCTACAACCATGAGTAAGTGTTTCATTCGCCTAACCTCCAACGAATTATAACCCAGATAACCCAACGGGATTGACAGTTGAAATACTTACAGTTAAATTTTCCCCAGTGATCGGAAAATCGGGTGCAAATGGTGCAATTATTAATAATGTTGGGAAGCAATAGGCCGTTTAGTTCAGGGGGCCTACCATAACCTTTCCAAAAACAATCTTATTTCAATGTAAGCTTAAAGTAAGCTTATTATAATATTACTCATATTCGTACCACAATATTTGACGAACCTGTCAACCAAGTAATGTATTATTGCTAAAGTGATTGAAAGAACGAATGATTTCCCAATATTGTCTATTCCTTACTAAAAATAGGAAAGAGATAACGCTGTGTGAACTACACAATGCCATCTCTTTCTTTTTTGATGTTCCCAATGGTCTTGTCGTGAATAATGTTTATGTAGGTACTTAATGTTATTTACATTCAGAGAATTTTAACTGCCAAAAAAGAAAAGTATATATTAATGAAATCTATTAAAATTACGTTGTTTTCAATTATTTTTCCGCATTTTCATGAATAAATATAAATAAAACAAGCGGAGTCTTGACAGTCACGTTATTAATTCGGAACTATTGTCTAGTGTCAACTGTTATCTTCGCCAAGGAGCATATAGGTGGCGCTGTTATAATTTTACGAAATAAACATCGCGTATTTTTATTTAACGACAAATTATTTACTATGTGTTAATAAATAAAAAATGAACAAAATATTGAAGAGATTTCACTTAACTTTTAATCATTACAAATCAATATTAAGACAATAAAACTGAAAATAATAATATATTGTTTCCATTGCATCCGTATTTTAAGATTGCTAAATTTGACATAAGAGCAATATTACTTTAATAGTCACAAAGCTGCCAATAAAACATCATAGTTTTAACATTACAATAAGCTTACTTTAAGCGCGTCATGGTACGAAAAGTCAATGTCAGGTTAAAGTAATATTGTTTGAAGAGGTTGTGGTAGGACCCCAGAATTTGTTACATCTTTTTAAATTAGAAACTACAACCAATCATCGGCAAGATTTCATAGTGTTTATCATTTGTTGCGTTTCGGCGACAGCTACAGCGGTTCTGATAGTAATCGAGGCTTAGGCACTTCCATTGTTTTTTTTTCTTCCATTGTTGAGCAGTATTTTTATATTTATAATTTTATAATTCAATCTCGCTGGCTTATTGAGTGTGGAGTAAATTATTACATTGTTTAACTTTTGCAATCTATTTTCAACTTCACGGTACAATGTTTTGTTTCATCAAGGCATATTTGTCTAATATTTAGGTATAGGTTATTTGATAGTAAATAGCTAACATGGAAAAAGTAAACTGTTCACAATTTGTTAACGCATCACGAAAATAATAATCAGTGATATTGATTTAATTAATCCTCTAAGTAACTGAATGTCATCTACTCGACAACTTTATCTCATTCAAATCGTTGGAATCAAAGTAATTTCAATTATATTCCCAAAATTATTTACGCTATTTTTTATGTTATTAAGTGACGGGACGAAAAAATCGTGGGGCTGGTGGTAAATGACACGTCTATCCGTAACAGATGCACTGCCACTCAAAGCTTTAAATCGCGAAGATCCGAGGGGCACTGCCACTATGTCTGTCACCCCGACACATGTAGTTGACAAGTCCCATGTGCCTGTAGTTTTATCAGTTCCCTTATCTTTCAAAACTGAAATGCAGTAAAGGTGACATTACTACTTAGCTGCAGTAAAGCGGCTGTGCTTTCCTGGACGAAATCTTTCAAAGGAGCTCTAATGCTCCTAAATACAACCTAAACATTTTAAGAATATAATGACGATCTGAATAAAATGATACCTTTTCTCGCTATTTTTCAGCACGCGACATGATAACAACTCGGAAAAAAAGTAATGACTCCAAGGAAGAGAAATTAAAACGACGGAAGTGTCAAAGACTAATCAATTATATATTTGGAAAAGGGCCATATCCCGTTACTGACATCGAAGTGTTTCAACTTAACAAAGAGCACATAAACGAAATTATCGAACAGCAAAAACTTAGAGGAAAAGATAATGAAGAATACATTAGATTAGAAGTAATTCTTAAATCTGATGATAAACCAGAGGTAGTATGTGTACATAAAATCAAGAAGCTTTCACTACAAACCTCAACTGGGCATGAAAAGACAAATAATGTTGATAAGCCAAGAGCAAACTTAAATACGATAGACTCTCAAAAACCTGCACCTTACGCAAAACTTCTATGCTCGCCGACAAATAAAACCACGGAGTTAATACAGACAGAAAAATCAAGTAAATATATTACTCAGATGAATCCATTGAAATTGGCACAAGTACCACTTGCAGTGTCCGGTCGGGAACAGACGGATATTAAATCAAATGCATTAGGAAAATCAACTACAATGAGTACTCCAAAGAATACACTAGAAATGGCCCCTTCACCACTCACAACATCCGAGCTTAAAAACACAGATATTGAATCAATTAAACCGGAAAAATCAAGTACGTTAACCGCTCAGAGGAATCCGGTACAATTATCCCAACCACTTAGGGTGTTCGATCAAAAGTGGACAGATATTAAATCACGTAACTTAGGAAAATCAAGTACAATCGCCATTCAGAAGCCATTAAAATTTATCCAATTACCACACGCAGTGCCTGATCAGAAAAAAATAAAAATCGAATCAGTTGGATTGGGGAAATTAAGTTTAATTAGTACGCAGAAGTCATCGAAATTATTCCCAGTGCCATTTAAAGTTTCTCCACAGAAAATTATAAATACTGCAGCAAATCGATTGCGAAGCGCCAATATAAAAGCTAACGATGATAACTTGTTAAAAATGACTAGTGGAACCAAATATAAGCCGCAATATATCATGGAAGGTGTGAAAGCTCTTAAAACACATATATATAAAGATAATAATTCCCCCAGAAAAGAAACAGTAACTGACAATAGGACATGTCAGGTTTCGTTTCCACTACCTCCTTCACCGAACAAAGAATCCGACATTTGTACATTAACTCCAGTACCTTCACCGAACTGGTACATATTAGATCACCCGCAAATTCCACACTTGAAGAATTGTGACGAAAACACGGAAAAAGTGTATACCATACAGAACATACCACCGCCGAATGAAAAAAGTTTTCTGAAGAAGATATCATCACTGAAGCAAGCGTTTACCCTAGAAAACAACTCACCACCGGAAAAAGAGAATAAAGCAATACCAAACGACCTTAAGACTCAGAAACATTTGCAAAAAGATTCTGTAAACTCGAACATTGTCACAGATTCTGTGACAAAATATACCAAACCAGCCTTTAAGAAAATATCCCAACAATTTTATAAAGATTCTACACCAGAAACTGTAAAAATGTCCCAACAAGTGCAAAAGGATTCTACAGCAGAAGCTATGAAAAAGCTTCAACAATTTCATGGAGATTCTACACTACAAATAATAAAAATATCCCAACAAGTGCATAAAGATTCGACAGCAGAAGCTGTAAATAAGCCCCAACAATTTCACAAAGAAAAAGACAATAAACCAATACGAAACGAGCTTAACACTCACCAATATTTCCAAAAAGATTCTGTAAAATCGAACATTGTCACAGATTCCGTGATAAAATATACCAAACCAGCCTTTAAGAAAATATCCCAACAATTTTATAATGATTTTACACCACAAATTGTAAAAATGCCCCAACAAGTGCATAAAGATTCTACAGCTGAAGTTGTGAAATGGCCCCAACAATTTCATGGAGATTCTACACTAGAAATAATAAAAATGTCCCAACAAGTGCAAAAAGATTCTAGAGCTGAAACTGGGAAAATTGCCCATGAAGTACATAAAGATTCTACAGCTGAAGTTGTGAAATGGCCCCAACAAATGCATAAAGATTCTACAGCTGAAACAGGAAAAATTTCCCATGTGCATGAAGTGAATAAAGATTCTACAGAAGAAGTCGGAAATAAGCCCCAACAATTTCACAAAGAAAAATTTAAGAAAGCAATACCAAACGACCTTAAAACTTACCAACATTTGCAGAAAGATTCTGCAAAGTCGAATATTTTCACAGAGTCTGTGACAAAATATAGCAAACCAGCCTTTAAGAAAATATCCCAACAATTTTATAACGGTTCTACACCAGAAATTGTAAAAATGTCCCAACAAGTGCATAAAGATTCTACAGCTGAAGTTGTGAAATGGCCCCAACAATTTCATGAAGATTCTGCACCAGAAATAGTAAAAATGCCCCAACAAGTGCATAAAGATTCTACAGTTGAGACAGGGAAAATTGCCCATGAAGTGCATAAAGATTCCACAGCAGAAACTGTAAATAAGCCCCAACAATTTCATAAAGAAAAAGATAATAAAGCAATATCAAACGACCTTAAAACTCACCAACATTTGCAGAAAGATTTTGTACAGTCGAATATTTTCACAGATTCTGTGACAAAATATACCAAACCAGCCTTTAAGAGAATATCCCAACAATTTTA
>NW_020653712.1:1880895-2000674 GCF_003589595.1 Hyposmocoma kahamanoa
AAAGATAATAAAGCAATACCAAACGACCTTAAAACTCACCAACATTTACAGAAAGATTTTGTACAGTCGAATACTTTCACAGATTCTGTAACAAAATATACCAAACCAGCCTTTAAGAAAATATCCCAACAATTTTATAAAGATTCTATACCAGAAATTGTAAAATGGCCTCAACAATTCCATGAAGATTCTACACCAGAAATAGTAAAAATGTCCCAACAAGTGCATAAAGATTCTACAGCTGAAACAGGGAAAATTACCCATGAAGTGCATAAAGATTCCACAGCAGAAGCTGTAAATAAGCCCCAACAATTTCACAAAGATTCTACAGCAGAAACTGTAAAAATATCCCAACAATTGCGTAAAGATTATATAGTAGAACCAGTGACAATACACCAGCAAATGCATAAAGATTTCACAGCAGAAGATGCAAAAATGTCTCAAGAACTTCATAAACATTTTACAGCAGAAACAATGAAAAAACCTAAACAAACACATCGTTTTCATATTTTTGATATGTCTAAACGTTATCCACAACAACTTTCATGGGGTTGGCCAGATAGTTACCATTCTCAACCTACATATAACATGTACCAGCATCATCACCCAGAACAATTTCAGTACATGGAGACATTACTTCCAACAGCACAGAACTTGGATCGGACAAAGGTTGCCTACCCCCTAAACGACGCGGTTCAAAATCGATCAAAATCACAACGTTCAGATTCTGTACGGACAATACCGGCAGTAGAACAGAATGATGTACAAATGAGTGCCTGTCAGGCAGAATCGCGAACTTTCTTGTCCTTGAACTACCACTTTCGTCACTATCCACAGCAATTAGAGCATTCATCAGCACAAATGCCAAATCAAACAAACACTTCATTAATTATATATCCGACGAGCAGCCTGCGCAAGCGAATTTATGCGACGAAATCAAAACACGACGACAAGTAGGCGAAGATTAACACGGAACTCAGTTCACAAGCTTGATAACCAACCATGGACTAACAATGTAGGACACTGAAGCATTACCGATAAACAAAAATAAAATACGTATATAGTTACAGTACCAATACGAAGAAAATTTCATTTCTATCTGACCCCAAAAAACCCATTCCGTACCACTTTAGAAATGATCATCGAGTACGTATACAGGGTGTAATTTTGAGACGGGACAGCAAGGCCAGCTACCTTAATCGTTGTACTTACAGGAAAACGGTTCTAGAAGACTATCCGTGAATTTTGAAGATATTTTGATTGGCATTCACAGATTTTGAAAAATGGTACAATCAGCAAGACAAAAGGGATTTTTTACAAAACCTTTTATTATGCCATTCGATCCAATCTCTGGTAAGGATCAATAGTCTCTATGGGACCAACTGAGGTAAATGTCAGAAATGTCAGACATCGCAAAAAACTTTTTACCATACATTTTGTAGAGACATATTTAGTAATCAGTTATTCTAGGTAGTTAAGGAAACTAACAAATTGACAACGTTATTACGTATTTCAAAATAAAAATAATAGCAAAAAGCAAAATAACATAAAAAAATCTATGACAGTAAGTAAGTCAATGCAGTAAGTGCTCGAATTGATTGCCGCCTTGGCGGATGCATCGGTTTGCTTTTTTCCGCAAGGAGCAAGTAGCGGCTGAAATTCTTGAACACTGCTGTATTTTTTTTATAAATTCCTTTTTTTTACATAGCTTCAAAAGAAAAATCCAGGACCTTCAGATCAGGACTGTGAGTTGGATATTGTGGGATCTATGATGAGATCATATGTACCAATCCACTTGTTTCCAAATCTTAAAATTAAGCGCGGTCGGCGGCTATTGTGTGGTGGAGCACCATCTTGTTGAAAATACACTTTTCTCAAAAGCGAAAACGGCGATCCAAACGATTTTGAAAGTTCTCTAAAATTGTATCATTGTCTCTGCAGGGTACCTTCATAAAATTCCACCATTACGATTCTATTTGACATAAGACCGCACCAGCAATTAAAAGAGAAACGAATCTGATTATAGCTTTTGGTAAACCTTCTTCTTTTCCTTCTTGACCTTCGCCTATTGTACACACCATTTTTTGAAATATTTGTTTCGTCGGACCATAGAATGTAATTTAAAAAATTATATCGTCTTATTTTTCCGCTAAGCCATCTGCAAAAATTAATTCTACGAACATTATCTCTGACATGTACTATTGGACCTCGACGATAATTTCGGGCCCTTTACAGGTACCGTGACAGTCAACCGTGACCATGAGACATGTAAAGGGCCCGAAACGTCGGTTTGTTTGAAAAAACAAATATACGCGATTTAAATCCGGAAAAATAGTTTCATTTCCTATGTGTAACAATCGCGAAAACCTAAGAACTCGAAATGATATGATTATAATTTAGTTTTACTTAACTAATTCTTATTTGTAGAGTAGCGGCCAGTATCTTTTCGAACAAAAAATGTTCATTTAAAATGTGTGGTAAAAGGTATCTTGCGATTTCTATTTTACCTCAGTTGGTCCTACAAAGACTATTGATCTTTACTAGAGACCGGATCGAAAGGCTTAAAAAATGTTTTGAAAAAATTGCCTTTCATCTTGCTAACTGTACCATTTTTTGAAAATGTGTGAATGCCAATCAAAATATCTTTAAAATTCATGGGTAGTCTAGAACCGTTTTCCTGTAACTATAACAATTAAGGTATTCGGCCTTGCTGCTTTGTTTCAAATTTACACCCTATATAACCAGAAATAGAAACGAAATAAGGGCCATCCATCTCTGGCAACTCATCAGGCAAATGGGCCTTATATCATTTTTAAATATCAGTTCTCGTTTGCACTGAAATCACAAGTTAGAAAGTTGAAATAGAACAGCGCCAACAACTGACATTTGTTGTGATAAAGATTATATCTGTAACTATGGGGGGGCTGTTCCATTCGGTAGTGTGGTAAAAACAGCAAATCATCTAATTACAAAACAAACGGAATCATATTTCATCGGTAAAAAAAACTCAAGTTAAATTGGTCGATTTGAAGTGAAGCAATTGACAACACCCATTAATTGTTTCGAATTCGGGCTGGCCAATCGGAGTGTAGTTGTCACCGTAATGATTTGGCATAATAGTTTTCAGACAAATTAAATGACATTTCGTCTGTATTTCTGGTTATACACTAGATGGAAATGATGACAATGGTAAAAGTACAAAATAAACAACGTCACATAAGAAAACAAGTCAATATCACATAACTAACGCATTTTCATTTCGACTTTCGAGATATTGGCAGCTAAAGTTCTCTTTTTTGCTAATAAAAATTTCAATTACGCTGATTTTGCTTAATAATAAAACTGGAACTAAAAGAAACGATTTTTTTCGTCCCTTACAATGATTCCTTCATGCAACTGAGTCGATCAGCACTAAAAAAATGTTAGATCAATTTTATTCATATATTTATATATTCTTTATTGTCAAAGAAAAGACACATTAAAACACGTTACAATGGACATATACATATACAAAGGTGAGCTTATCTCTATAAGAGATCTCTTCCAGCCAACCCTAGCCGTGGTGCAAAAATGAAGTCTGCGGGACTAATTATTGTACAACAAAATGAAAATTTAAATGTGAATAAAATATACTCACATACAAGAACTATAAATATATACATAAGCAGAATATATATTAGAACAAATTACATGTTTACAAATATGTTACCGATTAACTATCTAACGCGTTGGACAGGAAGTGCTGTTTTAATTTGTGTTTGAAAGATGCGACCGATGGTCTGTCATGAATGTCAGCTGGTAGTTTATTCGACATACGAGCTGCACTTACAGTACAAGAATTGTGAAAAAATTTGGAGTTTTAAATTTTTTTTTGGAGTGAAAATTGTTTATTGAATAACGTATTGCACAAATGAATAACTAAAAACTAATTATGCGAATAAATGTAAAATATAACACATATACCTGAACTAGGAGAATCCTGTATTTCAGGTAAAAAATACTAATTATACAGGTGAATATATGATGATTAAATTATAAACAAAAAAATTATTGAAATGTAAACAAAATAATAATAATAATTAAACAATGAAATGCAAATCATAACCTATTACGCTTACATTAGACAACATTTATTTTGGGATAATTAATAAATTCTGTTTGGCATGACTTACAAAAGAAATACAAAAAATCTGGAAATAAACACATGTTTTGATGATACAATTTTGGGGCAGACAATATCTTCCCGTCTTTTGTTAGTATTTTCAGTACTATATGGGAGTGCAATGTGCTGTTTGAGAATTGTGGACTTAATAAATAATTGCCTTACACGTCTTATACAGAAGGTTAGTGGGGTAAAGGAAAGGGCGGAAGGTAGAAACTTTTAGAACCGCTCGCTGGACTCTCTCAATGGCTAGTAATGAAGTTTTAGCAATACCACCCAAAGATGTAATGCAATAATGTAATAATTGATTGACATATGGCATAATAAACTTGCCTGATTATTTTAAAATCAGCAAAAGCGCGTTGTTTTTTAAACACACATTAGCTTACGGATTCGACCGCTTAGTGCTTCGTTATGGAGCTTAAAAGAGATGTCATCATCTATTATAACACCTAAATATTTTATCTTGTTAGTAATAGCAATGTCTGGACACTTGCACAGGTTGTTAGTAGTCTCCTTACAATGGTGAGCATAAAGTTGTGTGTTAGTTATAACAGACTTTGGTTTCCGCATATAGAACTGCATGAAACTAGTTTTATCCGTGTTTAGTGTTAATAAATGCTGCTGGAGGCAGTTATTTACGACATTGAATCCTCGCTGAGCATACTCGTAGACTTGCTTATCAGAGTTAGCAGAAAAAAGCAGATCGGCATAGGATATGACCTTCCTACCATTTAATTCTAGATTACAAAGGTCATTAATGTAGATGTAGAGTAGATGTCAGAAACAGAGTAGGGCCTAAAATACTTCCTAGGGGAATTCCAAATGCAGTGCTATTGAGATCAGAACTGAAAACATCATCTATTTTTTCATCATTGGGAGCGGTTTTCCAAATAATCTGCAAATAATTTTAGCTGTATACCTCTTATACCTAGGGATTCAAGCTTCTGTAATAGGATGGGTATATAAACTTTATTAAAAGCTTTCGCTAGGTCCAAAAATATCCCCACTGTTTTGTTACCCTTGTCAAGTTCTCTTGCTAAAAATCCGTAAGGTGATGCACAGCGTCAGATGTCGATAATTTGGATCTAAAACCGAACTGTGTTCTAGATAATATGGATTGTTTCTCCAAATACAATACAAGCCTATTATTTATAAGTTTTTCTAATATTTTAGATATTGCTGGCAGTAACGAAATAGGTCTATAATTCGTTATTTGATCTTTGTTACCAGATTTATATACCGGGACAACAACACCATTTTTTAAGCATATAGGAAATATTCCTTTTGTTAGAGATATTTGCAAAATGAATGTAAGCGGTGAAAGTAGGATGTGCTTGAATTTTTTAGTATTTTGTTATTATGTATAAAAGTGTTCTAGTGTCACAGGTACGTTTTGGGCGGGAATTGGGGGATAAGGGGGGAAAAACGGGAACACATATAATCAGGAAGCTGGGGGTAATTTAAATTTTATAAAGAAGACAAACAACAGACATAGACATTATGGACATGATCAATAAAAAAAATTGACTATGCCAAAATTGTTTTCACAAAAAAAAGACCTAATGGTTCATAAGACAGTTTCCTTGTATATTCCATTTAAAAACAACTGTATAAACAAATTTTATTATGTATGTATTTAAATCGCAAAAAAAACTGGTAGTTGCTAATGCGTACTCGATAAATAACTGACATCAAACTTTTTATTCACGAATTCAGAGGAGTTTGCACACCTTGAAATGTAAAGAAAAATTTTGGGTGTTCAACGTTAATGTTCTTTAGGGATTTTAATGCATCGATATGGCAAACCTTACAGCGATTACAAACGGCGACTTAAGTAGCTTTAAGTAGCTAATCGTCTACCTTTACGCACACGCGCAATTTTGAGCAGCGATGCAATCACGTGTTTGTATCGATGCAGTCGCGAGTTTGCATCGATAAAATTGCCTATAAATCGCAGGTGTAGCGATGCAATAAAGTCATCGTATGAAACCACTCTTAGGGTCGTATTCCAGAATTCTACTCAAGTCAGGACTTGAGTATGATTTCTAGTGCTTTAAATCATACTCAAGTCCTGACTTGAGCATTGAGTAGAGTTCTGGAATACGACCCTGAGAGCTCACGATTTATAGGTGTAATGGACAATCGAGTGAACGTTTTCGAACCATTAATGCTTGGTCAAACTGCATTCGATCTCAAGTCAGGAACCCGATATAAAAAAACTAGTTATATAGGTAGTTAGTCCAATATTGAGATGTCTATTTAATGAATTATGCATTTATAAAATGATTTTTTCTTACCTTAAAATACAAAATACAAATACTTCGTTTCATATGGAATTGCATGCCTATTTTTAATTCCTATTAATTTGTAAACTATAATGTTTCAATAAAAAGATGTATCAAGATTGTTTACATGAAGTACCTTAACAAATGGACTATAGAAGGGATACTTAGTAGATCTGTATTCGCTCATCTCCGATATCAGTTTCGCTCAAAATGTCCACTACTTTTGATTATTATGGATATTATTATGAATTTAAAAAATAGGCGCCTTGACGTCGAGTTGCGGACACCAGCCCGTTACACGAAGTACCAAGTACCAAGAATTATGAATACATTATGGATACATTATGTCTCAGCATGTCTACCTTCAGTTCCTATGACCCTGCTCCAACGATAGGCGCTAGTCACTGTCTGTAAGCCAAGTGCTCGTTAATATTCAATAGTTTTACTGTAAATAGTTATGGGTAGCCTGCAGACTGTCTTAAGTTGAAACTTAAGATCACGGTTGCGAAGTAAAATAACTTCCATTTTATGGCTAAGATCCTTACACTAACTGGGTAATCTGTTCTTCAAAGAGTCTACACAACCTAAAACGACTTTGGTTCACTCTGCATAACTGTGAAAGTGTTGATTCTAACACTTTTCACGATACAAAACAACATAAACTTACCTTGAAATTTTACAAGAAAACCACTGTATTCAACCGGTATTTTATATATACCAATATATTTTTTTTATATCAACTGAACTACATAGAACACGTATACTATACGATATAATTACAGGCACATGGGACTTGTCAATTGATATATAGATTTTAAGACTTTCGTGGTTATTCACTAAATGATTATCACTAGTATCAGGTTTCTTACGACGGTATGACTTCTTTTTATGTTCCCGATATTTCGGAACGATTGTACGCGCCAAGGTCACGGGTTGACTGGACGGCGGCAGATGACAGCTTTAAGAGCAGACATATCTGTCTACCCTCTTGCGCTGTCGACGACTACCTTCATCGCGATTTGTTGTGGCGTTACCATTGTCACTCACTTTTTTCACACAAACCACACTCCCTGTATCCACGCGCGAAACTGAACTCGAGGTGTTTTTGTTTTTATTACTGCACGCACTAAGGACCGGATTCCATGCACTGGACAGTTTAAAACCATCATCACGGTTAAATGTTTTGTACCATGGAGCGTGCAACCGTTCCGAAATATCGGGAAAATAAAAAGAAGTCACACCGTGGTAAGAAACCTGATACTAGTGATAATCATTTGTCAATTGATGTCTCAGGGTGATGGGCGCAGTGGCAGTGCCCCAGGTCTTTGCGACTTTAAGCACTGAGTGGCACCGCAACTGTTATGGACAGGCGTGTAGCTTACCATCAAGCACACGACTCGACCATTCCGTTATTTGATGTTATAAAAAATAATCCATTTTTCAAATCGCTTTAATTTCGTTTGTAAAAAAATAATTTCTGAACTATAGCTACTGTCCTTGCCGTCCGACCCAAGCAAAATGATCGTATTACCATGGGAAAATTTTGAATTCGGGCTGTGGCAGTATCGACTCTTAAACTACTTGCGATTTAACCTTCTCTGGATTCGCGGGTGGCAATTTATTTTAATTTTTATTAACTTAGCGGTTGTTAATCAAATATGGTTCTTAAACCATCCAGATCTAATTAGCCTTCAAATAAAAAAAATCGTTTTGAGATCAATCCATTCGTATGAGAGATATCCGTCTGACAGCCGCACAGATACATAAACAGAATCCTCAAAATTATAACTCCTCTCTTTTTGAATCGGGAGGCAAACATAGTTCCATTTCATCACTGACAATTTTAGAGCTATATTTTGATATTTGATACTTACATTTTTAATTATAAGAGTGGGTACACACGACGACCAGCTACTACTACTAATTGCAATTGCGTTTGCATCGATGCAATCACTTATTTTTGCATCGCTACTTAAAATCGCGCGTGTGTGTAAAGATACACGATTAGCGACTGCATCGCTACTGCCTCGAGTTTGCATTGCTGCTAAAGTCGCTGTGTGTAACGACTCTAAATGACATTGTTCTACCATTTTTACATACCGATCATCAAAGAAGTCTAATTAGGATTATGCATACATTTTTTTAAACCTATTAGTGAATGACAAACCAGAAGTAGTTAATTACAAAGGTTCGATAACCAAAGTCCTCATCTAGCGCCCACATTGCTGACTGCTGTCCCACCGAAGTCATCGTATTAACTAATTTTTTCTCGCTATTTTTCAGCGCCCATTATAATAAAAACGAGACAAAAGTCAATTCAAACTAATACTGATCAGAGAAGGAAACCTCAAGAGAAATGTCAAAGAACAATCGATTACGTATTTGTCAAGTGTTTATCTAACGTCAATGGACACTCTGTGATTAATAAAGGACAGACGGTTCACAAGATCTTACTGCAGAAACAGAAAAATCAAGAACATGCTACCTATGCCGTTCAGAAAACAGATCAAAAGGACCAATCACTTAAAGAAGTGACAGTAGCTACATCAGAAAATCATATATACTTACGGTTAGACAAAGAGAAACTATTAACATGTTTTATATGTGTAAATCATTTTGGGAAATCAAATTTCAAAAAACCGACTGATGCTGAAGGGCTAATTTCCAATTTGTCAAACAAAGAATTACGTTCAAATTACAATGAATCATTAAGTAAAGCTCGTAATCCCAAAAAATCAAGTACAAAGCCACGAACTGAGGATACAAAATCAAATCATTCGAAAGAAAATAATATTCAAAAAGTAAATTGCAATATTGAAGCAATTGCAAAAAGGACTGAAAAACAAAACAAAGATGATGCAACACAGAAACTTGGACTATTAACTGAAATCGAAAAAATACCAAATACGTCTGACGTACAAAAAAAAGAAAGTGTGAAATGGCCATCTACGGATTTGCCGGAAAAAAAATTTATCAATGATAATGGAATTTTACAGGGAATACCTTCATTGCCGATGAACCAATTTAGAGACCTGCATAGTAAAGTAACAACTAAATTAAATCCAAATAATATGGAGAAAGAGAGTGTACGCATATCGAATGAAATTAAACCGTCATTATCGGAAGAAACAGCTATATCCATAAACTTAGAAAATCATCATAAACAGAAATGTGCACCCAGCCATTTGAATTTTGGATGTGAGATACACAAAATAGCTGCTGAAAAAAGCAGCAAACTTTCACTACACCTGACGGCAAAAGCTGAGACAAAAACAGACTGTTTGAACTCACACAAATATCAAGAACAGAAGTTTGCACCGGCGTATCTGAGACTGGTGATTCCTGGACTGAAAATAATTGTTAATGGAAGCAACAAGCCTTCACAAACTCTCTTGAAAATAGTTGACTCAAAAATTGACTGTTCAGACAAACGTGCTTATTGTGTAGGTAAATTTGAAGCCGAAAATCTTAATCCTACCAAAAGAGAAGATTACACAACTCCAGAAAATCTGAATAAAATGAAGTACGCAGAACCACAAACTGATGAACTTGTGCGAAGCACCAAAATAACTAAAGACATGCGATTTACAGACATCGTTAAAGTTGTTATGACCCGAAATCAATGTTCCATGTTAAAAAGGTGGACGGAGCCCGTAAATTTGGTCAGAAGCAGTTCGTCATACAACGTATATCCAAGGCAACAAAGACCGTCAAATCACTTTAAATGGCTACTACAAATGTGGAAGCAGGGATGTGAAACACAAGACGAATCTCTAAGGAAGTTAGCAACACAACCGCTATCTGTACCGACACGGCAAGAAACTGATTCTTTATTCAACAAACAATCAGTAGAAGTAAATAACGAACCTTCAGAACTCTTGAGATCAGATACTAAAATGAAAACAGAAAGTGAAACTGAACAGAAGCAAGCAGACCCAAAAAATCAATATAATGAATGTGGACCAGTACAACTATCTAATACTTCAGGCGTTCGACAAACCAATTTACCAACCAACAGTTCTTTGACTGATTTTAAAATAACTCAAGACATGTCACTATCCGAAATGTTGCAACTTGTCAGGATGCGACATCGATATCCTGACTCAAAAAAATATCTGGAGTGCGTAGATATGACCAAAACATGCACGGATGGATTACCACAAACGGCACCAAAAGATCAATGTCGACCGGGACGCTGTCCCTCTGCAAGGATATGTTCAAAATGTCCAAAACCACCTCCTTGTGCAGTTGCGCCGAGCGAATCTGGCCCTTTAAAAAAATTATGCGACCCCTGTCCGAACAACACTTGTCCCAGGACTTGTGATAATAACAAATCAGTCTAAACCAAACACGTCCTTGACATTCTATCTCGGAATTTTCGATCAAACTCTTTTTTGATCCCACCTGAAGTGGTCACCAACAGATACTGCGACATTCTGCTCTATCCACAGAGATTCAAACCCTGAATAAACCAGATAGTAGTTTAGCCGCCTCCGATGCGTTTTCTATGGAAATATATTTCGGAATACCCATCCCTCATTTTTCGTTGGACGTAAAGTTGTTGTTTCCGAAATGTCTGTCCATAGTGTACTTTTAGAATAGATTATACGGAAAGCCAAAGGAATGCCTCGCCTTTAAGTTTTGCTGTCAGACATATTTGTCATGACTGGAAGCTGAAAGGAAGAAGCTTGGTGCCTTCTTAAATATTTTTTATTTTTGCACGATCGCACACGACTCGTTTCTCAATCAACGTGCTATAAAATTTCGTCAGAAAAATCTTCTTGAAATTTTCCCGTGTATACTCATTCCTCCCGCACCGCGCAGCTACCGTAGAAACCCATTCACTTAAGCCGTAGACTTGTAGTAATATAGACCTGCGAGGTTATTAGTTTTATTATTTAGATGGACGATAAAAGTATTTTGCCCTAGAACTAATCAGATTTGTACAATTGGGAGTCAAGTTCCCAAGAGATAAGGAGGAACTTAACACCTAGTGTTCACCTAAAAAGAACTTACTGTATAACGAAAACTACATAATTTGTCTTATTTAAGTCTATCAAACATGCCATAGTAAGGTTAAATATAAAGTAACAATAAACAAGCCCTAAAAAATATTTTAAAGTTTGACCTTTCTATGCATGTGAGTACACTGTATTGTTACGCAGGAGTTGAGTGGACACGAACAGAGATGGGCATTGGGTTAAAACCCAATCAACCCAGCCGGTTTATAACCCATTTCTGTCCAAAATCGTTGCTGTCGAAACATCATTTGCGTAAAATAATACGGATTTTGGTATAATTCCAGTTAGAAATTTCCATGTAAAATAGCGCTTTTAGACGAAAAAGTGGTAACTCCATGCAATATCGAACTAAACAATCCTGTGGCGTCTTACTTATTGCTAGGGACCATCGACTATATAACCAGAAATAACTGTTCTGCCAAATCATTACGGTGACAATTGCGCTCCGACTGGCAAGCCCGAATTCGAGACAATTGACGGATGTCGACAATAGTTTCACTTCAAATCGACCAGTTTATCTTACGCTTTGCTATAATGGACGGAAATTGAAAAATTACATATTTAATTACCGATGAAATTTGATTTCATTTGTTTCGTAATTAAATGTTTTGTTGTTTTACCCACGCCACCGAATGGAACAGCCCCTATAGTTAGAGATATTATCTTTATTACAGTAAAAACAGAATATTTTTGGAATATACAGAGACGTACACACAGGTCAGTTGTTGGCGCTGTACTATTTCAACTTTCTAATTTGCGATTTCAGCGCAAACGAGAGTTGATATTTAAAAGTGACATATGGGTCATTTGCTTGATGAGTTCCCAGTGATGGATGGTCCTTATTCGTCTCTATTTCTTATGAAAATCGATTATAGTGCATACGATAACGAGTTTTTGTATAGATTCATTTCAATGCCATTTCCAAGCGAATCGTGTCAATAAAAAGACGAAATATGTAAACATGCAATAAACTTTTGTAATAATATAATTACATTTGAACAAAACTCGATTTACATATTTAGTTGTAAATAGTTTTTGTCTTCGATTCGGGCGTTTATGGGTTTTAACGCAATTAAAAATCCGGCCGCTAGCTTAACTCTGGACGACCGCCAATCCATGGTTAACTGGCTTTTGACTTCTTGGAGATATATATCGCCGTCATCGAGTCTAAAACCAGAAATAGAGACGAAATAAGGGCCATCCATCCCTGGCAACTCATCAGGTAAATGGGCCTTATAATGGGCGCTGAAATCACAAATTAGAAAACTGAAATAGTACAGCGCCAACAACTAACCTGTGTGTAGGTACGTTTCCGTATATTCCAAAAATATTCTGTTTTTATTGTAATAAAGATAATATCTCTAGCTATGTGGGAGCTGTTCCATTCGGTGGTATGAGAAAAACAACAAAATATCTAATTACAAAACAATTTGAATCACATTTCTTCGGTAATTAAATATTGAAGATGTAATTTAGCTCAAGTTAAACTGGTCTATTTGAAGTGAGACAATTGACGACACCCGTCAATTGTTTGGCATTCGGGCTGGCCAATCGGAGCGCGGTTGTCACCGTAATGTGATATGGCAGAATAGTTTTCAAATAAATTAAATGACATTTCGTCTCTATTTCTTGTTATATTCTCGATGGTCACTGTTAATTTAAATATTTTATTAGCAATACCGTGTCTTGCTATATAGCCACGCCACCCAATTTTTTTAAATTATGAAATTACCCCCTGTACATTACGATGGTGGTGGTACGGAGGATTCTTTGTAGTCATGCCACCTATTATTAATAGTCGTAAATGCAATTTTAGCTATTTATCTGAATTTTGCCAATGTACAAACGTTGTGTGTATTACGTACTATAAAAAAATTGTAGCAACATGTGGTGGTTTTCCATGTCATTCTTGATAATATCGTTTGTCAAGCGCCATTCAATAATGTACGAGTAAAATTGTTAGACAATATTTTGTAATAGTGAATATGAAGGCGTTTCATTATTTTAAAAATTGACAATTGAAATGTGGCAAAATTAACTAGCATTACGCCTATTTTTTGATATGTACATAATACACAGTGTATGTAAAATTGAACTTACAAGCATTAATAATAAGTGGCGTGGATACAAAGAATCTTCTTCCACAGTAATTGTTTTTTTTCTTTTAAACTAATAGTAGTGACTCACAAAAAACTCTCAACAATACAAAAGCAACTCACACAAATACATCATGTACGTTAGCCATATATTGTGTGCGTTAACTTGATTCACCTGAATAAGTTCACCTAAGTGCATTAAGTACACTTTACCTAGGTGTATTAAAGTAAATTTTAGATAAACATAAAAGTAAACCGCATTCACTCCTTTATTTAATATTAGGGTGGCGTGACCATAGGCATAGCTTGACAATTGACACGCTATACCCACAAAATAAAA
Source organism: Hyposmocoma kahamanoa (assembly GCF_003589595.1). Lineage (NCBI taxonomy): Eukaryota > Metazoa > Arthropoda > Insecta > Lepidoptera > Cosmopterigidae > Hyposmocoma > Hyposmocoma kahamanoa. Next base: position 1,894,803 of record NW_020653712.1, read on the forward strand.
CTATTAGATTGGTCTGTGGCTAATGCTGGCGCTTATCTAACTAAGCGTGTTGCAGGTTAATTTAATAAACTAGTCTCAATGTAGTAGGCGTGTAGTATTCCTAACATTGTTACATCACTTCAATTATCGTTTCTATGAAAAAAATATTTAAATATATTTTTAATAAAATTGTATATTGCTCGTGATGTTTTATTTTTAATTAAGTACATTTAAGTTAAGAATGGTATAAGTGATACTGACCCGTCCCATTTATACCTGTAATGGTATAAGTAACACTAGTTTATCCCAGTTTACACCTTTACATTGTTTAACTTTATCTTATTTTACATTTATATTCATCTTTATCATAATTTTACATTTGATTTGTTCTTTTCTTAGACCGCCAAGATTTACGAATAAATCGTACGTGTCTGTTCTTAATTTAGGTCGTAAACATTACGTTTCCTTTACAATAAATTTTAGTGTACATCACGCATTCAGTGGAGTTAGTCGTTTTAATTACCTCCGTCCAACACCTTATCATATTATCAATATCACGATCAAATATCAAAGATTATCATCATTCTTATCAATTATCATTCTAACAGTGAATGTAGAATAAACCCTACATATACCGTTATTATTTATAATCCAATGGTATAAAGTAATGCTACCATTAGGTACAGGTATAAATGGGACAGGTAAATACCACTTATACCATTAATGGTATAATTCAATGGTATAACTGGTCCGTAGGCAATTTTGGCGTGTTTATACCAGATCGACTGACGCCTATGTACCAAACCACTCTGACGATCAATCTGACCAACTGGAAATATTAACATATAATAATAGTAGACATTGTTCAGCGTCCTGCTTTTGATTTAAATCGGAATGGACCCGATCGGGTAGTCTCGATATCAGACGGGTTTCTGAGCTAGAAGATGAACCTGATTCCTACTAAATCTTTCTAATTTGTGATTTAAATCAACCATTGTTCCTATTAGAAATGTGAAAAGTTTCCGATCGGCTAGTTGTGAACCGTAATTATGCGCCTCGACACGGAAAAGACGCAGTTTCGAGAGGCAATCAAAATCAAGCTGTAGAAGGAGCCAACGCGTCGGCGAGGTACTGGACGGTTAAACATCGCGTCCACAAGCATCGCGTGAGTTTAAAATTCGCGCGTAGATCACAAGCGAGACTCTTGATTCGTGCTTATGAGCGAGCGAACGTATAGGGAAATCAGCCTATGGAAACCTTCTTTTTCCATTCTCTAATAGAGCGGCAAAATTTTGATACGGAGATGTTTTTATTTTTATTTTCCTTCGTTCCTCATGAAACAGGGAAGGTCAAAGACCATGCTGCCTTATCATTACTTTCTCTTTTTCTTCAGTATAAAATGTTTCGATTAAAGCTCCTTCAGTTTAAATCTTCAATATTATTGAGACTTTTTCGTATCCTGAATAATTAATATTTTAAAGTAAAGACTTACACGGTTTACAGTGCAAACGAGAGTTGATATTTAAAAGTGATCTAAGGCGCATTTAATTTTCCCTTATTTAGTCTCTATTTCTGGTTATATAGTCGATGGACCCAATGATATTATACTGATGGAGCCGTCACTTTGCAGCATAAAAAAAGGTGGAACGAAAATGTAGTTAAGACTGGCACAAGAAAATCAAAATGACAATGCAAACAGAAAAAACAAATATTCTCTGACACTAATCACAATATCTATTTGACACAGAAGACATGATTTCTCTTAAAAAGTAAAATTCTCGTAAAAATATAAAACGGGGTAGCACAAATGTATTCGTCGTTATTAGATAGGTTTACTTCTATCTAAAATGACAACGAATAAAAGTTGGAAGATCTTGTTGACATACATGGTTATACCACGTTTGTTGTGGAGAGGTCATGTGAAAAGTTTACCTGGCAAGTTTCAAAAGCGTAAGTAATATTACACTTTTAATTAACATTGTAATGGTACTGGGCTGAGTGAAGAAATATATTTTTAAATAAACATTGCATAAATGAAAGTGTAAGGCCTCGTTCCCACTATTCGGTCGGTAAAAATGCCAAATGACTAGCAGCTGTATAATTTATATGAAGCTATTCACATACGCCGGACCCGAGTCCGGCATTGTTGCCAGGGCGTTTGTCACTGCGAACCGCCGGCAGAACGCCCGGACCGGAGTAATGTAAACGAACTTGCTCAGTCTTGCTCCGGTATCCCTGACTCCTGCTCGCCACACGAGTGTCTTTTTGGTGTTCATCCAAAGAGGATGCTGTCATTCGAAGATAATTAAAGAACTGTGACTCGTCATTTCTCAGTTGGCCCATTAATGTTTCAAATTTGCAAACTTTCCTGTAAAATAGGACGTACCCCTATATTTTTTTACTTTATTAAGTCTTCTATGACACCACCACAACACCACAATTTCGTCGTCCATCGTGCGCAGTGGTCTGAATTCGACTGAGGTGAGGACTTTATTCTCCGGTTTTCTTGCGAGATCCAGTTTAATTTTATTTATTTCAAGCTACATGACCCATATAATATATACCTTAAGGACTAACATACATACAATATAAATAAAATAAACAACTAATGTACACGTATTGCACTTCTTGGCGACGTGTGGTGCAATCTGGTGTCAGGTAACCGGCCGCGGAATCGCCGATATATGACACCCTTCGGCCAAAACACCTCCTTCATGAAGGTCGACAGATGTTCGGTCGGTACTCTCACCACAAATGAATTAAAATTTACGTTGTGGTGGGACTCCAACCGCTCGACCCTCAAGGTGAATTTGACTTTAAGCCTGATGTACTCCACTATCTCCTCAGACTTCGTGGAGTAATGTAGTCGTGACAGGTACAGCAGCGTCATCGGTGTTGTCGAACGGAGCAAAAAGTTCGATCCTGTCGGTCCTGTGACACACAGGTTACGGCTGGTGGGCTTCCTCTTCCTCTTCACCACCTTTGTGAAGCCGTCCTCGTCGCATTGACCCGTCTGCCTCTGTGGTTTTGCAACTTCGGGAATTAATGGTTTGTGTAAAGAAAAGAAATTCTTTTCTTTTCAGTCATTCTTTAAAAATATAAATGGCGATAAGAATTTAAAGCGTTCTTCAAAACACAGTTGGGAGCATTTTGTCTATAGCTATATCTATAGAAAAACTTTAGAATACGAAAAGATTATTTTTACTTGCTTTAGTGTAGTTGATTTGTAGAAGAACTTTCACTCCTATGAAGTTTTTATTATTGTCTACAAAACTCGATTTTTGTAAGCGATTTTTTCTTTTGACAGTATTACAAAACCTTTATAAAGTTATAGAATAGTGAGCGTATTATGCAATAAAAAACTTTTCAAAATACTAGGTCAAAAAAAACAATTGAAAAATCCAATTTGTCGCAAGAAAACGTATGGAATGTGTTATATATGACTAGAAAGGTAGATAAATTCCCTACCATATAAATATAAAGAATATTTTAATGACTTGTGATATTTAATAGATATTATAATGATATTTAATAGATAATTTTATAGATATTTTAATGAAGTTAGGTATCTAACTTATGTTGGAAGAAATAAAATTTTCATTACAAAATGGAAGCTATTTCTTCACGCCAACCACATTTCACTCAATGATTTCACTGTATTCTATTGATAGACGGCACAATATACATACACAACATTGAAGTACTTACTTACGTAGTTTACGCGCTCATTTCAATTGTTTTTATCATTTCACAACACGGAATTACTTCACAATGTTTATTTATTTGTCAACAAACAAATGCCGGCCACGACCGACCCGAACGCGAATTACGAGTATTGTATCCAGGGTTGCCAATTTGTGGGGAAATTCCCCAAATTATGGGGAGTTTCAACTAGATTGGGGATTTTGTGGGGGGGGAGGAAAATGCATTTTGCATGAACTCTTGCAACGTCCAATAGAGTAAAAACCCTAATTGTAGCATTTTTTTCAATAAAATCTACTGAAGACGCGCTATAACGTGTTTGTCAATAAGTACAAACACTACAGAATGTCTATAAATTAAATATATTTAGAATAAACTTAAGAACACTAGTTTTTTGAGTATTAATAGACTTTACTGGATGTGTATAGAACAATTTTACTAAAAATAATCAGTTGTTCTACAGATGAACATAAAATAAGGACTATAAGAGTAAAACTTAAGCAAGATTACACTTAATTAAGTTGTTTGGTATTAAGGTGTCAAAATTTTGACTTGAGTGAAATAAGTCTGTAAGAACAATATATTTTTTCTAAAACCATTTATAGAGAACTATTATCTAAATCTATACTATATTAAGACTATTTATAGATATAATCGTTTTAAGGCATTTGAAGTGTGCTCCTTGAGATATTTACCTATATGGTAGGTCAATGACTTATATATATTTATTAACACATACATGTACATATATACGTGTAGTATTGTAATGACTGAGAGATAAAAATTTCTACTCCATTACTTCTTTTCATACAAAGCTCTTCAAATTTGACTATAATATAATTGACTCTAGTTTCGCTTAGTCGAGAGCTTAGGCCATAGTCCGCGCTCGCTGGCGCAATACAGGTTAGGTTAGGTTAGACTTTACACGCTTTCCGATGAGTACGTGCCTTCTTCGCTTCCTCTGGTTCGTCTTCATCCGATTCCTCTATTATTACCGCGATCTTTACAGACATTAACTTGATTTTCAGCTTCAATAATTCTTGTTGCGCTTCCGCTAGCTGCCTACGACGACTGTTCGAAGAGACGGATCGAATAGATTTAGGCGAGTGAATTCTTCGCGGTGTATCGCTTGTAATGGCCCGGCTTCAGGTGTCTCTGCTAGTTGGGAGACTGGCGAAGCGGCAGTCAGCGCGACGTTGATTTGTCTGAATGTTGCGTCGGTTTCCACAGTTGCACCGGTCGGGTCGTACGTGGAGCGCGTGTGTTTTGAAGTGGTAGCAGTCGTTTCGGTTCCCGTGGTCGTTTCGGTGCCCGTCAAACAGATTAGTGCGGCGGATGAGGATTCTTACGTATTTTGCGCTTCTTGTAACTGGCATTGTTTTTTCTTGAAGACGTAGTTTCTTTTTTTATGTAATCCGGCTGCTGAAGGACCAGAAAATGAGGGCCCCTTCGACGAGTCACACTGGATGAGAACTATTTGTGACTGTAGTGAAAAATACCTGGTTATGGATTCTTCTTGAGCTTCTTAGTTTTGCTTGTATCGCAGTTAGATTTGGAATGCTGTCCTATTGGCAACGTCCCGTCAAAGACCCATCTTCCTCGCATTGATTTACTAAAAATTGCACACAACACAATAAGAACTTATTTTAATAAGACTTACGAATTATATATACAACAGTTAATAACAATAATAAAACTTAAAACAAAACACATGGGCGCGAACACGTTTTCGTTCTTAGCTAATACTATTAATATTTCCTACCAGAGAGTAGGTAATGGTAGGTGAAAAGAAACAAAATTGTAAGATTTTATTTTATATTAATTTACTACATGTCTCATCGACCATCAATTTGCGATTTTGAACTTAAATTACTACTTCAACTAGAAATGTTTGCAATCTCTAACTTCAACTTCCTGATTTTGATTCAAACCGGAATCGACCCGATCGGGTAGTCTCGAAATCAGACGGGTTTCTGAGCGAGAAGATGAACCTGATTCTTACTATATCTTTCTAATTTGTAAGTTAAATCAACTATTGTTCCAATTTGAAATGTCAAAGCTTTCGATCGGCCAGTTGTGAATCGCAATTATGCGCCTCACCTCGGAAGAGACGCAGTTTCCGATCGGGAGAGGCAATCAAGCTGCTGACTTACCGTTTAGTGCTATTGCGCACGCTACGTCCCATTGGTATGGGGGGGTTCACTCCCGTTGTCCGTTTGACATCTGTTCGATACAATTACTGTCAAATAAGTAATAGTCGACTAAATTCAAAAAAGCCATGTTGTGAATGAAGCTTCATACTTGACATTGCTTTTTGATTTTTGTGTCGAGTAGGGGAGCGTGGGGGAATGCGAACCTATTAAGGAAAATTGACAATAAGATTTATATATATATATTTATATAGATAGCATTGACTTACAATTATATGGACGTCGGGTCCGCGCTAAAAAGTGTCCGCACTTGTAAGGCGTTAAAATCGTATACAGAGCGTCAAACTCCGCTTTAGTCTTCATTTGTTCGACTGACAGCGCGATACTGCGATGACATTATAATTTAAATTTCGAATAGGTTGACTTGGGACATTTTTTTCGTGGTATTTGTATTAGACCCGTCGTCCATTTATTTGTAAGTCAATGAATAAAAGTCATAGTTTATGCAATTTAAATTTTTATTAGTTATGAACATACGCTTCACATATCCGGGTACTAGATGATCACAGAACAAATATGAAACTAAAATAAAATATTTGGTTAAAAAAGAAAAAACTAAAACATGTCATTCGCTCTCATTACCCCACAGTTCGGGTAATGGGAGCCGATTAGAATCCCGTATGTCAAATGGGAGCCACTATATACAAACAGACTGAAAAAAAAATAAAAATTAATGTAATAAAATATATAAGTTAAAAAGTAATGAAAATAAAGAAGAAAGTGTTAACGCAATATCCAGTGAATATTGCAATGGGATAAGGAGAGCCAAATAGCTCTCATTATCTGCGTAACATCGAATTGAAAAAGGAATAAAACAGTAAAAACATTTCTATTTTTATTGTGATTTCAAGCATAGCTTCTAAAATTTGATAGGTATTGTGACATAGCTAGTGTAAATACAATGTAGTGTCTATGCATTTTAATGCTTACCTGGGATTATGAAATTTAGCAAATTTTATAAGCGCGGAGCGAAAAACACAACAAAGTCAAAGTCAAAGTCAAAGTCAAAGTCAAAGATTATTTATTCCATAGGTAAAATAAATTTACACTTGAAAACGTCACATTTAAGCTTAAGCTACTGCTCGTTCACTACGCTGACCTCCCTGAGAAGAACGAGCAAGAAACTCTAGGGATTGCTCTTTTCAAATAAACTTAAATGCTATGGAATACACTTTGAATCAAATTTGTGTGGATTCTGGAGCCATGTCGTCTTTCCATACATCTTTATCTAACACGTAGTCTTCAATTTTGTAATATGATTTTTCGATCAAAATATTTTTAATGTAGTTTTTAAACTTAGGAAATGATAAACTTAATATATGCTCCGGAATCTTATTGTAAAAACGTATACAGTTCCCCATAAAAGAGTTGTTTACCTTGGTTAAACGAAATCGTGGTACCATGAGTTTGGACTTAGCTCTAAGGTTAATATTATGGATATCTTCTTTCTTATTGAAATTATGTATATTTTTACGGGCATATAAAATATCTCATACGACTCATCTCATACCATCTCATACGACTAAACGCGGGGATCTACGGGGACGCCCACGGGACTCGAAACTTGTCGAACGTTAACGAAGACATAGGAGTGCCTTTTGCACAAATACGAGCATTGGGAAAGTCCAGTTTAACACCGCTCTCATCACCCGCGGGCTCCCAACACCCCACGTTTCCCTATTACTTATTTGAGAGTAATTGTTTCGGTCAGAGAACGGAAGTAGACGCCCTAAATGTCACAGGAGCTATTTTATCTCTAGGTATACAAGCGATATTCGTATTTTCTAGCATTCGAATTGGACTTAGTGCACAAGCGAAAAACTGCGAGATTCATTACAATTATCAATGAAATTGTGCTTTTTTTTATTATCTTTTCACATAACAACAATTGAGTAATTTGATATACACTTTTTTCAACCAAGTTGCTATTCATACAAGTTTCTGGTTTTGATCCAGGAGCCCGATGTGTTTACTGACAAGTGCCGTGTCCTCTCAGCGGCCTTAAGTCGCTTGGTAAATTTGAGATAAGTTTTAGATTGTAGTAATTTGTGTAAAGTGGTGTGTATTTATCTTTTTTCTTTCCTTGTTTAGTTTTTAAGCATTATTTTTTATTTTGTATGTTGTATGTTACATTTAAATTATATTATGCTATATTTAAATCTTTTAAGTTTAAGTCTTGTGACGCTTTGGTTTAAGCTATAAGTCCAAAAGAATGTTATGGTATAACGGGCCGTTGTCCGCAACTAGACGTCCAAGCGCCTATTTTGCGAGTAGTGGGTCCTACTCGTGTCACCCAAGCCCAAAAATCTTGGCGCCCTTCTGGATGTTTCAAATACTTCTTGGAGCGACCTCGGCACTCCACTGTAGTTGGCCACGCAATGGGCATTGCAGTAGGATGTCCGCGGCGGTTTCCTCCCCTTCCACGCATGCTCTGCATAGAGGGCTGTCCGTGATACCTAGATTCAAAAGATGTTTATTATATGGACCATGACCCGTCAGAGCGGCAGTTAGAACGCGCAGCTCTTTTCTTTTGAGGTTAAGAAATGTGCGAGATAGACTGGCATTAAGCGTGGGGAGTGCTTCCCTGGCCTGTCTACAAACCGTATGGGTTGTCCAGGTGTTATTATGAATAGTTTTTGTACCTTTGTATAGTTGCTCTTGACCATTTGGTAAGGGAGGGGCACTGTAGGTTCTGGTCCTATAGCGTCCACGTGACACGTGAGCCGCTGTGTCCTTTGATCCACTGTAGTATTACATGGTTGTACGTACATACCTCCATGAGTGCTTGGTGGCATTCATGGATAAGTCCTGAGTTTATGTCATAGCCGCCCAGTGCTTGAAGTACTGCCATGCTGTCATGCTGCATACGAATTTAGTGGCTCTGTACTCTTCTAGCTATGATTGCTTCTGCTGCCAACTTGATACCCATACATTCAGCCTGGAATACTGTGTTATGGTTGCCAAGCGGTGTTGAAATCCTGATATTGGGGTCTTCAGAAAATACCCCAGTACCTGTTCCTGCATTTATTTTGGACCCGTCAGTGAAGATGCGAACCTCTTTGGGGTCAAAAGGATGTTTTCTTTGTAAGTAAATAAATAAATTGAATATCGTCAGTAAAATCTTGTCGATATTACGCCGTGTGCAGCGCGACATAATTGTTACGTAAACTGCCTCTCCCCCGCATTGCGCAGCTACCTCAGGACCGACTTCACCGACTCAGTTAAGCGGTAGACCTAATAGTTAGTAACACATCTTGTAGTCTGTATAATGTACATCTTAAGGTGGATTCAGAATGCACAAATTCTGGCAATACATCACGTTGCGCGATATGGTCTTGAGTTGACCAATCAAGAGCTGTGACATATTAACGCGCAATGCAATTTAAAAGCCTGTTTCGGGTAAGCTTTTTATCGCAAAACGCAACAATAATCGCTATGACGGTCTGTCACGGTCGTCTGTATGGCGGGATACTTTTTTTGTTATAATTTGAAGTGTTTTTTGTGTATGGAATTTAAAGTTTCTTAAGTGAGTTTAACACATTCTGCACTCTAGCTGCTTAGTAGTAAAAATAAATTGACGGTGAGTGCTTTGTATTGTAAAAATTTGTATTTTTATTATTTTAAGATAGTTATTTGTCTGTCTGTAAACGATGGGATATGTTTATAACTAACGTCTTTCTTCTTTTCAATAAATACAATGCCAGAAATTAGATAAATTCACTAAAGAAAAACAAATACTTCGTATTACTAATAATAAACGTATTAATAAAATACTAAATCGCTTTCCGCGATTGCTACCGTTAAATTGCCGCAATTCTATTGTGCCTCACTTTTGTATTGTGAATCCACCTTTAGGCTGTCTTTCCACCAAAGCTGTGCGAAGTACGCGGATACGTTACAGACTCTTTTCAGCTATGCGCGAGCGGGGTCGGCTAGTGTTATACTTTCAGTAGTTCTAGTTTCTTATACCGTTTTGCACACATTCCACGCCTGCATCCCTAGTACACATTCCTCGTACACATCTCTCGCTATTTTGTATGTAGAAATACTTAGCTCTGCTAACCCTTTGCCACCGGAGCTGCGCTAAGGGGGGCTAAGAAAATTAAGTCATTCTGTAAGTGGATTTTTCCTCGCACATAGCCTCGCTACGTGACACACCTCTGGTGGAAAGGCAGCCTTATAACTGTAAAATTGTAGTGTAATATAATATTATCGCTGAACCCCTCAACGTTAGGTTAAGGAGCTACATCCAGGTAAAAAACAAGCTTGACTTTCGTAGGATTATTCAAAAAATGAAATGTTATTTTCGGCAGTTTTAAGTATACAATGCTGTCAAGACATCAAAACGTCGAATAATCTATTGGTCACGAGATTATTTTGGTATTAACATGAAAATGGAATTTGTTAACCGACTTCAAAACATAAAAGATTCTCAATTCGATGGCAATTTTTTTATATGTACGTTACGCTGTATAACTCCTGCGATTTGTGATTCTTTTTTTGTTGGCAAAGAGGGTACCTCAGTATTGGTCACATTTAAATTTGAAGAAAATATTCGACCTCTAAGAGTGGCAAACTAGGACATGAACCCAGTTTTACGCACTTTCCGGTAACCGATTTCAATAAAACTTAGCAAATAAATGTAATTCTAAACAAGTTACAATTATTTTCCTCACAACTTTTTGATCTTGCACGGTAAGGCTAAAACTTTTTTACAGGGTCTGTGACAAAGCCATGTGACCTTTGACGTTGACCGCGAACGGTCTCGTTCAGAAGATATGAATGAGGTAATTAAAAATGCGAATTTCGCGATATTTTCAAAGGGGGTATTGTGCCTCAATAATCAATTTGTGAAACCAGTCCGTAATATGTCATATTATGACCTTGACCTCGAACGATTCCGTTAAGAAGATACGAATTGATTAAAAATGCATATTGGGCGATATTGCCAAAGGGATAATGTGCTACAATAAGCAGTTCGTGAAACATTGGTTTAGCCGGCACTGGCACCTGAAAATCAACGACTCCATATGACCTTTGACCTTGATCTCGGACTCTGCCATCGTGATGAAGGATTTGCTAATAGTCGTAATGTACTCGCCGAGTGAGACACACAGAGGCCTTGAATAGTATGCCATTGCGAGGAGGCTCCTTACGTGCATCCCCGACAACCGAACCGTACAGAGATAACGCCTTACCAAACATAAAGAAAGTGTATTATAGAAAACAAATAAAGGGAACCATTTGACCATCCAACATCTTAAATCGTATGGTTCATTATTTGAAGAACTTCAACTTATACAACATGTTACGACTACTAGGAGATGCTTGAGGTTGCGGTGGGTGCCGTCACATGTTGGCTTGCTAGGGAATGAGGAAGCGGACTACGCGGTTAGCCATTGCGGCTGCTTCAGAGGGGCCTCAGGTCGACATTGTGCCTAACTTCTCTGAAGTGGTTGCAAACTATAAGAGCAAGTTCCATTCTCTTTCGATATGAAGTCCCAAGAAAAAGGAATCTGTACACTATACAGAGTGAGCCTCATCGTATTCCTTGGTTTGGCCATGTTAATTTAAGCAGGGGTCAAATTGTCAGCGCGTAGGTATAGGCTTCTACCCGGGCACGTTTCTTTAAACAAATTTTTATATTTGATGCGGAGGGTGAACTCACCGAATTCCAAAGTGTGTGGGATTCCTGAGGATGAGCATCACTTGTTCATGGAGTGTGTTCGGACGGGACCTAACAGGACGCGGTAACGCGGACGCGCACAGGCTGCTTTTCGTACATTTAATGTTGGATGGTTTCAATCTGTTTTGTCGGAGCCAACATGTAGTGCCGCGATAATTTTGTATACATGTTTGGTTAAGTAGTATTTTGATGTATCCGTCTGGAGGTTATTAAGTGTTTTCTTGAGGTATTGTTTTTCTAATGGGGCTACCATTTTTAATAACGGTCAAGGCTCCTAAATAAATAAAGAATAAAAAAAAACTTCGAATTCTGCTTGATTCATGTGTTCAGATAAATACCTAACCGAGCAAATAATAATCGTTGCCTAAGACATGGTTCTCGAATGGCGAACGCGTACCAGAAGACGCAGCGGTGGCAGACCATAACAAGGTGGACCCTTAACCTGGTGAAAGTTGACAAATCCGTTGGATGCAAGTAGCACAAGACCGGTCGTTGAGGCGTTCTTTGAGGGAGGTCTAAGTTTCGCAGTGGACGTCTTTCGGCTGAAATAATGATGATGACGAAGGCCTAGTGGGCTGCTTTTCCTTTGTTTTTGTCTGATAAGAAAGTGTCTAAATAAGATTTTAGATTTAAGATTAGGCTTGGATCGATAGGATGTAGTATGCGTTTTAACTACAATAGATGAGTTGGACGAAGTACTTGTTGTAACCCCCGAAAGGGTAGGAAACGATTTAAGTTTCAGCCGAAGCTTGAACCGGATTGAAATGATGTATTCAAATAATGTGGCTAAAAATAAGGAAATATTTTTGAAATCAAATGACGTTTATTGCAACCATGGTACAAAAATAGTTGGTACATGAAATTTTAGAATCACATGGACCCTAACATGGCATAGCAAAATATACTTAAATCTAGTTAGCCTTATATAATATTATTTAGTCTTAAAAATCTATTTCCAATGATTAAAAGATAATGTATGTTAAAAAACTACTACACTACAATGAGACCTTTTGTTATAGCGCATTATCTTGCATGAACTCTGCGACAGAACAGTATGCTTTTTTATTAAAAGTGCCTTCAGATTGAAGGTGAATAAACTGTTTTTGGCTATTTTTTATATGATGGGGTATTTTATTATAAATTTGTATTCCTCTGTAGTATGGACCTTTTTGAACGCTATCTCACTGTGGGTCAAGTGAATGTTCGAACACCTAAATAGTAGCTTTTGGGACCGGGTTCTAGTAAAAGTAGGAGCCGAGTCAGAATAGAATTCCGTGTTGGCTGGGTTAAAGTCTACCTTTGTCTTATGACTTGTAAAGGTAAATCAGAGTCTCATGGAAAACGACTTTGTAGTCACCTCTCCCTCTTAAGCGAATAATGAGAAGGGTGTGCTTTCCATAAAATTTTGGTCACCTAATACTTTACATACCTATAGTAAACGCCCCGCGTAACTGTCGAATAAAATCATATCTTTTCTCGCTATTTCAGTACCCACCGTGACAACAACGCTACAGAAGACTTCCGACTCCGATCAAAGGAGAGAACATAGAGAGAAATGCCAAAGAATCATTGATTATGTGTTTGGAAATGGACCGTTTCCTTATTCTGATATCAAGGGAACCAATGAATTTTATGAAGAAGATATAGCCCAAATAATAGCACAACAGAAACAAAACACTGACGGTGAAAAGCAAACCCAAAACAAAGAGGAGGAAACCGTCAAGATAGAGACAGTTGTTACCTCAGAAGATCAGCCAGAAATTATAACTATACGTAAAGACAAAGAAGTACCTTCATCAGATAGTTCAACGAAATCCCTAGATTGCGATGAAGAGGTCCACTTAGCTGTAGTTGACTACAAACATGCAAAATCAAGTACAAATGACGTTATAACGTCTTTACCTCACTCTGAAGGTCAGAGCCCTAAGGTAAATAAAATTCAAGAGTTAGACTGGGACCATCAATGGAAGAAATCAAGTACAACTATTACACCGAAGCCATTTGAATTAAAACTAATAAAGCCACTTGTAACATGTCATCACAAAATGACAGATACTAAATGTCATGATAAAATAAATACGTCTGATGATGAGTTTTTGTATGAAAATAGTTGTGGTGAAGAAATTCGCAAAGAATTAACTAAAAGAACCAATAAAATGGCAAAAAGAGAAATTACCTCTAACGTCGCTGGATATCGAAAAAACACACAAGATAATAGTGGTGCTGAAAATGAAGTAAAAGCTATTGCTGACGTTAAAAGAAACGAAGTGAAAAAAAATTCTCATAGAATAACAATTAATGAGTTCACAGATGATACACAACAAATGATGAACACAGAAAATCCAGGTCATAGATTGATACATATAACTAATGAGAAACAAAATAATAATTTAAAACCGATGACGGAAAACTCAGCTGAGATGCAGCATATTAACACGCCTCATGTGCAGCATAAAGTTCTATCAAGTAAGACAACAGCAATGACAAACGTTAAATCTTCTTCCAAAACCAAACCGAATTCAGACCAAGTTTTCGTGAGTAAACCTAAAGCAACGAAGTTTCAAAATAATCATAATTCGATCGGACATGGCGGAACCATCGAAAATGAATTTTTTTTGCTGACAAATCGATCACAAGGATCATGGAATTTATATGAACCTCAAAGTAATAAGGTAAATGATAGAATAAATGCAAAATTAAATACTAGTAACAAAGAAAACAAGAATGTACGTAACTTGCTCCTTCCCTTAATTAGTCATGGACAAAATGATCCAGATAAAATAACGCCTAGAAACGAACCTTCCACAGACGCCAGGGAGGAAATGCTTTTGCATCGTAATAAAACAACGTCTGGAGAACCCATGAGTATGGAGGCTATAGGAATAGGAAATAAAGATACGGTAGAGACAATGAATGATAAAAGACAACTGAAATATAAAGAACATAAAAAGGGACAGGAAACGAATGAGAAACAAAGTAATAATTTAAAACCGATAATGAAAAACCTAGCTGAAATGCAGCTTTTTAACATGCCTCATGTGCAGCATAAAGTTCTATCAAATAAAACATCAGCAATGAAAAACGTTAAAACTTCTTCCAAAACCAAACTGAATTCAGACAAAGATTTCATGAGTAAAACTGAAGCTAGGAAGTTACAAAATAATCATAATTCCATTGGAGACCGCGGAGCCATCGAAATAGAACTTTTTTTGCCGACAAATCGATTACAAGGATCGTGGAATTTATATAAACTTCAAAGTAATACGGTAAATAATAGAATAAATGCAACATTAAATGTTAGTGACAAAGAAGACAAAAATGCACGTAACTTGCTCCTTCCCTTAATTAGTCATGGACAAAATGATTCAGATAAAATAACGCCCAAGAAGGAACCTTCCACAGATGCCAAGGAGGAAGTGCTTTTGCATTGTAATAAAACTATGTCAACAGAGCCCAAGACTATGGAAACTCTAAGAATAGGAACTAAAGACACGGTTGAGACAATGAACGATGAAAGACAACAGAAATATAAAGAACATAAAATGGATCAGGAAACTAAAAATAATGGTAACCCTTTAGAAAATGTTGTCTACGATCCCAATACTTATCACTTTGACTACTTTTCTGAACAGCTACAAAATCGAGTTGCCGTTAAAGCTGTAGATATAAACAATCAAAACTCAAAAATCAAAAATCAAAACTTATCAGAAGAATCGGAGAAAAAGTTAGTAACTGGCCATGAACCTCTTCCACCTAGTGATCAATTGTTGCAGAACAATAAAGTAGACAATTTTCCAATACCACACGCGACGTTATCAGAATTATATACATCCCAACAATATACACAACAAATTCCACAACAAAGCACAAGGTGTACGTTACATAGACAGCCTGTTCAGATGTTTTCACCAAATAATTTTTTTATACAAAACAGACCTGCAATACCTACTTCTAATGACTGTGTGTGGAAATACACAAATCCACCAAAAATTCACAAACAGACAAATGAAGGAGATAAACCGTGGAAATCACTTGAACTAAATCACGCTCAGTGCTTGCAACAGCAACGGAATCCAGCACCGTCAAAAGAGGAGCCCTCGACTGTTGTTGACTGTAGTGAACATAGTGCAAGTCCAATATTAGGGCCGGATGATGCATCAGCACTACAGAATACTGTGCAAACTCATGAGTACAATCCGAGAAATAAATCGGAAGAAACTTCAAAACCTATTACCCTAATACAGCCTGGCTCTGACTGCGAACTAGAACCGGAACTACAGAAATCGATATCAACAGGAAATATGCCATTAGAATTGCAAAGTCAACAAGAAGAGAAATACAAACTTGATTATATTAATCCTGAATATGAAGAAGATGCAACTACACCATTAAAGAAACAACTTTCACAATGCAATACGCCTGAAAAAACGGAAAACCAAATTCAACAGGAAAAGGAATATGAAACTAATGAGCAACAACTAAACCAACCCATTGAAATATGTTCATCAACCAGTTGCCCTATACCAGAGTTTAAAATAACAAGCGACATGCCACTTTCAGAACTTATGAGAGTTATAAGATTACGAAATCAATTTCTTATAATAAAAGAGTTTCTGGAGTCCGTAGAAATGTCCAAATGTGGTGATAAAAAACCAGACTGTCCACCAAAAGCCCCTATATGTTCTCAGCCACCTCCTGCTTGCCCGCCAGTACAAGAATCGCCGCCGACACCGCCTCCTCCCCCGCCTCCATGTACACCTACTCCAAAAAAGCCAAAACCCCCTCCTAAATGCGATTGCAAATGTAAATATGTCGCCGTCAAAGATATCTCTGACGTTTTACCTCGCAGAATTTCTGAACGCTACAACATTGATACTTCAGCAGCGGTATCTAAACCCTTCGTACAACAAGTACAAGAAGATGTTTGGATAGACACAGGAAGTTTATTTGCAAATACTTTTGATTCCTGGGTACCCATTCCTAACTATCCGTACCCCAAAAAAAAAGTCGTAATATCTGTAGGATGCGATCCTCGTTGCAAACCAAAAAAAATTCCAATATATGTGAAGCCAAAAGAAAAGCCATGCACTGGCTTTCCTAAAAGACTTTGTTTTTCGAGTCGAACATCGAAGAATTTTATTGTGCTCTGGAATAAGGATTGATCAAGGAGCAGAAACAATGAGCATTAACGAAAGAGATACTTGATGTTAAACAGCGAAATTACAATATTTATAATCTCTCCTTGTGAATCTTTAGGAAAACTTGAAGATATAAATTAAAAGTTAATCTGTCGTACTTTGGTATTTTTAGTTTCAACATTTGTATCAAATAAGTATACTCTAGCTTAATTCAGTATGAATTAAATTAAAGTTAACAGACAAAAAAGAAATTTCAAATCGCTAGTGAGTGATTAAAACCTATACTAACTAAACTATACTGTTTGAAACCAACATAAAAATTACCAGTAATTAATTATTTATAAAACTGTGTCATCTCTAATGATCTTTTGATTTGAAATGAAAGGTTTTGGAGAGAGATTGCAATCATTTAAGTTGATACTCGAAACTCAATCGAATATCCCTTCCTGCAATGCCCGTGGTCCAACTGCGTAGTCCTACTAGTAGTACCAAGGGCAATGTTTATTTGACCGTGGTTCTACAAGTAGGACTACCGGTAAGAAATTATATTGTACGTGCATTAAACATTGCGCATTTAGTAGTAGTAGAGCTCCTCGTGAGAGTTCAGGAGTCGTCCAGGGTAGTATTGCCTATTTATATACCTATTTCTGCCGCCAAGCAATAATGTCAGCATTACTGTGTTCCGGTTTTGAAGGGTAAAGATGCTGGTGAAATTATAGGCACATGGGACTTGTCAACTTTTGTCGCAGGGTGACAGGCGCAGTGGCAGTGCCCCTCAGATCTTTGCGTCTTGCTTGCGAAAGCTCTTGAGTGGCACTGCAATTGTTATGGACAGGCGTGTAGCTTACCATCAGGTGCACGCCTTGTTCGTCCCGTCACTTGATATTAATATATTTAAAAAAACCTACTGATCGGGTAGTACGCTCACCATCAATATTAACAATGTTGCTACAATAATTGTTCTCTAGGATATTATAACAAGATTATATCTAGCTATTTTTTTAGCTCAAAACCAGTAACAAACATTATGAATATTGACGGTGACTGCACTAATCGATCAGTAAGTCCAATGCCCATACAATATAATCATTTCTTGTCCATTCAATTCATTTGTCCTACTGGTAGAACCATGGATTAAAAACATTGCTCTTGGTACTACTAGTAGGACTACGTAGTAGGACCACGAACAATGACAATGAAGGTTTATTTCATGGGTAAGCAAATTATACTTGAAATCGTCTTATTGATTAAACTCTACTGCTCGTATGTAAATGCAGATTCATGAACAGAAGAATGAGCACTTGCTCTTTGTAAATTGTAAATATGCATTTGAATGCCATTTAAATCATTTATTCACCACACAAAACATTAAACATATTCAATGACATGAATATTACAACAATGTTACAATTAACAACATCAAAAATTACAATTATTGTATGGCAAGGATGCAGAGCTTTGGTCGATGAACGTCTCTAAATATTAACCAGTGGGTTTAGAAACTTTGATTCTGCTACTGTACACATCAATATTTGTCCTAGGGGAGTCGATCACGGCTAGGGCTTCGAAGAAATGTGTATTAGTGTCATTGTGCGGGATAAATGGAAATTGAACAAAGGGTACTTGTGCTGACGAAGGACGTAACGTGATATTGGCGAGCTAAGAAAGGGAATTTAAGCCAATAAAGGAGGGTTAGTTATAACAGATACACCAGTTTTCGCCTGACCTCTAGCAATCTGTTCCGGTTTAGAAGGGTAAGGGTGCTGGTGAAATTGCAGGCAAATAGGACATGTGAACTTATGTCTCAGGATGACGGGCGCAGTGGTAGTGCCCCTCAGATCTTTGCAATTTAAAGCTCTGAGTGGCACTGTAACTGTTATGGACAGGCGTCTAGCTTAACGTCAGGCGCACGACTTGTTCGTCCCGTCACTTGATGTTATTAAAAAAAATATCTAAGATACCATTATCAAACTATGTATATATCAACCGTTATCTTAATAAAGATGCGTTTGAATGACGACCGTCAATAAATGCCGGTTTAATTTTATTCCTACATGTGAATATTACGCCTAATTCATTATTTTTCATGAACATATTAAGTATGTACTATTTATTCTTCTTACATAAAATTTCATAAATACACATATATAATATACAGGGTGACAGGTTGAACTAGATAAATATTTATAGAGGCAAACGAGTGGCTGATATCTAATCTATCTATCCTATCTAATCCGAATAAGTAAAAAGAATAGCCCCTAAACCACACCCCGGACACTCCATACAACTGTCGGAAATTATACACCTACTACTATATACAGCAAGGCGCTATCTGCACACGCGCAAATGTGTCCGTGAAGTTGAACGTTGCGTAGTTAGCGACAATTCTAACGCGAATTTGTTATCTATAATTCTATTAATAGAATTCTAATAATTACACATGTGCATTAGGTATTTATATCGATATAAGATTATATTTCTCATGAATTCAAACTAGAATAATATTGAAGATTTATTTAAAAATATATTAAAAGCACTTAAAATGTCGTATTTTGGACAGGTATATTTAAATAAGGTAACCAAGGTATTTGAAATTGCGTGTCCAAGTTTATCATTACTTACTTAATAATTAGGTATCTTCACTACATATTTATCGGCAATACAAATAGAAAATTCGAGAGCCCCTGTCTAAGGACTAAGTCACGAACTTATGACGTCTCATTATATTGATATAATTAATCTGTTCTATATATTATACTCTGCACTAAATAAATGAAGAAAACAATAACTAAATGAGTCTCAGACATAATTTCTGTTTACTTACTTCGTTACATCTTCTGGGAAACGAAAGAAACTTCCTTAACCCGTTTATACGATGATAAGCAACTGTATACAACACAATTCACGACCATTATAAATAGTAACGTAACATTATAAATAGTAATGTTGTATATTAACGTAGACGTCGCGTAAAGAATAAATGAAAACTATATTCAATTATCAAAGCCGTCTTCGCGCGAAAACGGCTCGCCAACAACCTTGTTATCGTTCAGTTAATGTGACCGTCAATGTGTGGGGCGTGGTACGGCATCTAAAGCCAGGGAGGAGCGGAGAGTGTCCATTCTCGTTACGTTTTTGTTCTCTGCCTAAACATAAGAAAAATGTGCCATTTTACAAATACTAACACACTCTTCATTTGAGGCCATGAGAACCATAGTGGCCTAATTCAATGGACAAGCCGTAGTGGCCTATCTTACTTAGGCCAGTATGGCACCTCAAATTTAGACCACAGACTAAAAACCATAACAATGATTATGCTGCCATCTAGTGAAAATTCGTTGTATCACTTTTAGGCCTTTCTGGTTCTATCAAAATGATCAATTTGAACTGGAAAAAATCATAAACTCAATATTGTAAAAAACTGAGTTAGGCCACTATGGTTCTCATGGCCTCATTTGGTCTTCTCTATGGAACAGAATAGCTGAGCGGTAGGAAATTGAACTCCCGCGTGTCAAGTTTTCCTACTCAAAAAGTAGTATTAAGAGCTCTCATGCCAAAAAAGTTTTGACGTTGGCTCCTCCCAAATTTGTGAAACAAATATATGCCTGAAATTCGCGTGACATGCGAGAGGAGATGTTGAATTTTGCGCGTTAAAAGTATAAAATTCGTTTTAACGGAATAACTCTTAAACTAAAGGGATTAAAAAAAAATCCGTAGTGACAGTTGTCGATCATGCATAAATATAATGAATTATCTAATTTTTGTCCTAATAACCTGCAGCATTTCGAGGATAAATCGAAAAAATGTGAAAATTAGAGGTCATTTCGTGGTTTTTATCTATCGAGGAAACTTCATTGTTTTATGTTTCTGATTAATGTCTTTGCTTGAATATATCGTGTAGTTACTCATACAATATTTTATTTTTAACTTTAAGGTGGATATACCCCTCTAAAATCAAATCGAAGATTAGGAATTTTTCCTCTGCTTCCTCTTAAACATCATTCAATTTTCTCTTCATAAGCGTGCACTGAGGCCGGTGACGGTAGCGGGCACTCGTTGCATGTTTGATCTTGGGCAAAGTATTACAAAATGTTAGAGGCAGTATTTTCGTTATGGAAAAATATTTAAAAATAAGGTAGTTTTTTTTTCATATTCGATATGGGTATAAGCTACTAATTTGCCTCTTTGAATATTTATCTCATTCAACCTGTCCCCTGTATAATAAAGCGCGGGTACACCCGACGCGACACGCGCCCGATCTGCACCCGGTCCGTGTGTGTTTAATAGTAGTGTAGTGCAGTCATCGAGTTTATAACCAGAGATAGAGTCAATGATAATAATGAAATTTTGAAAATTGGTCAGTGGTATTCGGGTGACATGTTCTGATTAGATTTGATCAAAGTTTGTAACAATTACTTATAAATAAATAATAACGCACACACTTAACATAGCCCCGCACTAGGGAAACCCTGTGTCGCGGATGCCATGGACACACACATAGGCAACCACAAATTACACTCAAACTCACGAGGGAAATAAATGTAGGCCAAACAAGTATTTCTCCCGGCCCGGGAATCGAACCTGGGACCTCAGCGTGGCAGTCCGGCAAATGTCATTTAATTTGTTTGAAAACTATTCTGCCAAATAATTACGGTGACAACTGCGCTCCGATTGGCCAACTCGAATTCGAAACAATTGACGGGAGTTCGGCCACGAAATGTCATTTAATTTGTTTGAAAACTATTCTGCCAAATCATTATGGTGACAACTGCGCTCCGATTGGCCAGCCCGAATTCGAAGCAATTGACGGGTATCGTCAATTGTTTCACTTCAATCAACCAGTTTAACTTCAGCTTTGCTATAATGGACGAAAATTGAAAAATCACATGTTTAATATTGAGTACCCGATGAAATGTGATTCCGTTTGTTTTGTAATTAGATGTTTTGCTTTTCCCACACCACCGAATGGGACAGCCGCCCATGATTAGAAACGTACACACAGGTCAGTTGATGATACATTATTTGGCGCTGTACTATTTCAGCTTTCTAATTTGTGATTTCAGCGCAAACGCAAGTTGATATTTAAAAGTGACATAAGGCCCATTTGCCTGATGAGTAGCCAGGGATGGATGGCCCTTATTTCGTCTCTTTTTGTGATTATATATTCGATGAGTGCAGTAGATGTTATCAGTCTTTAATAATACGAAATTACGTTTTATTTCCAGTAACAAACGAAGAGTCGCCTATATTATCACGAAGCTTTTACAAAACTGACTGGACTAAATCAAAATTCGAAGATGCACCATATACGGGCAAAACAAACGCACGAACTAAAGGTATAAAGACAGATTTACCAAAATGTAATTATGTTCAATTAGATAAGCCGAAAAAATTAAGTCGGAAAAAGAGAAAAATTTATAAAAAACGTCAAGCAACAAAACAATACGCACAAAGGCTAATGAACTTGATTGAATCTCAAACAAACTCTTCCAAATCCTGCGCTCCTGTTGTCAACCAGAATAAAGCACCTATAAACTTTAATTTAGAAAGACTACTGGCTCCTTCGAAAGCAGGTGCTTGCTACGCTGTTAACCAATCATACTACACAAATTTATGTGCCAAATATGCTTCGAAAATTGACCAGATTGTCGTATACCCTGATTTAAGAAAAGCAGTTAAAAAGAAGGATATTCCGATGGACGCCAGTTTATGGTTGCGAAACTTGCTTCGAACTATGCAGAACGGTATTCATTTTAGGTATTAAAGGACAAATTTATAATTAATAATTCTAGATTTATTTATTTGTGAAAACCACGTGAAACACAGCTTATCATCGAATATAGTGCAAATCGTTGGACGGAGTACACACACATACTCGATGTGTACTCCGTCTAACAATTTATGTAACTTTTGCTATATGCATGCCTCAGAAGTACCGTAATTATTGGCATACAACAATAGACAAAAAAATGCAATTCCTTTTATTTTTTATTTTAGTTAAACGACCGTTCATTGCCCGTGGTCCAACTAGTTGGACTACGGGCAATATTGTATGGGCATTGGACCTACTGATCGGTTAGTACAGTCACCGTCAATATTAATAATGTTACTGGTTCTGAGCTAACTACAATTGTTCTCTAGGATGATCCCTGTGACAGTTCACAAAAAAATCGCAAGATATAATCTTGTAATAACGCGTTTATGTTACGCGTTAATGTATTTTATGTATTATTTTTGTATGTATCGCTTTTAAGTGAAAATATTATATGGTGCGTGCAGTCACTGAAGAGTGCCGCAGCTGGCTTTAAAATCCAACGTCATATCTACTTTGGAATGGGGACTGATCAGGCCAGTAAACTCGGTCTAGGCTAAAATAAGACTATAAATTCTAAGTATTACAGTTACCAGGGCCACATACCAACCAAATGATACGAAATAGATACGAAACACAGACATATATCTAGATAGACGTACGTACGTACGTACGTAGTACTACGTACACTACTACGTACGGACGTAGTGGTATGAAACGAGACCAGAGAATAAAGAATAAGAGAAGAGACACTCTCCGCCCCACCCTAGTTTTTGATACACATTGAATAACGACAACAAGGCTGCCGGCGAGCTGTTTTCGCGCGAAGACGACATTGATAATTTTCCGAAAGATGAAACGAAGTAAGTAAAAAAACTTATATCTGAGACTCATTCAGTTATTGTTTTCTTCATTTATTTACTGCAGAGTAGTATATATATGTATACAAGATACAGATTTATTATATCAATATAATGAGACGCCCCGTAACTTAGTGAGCTAGTAAGCACGGGTTTGCGAATTTTCTATTCGTATTGGCGATAAATATAAAGTAGGTAGTGAATATATCTAATTATTAACTAGACTTGGACACGCAATTTCAAATATCTTGGTTACCTTATTAAAAGTACATGTCCGAAATATAACATTTTCAGTGCATTTAATATATTTTTGAAATAAATCTTCAATATTATTCTAGTTAGTGAATTAATGAAAAATATAATAATACATCGATATAAATACCTAATAGACATGTTTAATTATTCGGATTCTATTAATAGAATCATAGATAACAGATTCGCGTTAGAATTTTCGCTATGTTGCCGTTCTGACCACGGAAAAGAGTGATGGGTAACCCTGCCACTTCACGCACACATTTCCGCGTGTATGTAGTAGTAGTAAGTAAATCATTTTCGACTGTTGTATGGAGTGTCCGGGGTGTGACGAGACATCAATAATTCGATAGCTGTCACTGTCATGTCAGCACAGACTAAAAATCCTGTACCGATGAAGCGAATCGACGTTAACGATTTAATTAGCAAACGAGAATCGATTTTAAGATTTTATTTTTGTAATGTAGTGTATGTATCTATTGTTTTCTAAGCACTTTACAAAATTTTGATTTAGAAGCCAAATTGAAGCACAAAATTAAAAACCAAAAAAGATCGCAAGTGTTGATTAAGAACGACGAATTTATAATGGGAGTTCAGATGGAACTAATAAATTCCGAAATTTCTGTAGCCCATGCTTTGGACAAGCTGCGTTAAACCAATCGGACGCCATTTTTTTTTCAGTAACGAGCATTCTTTTGATAAATTCGCAAATTTTACTGTTCTATATTTTGTGACGGTAACCCAAATAGTCTAGCTAATGATCACAATACATCGTAAAAAGCCATAAAAAAACTATAGCTTTAGCATAAAAAAATAATTGTGTTTTAATTTTTTCTCCAAATTGTTAACAAAAACCATTTAGGCATATATAGGCAAAATAAAAAAATTGTAGACTACCATGCCAACTTATTACTAATGTAGGCGCAACTATTCTTCTTCTTCTTTCTGTCCTTATCCCACGCTAGGTGAGGTCGGCACAACAGGTATTTTATGTCAATACGCGTTGTAAACGGATTTGGCATGGTGTTTTATGACCGGTCACCTGCCTGACATCAACCCTCCTTGGGAATACTCTGTTTAAAGTGTGACCAGAGCCCCTTTCGCTATATGCAGGGTACACCGCGCGCAGGCGAGGTTGGTGTGTGGCCCCGGTAACTGGAATATTTAGAATTTATAGTCTTATTTCACCCTAGACCGAGTTAGCTGGCCTGATCAGTCGTCATTCCAAAGTACCTAGATATGACGTTGGGTTTTAAAGCCAGCTGCAGCGCTCTTCAGTGACTGCACGTACCATATAATATTTTCACTTAAAAGCGATGCTTACAAAAATAATTCATAAGATACATTAAATGTTATTACAAGATTACATCTTGCGATTTTTTATGAACTGTCACAGGGATCATTCTAGAGAACAATCGTAGTTAGTTCAGAACCAGTAACATTATTAATGTTGACGGTGACTGTACTAACCGGGCAATAGGTCCAATGCCCATACAATATTTCCCGTAGTCCAACTAGTTGGAGTACACAGTTGGGCCACGGGCAGTAAACGGAAACGAGGTCCTCTTTAGCTCCGATAATTATCGAGCCACAGATTATGTTACGAAGATTATTCAAATTGATAAATTTTGGTACGTGTCTAATAAATTATAATGAAATGAAATAAATTATAAATAATTATATTAATTCTTATTATTTATTATAATGAGTCGTCGAATTCTTCTCCATATGAACGGGAATCCTCATCTGTATTATCATTAACATTCTTAGAATAATAACGCATAGAATGATAGTTTCATATCAAACGAACTGTCACAAGTGAGGCAAAAATCAAATTCATGTAGGCTAGTTTTAGTAGTAGGTTAATTTTCGGTTTTAGTGAATATTTATATAAAAATACAAGTTGAAACGCGTTACTTCCTTGTGGAATGTGATGTTAGTATCTATTTTATGTTTGTCTGGCGTATTTTTACACTCATTTACCGCACATTTCGTCATTTTTAGCTAAAATTCTTGATCTGTTCACGGTGCAAGTTGACCTTTAGCACCGCCCGCTCGTGTAGGCCCTTTGGGCGCGCTTCAATTTGCCTCACTTAGCATGTGCGGACTAGGTTTCTATGCGTTATTATTCTAAGTTAACATTATTGTTTTAACATTTTATTCTTGATTACACAAATTGTCAAACGCAACATCACGATCCCAATCAGACAAAGTCTTCTTTTTTTAAGCCGATCACATTCAGGGTTCACTTTTTCATAAAATCTGTTGTTATAAAAAATCGAATCGAAAGCGCATTAGGACTCGCAACAATAGATTCCCGTAAATCACGCTAATTTGTTGGCCACGACATTCTCGCGGATTTGATGTGGCCACTAAGTTACCGAAATGGAAACTCATAATCCAATGCTAAAATACCGGCACACTATGATGGCCGTTTTGACGTTTGTCCGCTCATCAAGTTTCGTATTAAGTTGAAGGAGCTAATTGATGGACATTGTTGTCAATAGTGACGTGCAGTAAAATTTATGGAAGGTATAATTTTACGTCAAAACTCGCCATTTGTCAAAATGGGGTGAGTGCAAGGTAAACGATCTTCGTAGCGGAGGGATGCCTAACACGTTTATTTAGTTTGAATTTGTTACAACGTTTAGTTTATTGATGCAATGAAGTTGTTATTATGTTTGCTTTCTATTTTGTTTTTTTTCTATGATATCAGATGACATGGCAAACAAGTTATAAGCGACATGTCTGTTCATAGCAGTCGTAGTGACACTTAGAGCTTTAAGTCGCAAAGATTTGAGAGGCACTGCCGTTGCGCCGAGACATAGGTCGACAAGGCCCATGTGCCTGTAATTCAACCAGCATCCTTTGCCTTAATGAATGCTCATATTACTGCTTGGTGGTAGAAATATAGTCTTTTTTGAAGACGGAGTAAAATTACAGTTACATGCGCAAAAGGGTTGGCCTTGTTTCATTTGAATCATACTCGACACATTATTCATCCAATTACTGAGCACAAGTTCATTTGAATTATCAATTTCCGTAAGTTCATATACACATAGAGTATTTAGAACTATGTTTATAAAAAAATACAAAGAGGAGACATATTTGAAATTTTTTCATTTTATTGAATTGATATTCAATTATTTTTTACGTGAAATTATTCTACTCATTGACTTACAAATAAATGGACGACGGGTCTAATACAAAAACCACGAAAAAAATGTCCCAAGTCAACCTATTTAAACGTTGACATGTAAAGGAATATGAAAAAGCTAAAACGTTGAATTTAAATTGTAATGTCATCGCAGTACTGTGCAATTTTGCTTGCTTCGCTGTCAGTCGAACAAACGAAGACTAAAGCGTGAATGACGCTCTGTATACGATTTTAACGCCCTATAAGTTCGGACACTTTTTAGCGCGGACCCGATGTCCATATAATTGTAAGTCAATGACTCTACTAGTTTCTTATAATTATTAATACAAAGATCGAACACTCAGACAAAATTCCTTCGATCCGTCTAGATTCGAACCAGCGCCTTCAGCATACCGTACCTGACGCTCTCCCAACTGAGATACGAAACGAACCGGCAGACCGTACAAATTTTTCTATAAAAATACACGCACACATTTCATGGATATACACCTAGTCACCCACAAATTACGCCCAAACTCACGAGAGATATAAATGTATGGATTCGAACCGACGTCTTCTAGCATACCGTGCCAGACGCTATACCAACTAAGCCACGGAACGAACCAGCGGACCTCACGAATTTTTCTGTGTGCCTGCTGTCGTGTCTTTGTAATTTGGTTTTTCAACGACTTTTTAGCCGTAGCGCCATCTATGAAAGTATTTCGTCACCCAGTTACCTTTATAGCTACGAGCCCCGGCTAGAGATGTCGCTATTCACTGTATTTTATTTTTATTGAATTGATATTCAATTATTTTTATGTGAAATTACTTTTCACTTCACTAATTATTTTTCATTTTAATTCAATATAGTTTAGTTTATTTTTCTCAACATTACAAATGTCATACAAATACAATTAAATGTCATTTTATACTACTCTTCGAAAAGTGAGCGTCAGTTTACAAATTATTGAAGGAATAATTATACAATAGTGTACATGTACAAAATTAACATAATTAATTAAACTAATAAATAATTGAATTAAACTGACAATGTCAAGTGTATACAAGGATACTTAATAACCAATAAATGTATATTACAGTCATTGACTTACAACTACATGGACGTCGGGTCCGCGCTAAAAAGTGTCCGAACTTATAGGGCGTTAAAATCGTATACAGAGCGTCATTCACGCTTTAGTCTTCGTTTGTTCGACTGACAGCGAAGCAAGCAAAATTAGACAGTACTGCGATGACATTACAATTTAAATTCAACGCTTTAGCTTTTTCATATTCCTTTACATGTCACTACGTTTAAATAGGTTGACTTGGGACATTTTTTTCGTGGTTTTTGTATTAGACCCGTCGTCCATTTATTTGTAAGTTAATGATTACAGTATAATAATACGGTGAATGTCAAATTCATTAATAAATACACAATGTGTTGATTTGCATTCTCGCCATATTTACAGAGGTCATTCTATTTCCGAAACTGAACCCAAATCACTAAAAAAAAAGAATTATTTTATTTTTTATTTCATTGCGGTAACCAAGTTTGATCCAAAGGTTATTGACTTGTACTACACGTATCACAGGTACCGGCAACCATTTACCTTTATATAATGACCTATGAGCAGTATGCGCAGAAAATATGCATTTTAGATCTGTTTGGTGGCAGGGTACGAGTAGAGACGGGGGGAGTATCGTATAGGCGCGTGATTGGTAGATCATCAGTAGGTATAGATAATGAAATCCGGCTATTATTGTTAAAATGTATATGAAAAAAAATTGATCTCGATACTAGTAGGCCAATTGTTAAAATGAGAATAAATAGAATAGAATAGAATAGAATACGTTTATTTGCCAGAATACAGTAATTACAAAGGTCTTAAGTAAAATTAGGTACATTGTATTCAACCTGCAAGCAGATGTGCAAATATTAATGGGACTCAATGTTACTTTAGTCTCTATAGTTTCTTGTTAATGTAATGAATTTGTAAATTCTAAGTATTCTTTATTACTATAGAAGCAATGTGTCAAAAGCCATTTTGTCAATTTTAATTTAAAAGTATGTCCTTGTAACAATTTAATTTCGTTTGGTAATTTATTGTAAATAATTATACACATGTTGAAGCAGTTATTCTTATAAATTACTTTATGGCAACGAGGTTGGTATAAGAGATTCATAATTTTTGCTCTAGTTTGCCTTTGAATGACTTCATCGCGTGTTTTAAAATATTGAGGATGAGAGTTGACAAATACGCAGATATCCCTAATGTTCAAAAAACGTAAAGGCGATAACGCAATTAGTTATCATTAGAACGTCGTAACACAATTCAGTCATTTTTGGCAAAATTTATCTTCTTTCACAATGAAATGAAAACTGGCAACCCTACAAATGTCATTTTACTCCGTTTTCAAAAAAGACTGACTATAGGTAAGGTGGCAGTGCTTCCTTGGACGAACTCTTTCACAAGGACCTTTACTGCTAACTAAGTTTTTTGTATTATTGTATTCAAACACTGGCTTTGCCGGTATTGATACTGACTGTCCCTACAGGAAAATTAATGTAATTGGATAGAGTCTTAAAAAAATGACAAAGGTAACAATTGATTAAGGATAAAATCTTCATTTTCCTCCAGCTGCGTCTGTGGTGATTCCCAGGCGAAACAATATTTTTATAGTTGACATTTCGTGTACAATACATATTTACATAAAATGCGAGCTGGAATGATAAGTACTTTAAAGGATGTTACATTTATTCGGTGGGTGCATCTATCGATGAATAATAGTTATTTTTTATGCAAGACTGCAAACTTGTTGTATTGAAACCTGAGCAAGCGAAGCCATCTTGGCGTCAGTTGGTAAGCTTCACTAGTTGATAGAGAGCAAGTGTGCACTAGTTCACTGTGATATATACGCTTTCTCAATGTAATTGGTGAGACCCGCTTGTGGGAGGCCAACTACACCGATTCGTTACCACAGGGACCAACACAACACTCACCATCCGGCTCGAAGGACCAAAACGATGTAGGGGCCAATACTACGCTATAGTATTGACGCCTAATTGTTTAAATTGATAGATGATAAAAGTATAAAGTTTATTAATAAAGTAAGAAGATACAAGGCTCGTTGAGGATGTGTATCTCTTACGTTGTTGTTACGTTAAGATGAATGTTCGTTAAACACTCAAGATGTCTAGATGAAGTGAATGCTCGTTTACCACTAAAATTACTTGCCTATTTATGTGCCCATGTAATGTATGTAAGCCACGGACAGTAGGCCACGGACAGTAGGGCACAAAGTAGAGCGCAAGGTAAGCGGAAGAAAAATGTGCGGTTGTAAACCGTACAATAAGACTAAAATAGATCCTAGAGCGTAGCGAGAGTTTCAAGACACGAGACGCGAAACAACTTTGCTGCCGAGAGAATCACAATTTTTCACCTCACTATGGCAAGAAAAACGGTAGATGAAAGAAAAACAGTTGCATTATAACAAATCAGTTTTAATAAACGAAATTAGTTACCGATGTTAATTTAATGTCAACAATAATAAGAATTAAATATACCATCGGATTTATATTTATTACTTAAATAATGTACGACAAATCGCGTAGTTGAACGTGTCATTATGTATTTTTTTCATCGACATAAAGTTAGGTGCATCCATCGCCAAGTTCGAATTTCAAAAAAAACGCATTTACGCGCAGAGAAAGAAAGCCTTGCCGAGCTAGTGAAAACGTTTTTTTTTTTATCATCAATCACGGGATCAACAACAATTAGTGCGCTTGGTAAATAGTTAAAGAAATTAAATTGCTTTTGTCGAAATGTAAAAGAAATACGTTATATGACTTTTTAAATATAGTATCCAATAAAAAAATGCCCAAATGCGAGTCGAACGTTTGCCATTTAGTTGCGAACCAACAACAGAAATAGTCCTATGGGAATTTTAATACATTATGCAAAAGTTTTCAATCCATTTTGTCTCTTCTGCGTCCTGATTTTGATTCAAACCGGAATCGACCCGATCGGGTAGTCTCGAAATCAAATGGGTTTCTGAGCGAGACGATGAACCTGATTCCTACATGAGTTAAATCAACCATTGTTCCGATTAGAAATGTCAAAAGTTTCCGATCAAATTCAAATTCAAATTCAAAATTCAAATTCAAAATAATCTTTATTTCATAGGTAAGCATTATTACACTTGAAATCGTCACAATGGTTAAACTCTACCGCTCATTCGTAAGGCAGATTCCCCTGAGAAGAATGAGCAAGAAACTCTAGGGGTTGCTCTTTGTAAATAACATTTACAATATTTTTTTTATTTGGAACATCAGAGATCGAGACTACCTCCATGAGCTAAACGGGTTACTACCACGGATTTTTGTCATCCAAGTACGCAGAAGTTGTATAATAACCTTTAGTATAAAGTTTTTGTTTCACTATAGTTTTAAACCTCGTGAAAGGCAAATTTTGTATATCAACCGGAATCTTGTTATAGAAGCGTATACATTGCCCCTTAAATGATTTTTTGACTTTGTGAAGACGACTATCAAGAAAAGCTAGTTTATTTCTATTCCTCGTATTAATGTTATGTCTGTCACTATTTTTCATAAATAAATTACTATTCCTTTTAACATAAATTACATTTTCATAAATGTACTGTGAGGCTAGTGTAAGAATATTAATTTCCTTAAACTTATCTCTCAAAGATACTTTGGGGCCCAGATTATAAATTGCCCTAACTGCACGTTTCTGCAGGACAAAGATTCTATTGATATCGGCGGCATTAGAATCGGCCAGTTGTGAATCGCAATTATGCGCCTCGACTCGGAAAAGACGCAGTTTCCGATCGGGAGAGGCAATCAATATCAAGCTGCTGATCATTTTTATTCCCATTTCATTTTTCTTTCGTAGCCTTTTACGTTGGCTTGAAGTACTTAGTTTTTCTTTTCTTGATCTCAAGTGATGACCAAATTGTGCGCCTGATTGAAAGCAACATGCCTGTGACAAGCCCCATGTGCTTGTTATTTCACCAGCACCCTTACCAGCATTGCCAATATGTGAGGAATTTCAAATCGTTTGAGCTTGATTGGTGTTTTTGTGGGGATTGGGGTATTTGGGGCCAATGCGGGCATTCTAGCATAGCGTCAATAGAGCCAATCGAACCAAACCCACATAGCGCCAATCCCCACAAAGGCCCCAATCGAGTTCAAGTGAATTGAAATTCTGTTACCTACACTCACATTACTGGTTGGCTGCAGAAGTAGGCGCTCCTTCACAAGTAGCTTTACTGCCCTAAAACAATAATTTAAGAGCTCTGAAATGTGCTGAGTACCTTAGAATAATAACGCATAGAAACCTAGTCCGCACAAGCTAAGTGAGGCAAATTGAAGCGCGCCAAAAGAGCCTACACGAGCGGGCGGGCCTTCAGTGCTCAAGGTCAACTTGCACCGCGAACAGATCAAGAATTTTAGCCAAAAATTACGAAATGTGCAGTAAATGAGTGTAAAAATACGTCAGACAAACATAAAATAGATACTAACGTCACATTCCACAAGGAAGTAACGCGTTTCAACTTGTATTTTTATATAAATATTCACCAAAACCGAAAATTAACCTACTACTAAAACTAGCCTACATGAATTTGATTTTTGCCTCACTTGTGACAGTTCGTTTGATATGAAACTATCATTCTATGCGTTATTATTCTAAGCTGAGTACCTCTAAAGACGATTGTTTTCTGTAAATTTCTGTAATTGTAAATTAAGTCGTTTATTTGTTTTCGTCAATTCAACCATCCAGTATATAACCAGAAATAGAGAAGAAATAAGGGCCATCCATCCATGGTAAGTCATCAGGCAATTGTCCCTTATATCACTTTTAAATATCATCTCTCGTTTGCACTGCAATCACAAATTAGAAAACTGAAAGTACAGCGCCAACAACTGACCTGTGTGTACGCACTATAAGTTTCCGGAATGAATAAAAAAAAAAATACTAGGTATAAATGGTCAGAAATGTATTTATTGTTTCTCAAAATATTCTCTGTTAGCGTTAATGCGCTTTTTCATGCGAATGAACCAATATTGAAAACATTTATGCCACTCCTCCGTTACAATCTCAGAACCGTTTCAATCTTCGACAGCCTCTTCAGGTGATGAAAATCGTTGACCGCGTAACTGGTTCTTAATTTTTGGAAATAAATAAAAATCACAAGGTGCCAGGTCGGGACTGTACGCGGGATGGCTCATAAGGTCAACGTTGTTCAAAAATTCATTTGTCTGTCTGGCCGTGTGAGAACTGGCATTATCGTATAGTCCATTAGAGCAAAGCTCAAGTTAAAGTGGTTGGTTTGAAGTGAAACAATGGACGACTCCCGTCAATTGTTTCAAATTCGGGCTGGCCAATCGGAGCGCAGTTGTCACTGTAATAATTTGGTAGAATAGTTTTCAAACAAATTAAATGACATTTCGTCTCTATTTCTGGTTATATATTCGATGATTTCAGCAGAAAACATTATTTAACTTTTTAATTAAGTAATAAGGAAATGAAGTTGGTGTTAAAACTTAAGTCCCCTGTCGTTTTAGTCTTAAGAATTAGATTTAAGTGTGTTTATTGACTCAATTTAA
This sequence comes from Hyposmocoma kahamanoa, assembly GCF_003589595.1. NCBI lineage: Eukaryota > Metazoa > Arthropoda > Insecta > Lepidoptera > Cosmopterigidae > Hyposmocoma > Hyposmocoma kahamanoa. Next base: position 1,928,206 of record NW_020653712.1, read on the forward strand.
TGAAGAACCGCTTTTTCTTTCTTTTGTTTTTGATGAAAAAAAACAAAATTTGGAAAAGGATTTCGATGATTCTTTGTTAAATAGAGGGTACCTTAATAGTGGTCCCACTCAAATTTGAAGGGGCAAATTGGGGGATGAATTCCGTTTATTGGATTTCACCCACTTATCGAACGAATCTACGATAAACATAAAAATTTTTAATTAGTATTTTTGGCTTGGATATAAGTCTTTTGAGCCACGTCTTCAATTAGTTTTCGAGAACATAATTAAATATTTTCCATTATATTTTTAATGTACACACGCCAGCACATCCAGCTACACATTGATGTATCTTGTTCCGTTGTAATGGAGGCGATTTTCGAACAAAACTGTGTAGTCTGATGTGCAGTTGTCCGTACTTGTGCAAAAAAAACTTCGGGTTGTTTAAATAGTCTTTTAAGCGGCGGGAGTCATTTCATTATTCATGTTTTCACTTTTACTTAAATCATTTAGTTCACTTGCTAATAAAAGGCTTTGAATTTTGAACACGGCTTAGCAGACATTTCTTCTTGTATGCTTCCATACCATTTTACCTTATATATTTTGATCCTTCTTCCAGAAACTTCTTGACAATGTTGCCATATCATTGCATAAATCCGTATAACAATCGGTAATTGGTACCTACCGGTACAACACAATATTAAAAAACTTTTAGCGCCCTTTCCACAGTTTCTTCCGTGGTCCTTTCCTTAGAGGATGGAAAAAAATAAAGGAATAGTCTAAGGGTCTTTCTCTTCCAATTCCCGCCGTTTCCACATTTCAAAATACTTTACATAGATTCAAATTCATTATTAAAAATAAAAAAAAAGAATCTACGAAACCTCTTTGATTTGAAATAAGGAATCATTTTCTTTGGTATGTATTTCATGTAAATACACGCTGTATGTCTAAACATGATACATAAAATTTACTGTAACAAGTAACTAGATGACTGTTAATATGAGTCAATATTGTTTTGTATGTATATACGTACATCCATCAAGCTGACTATAAATTCTACGTTTCATCGCCATTTTTGCATTCTCTGATTTCCTGCTAACGAGGTAAGTTGGTTTTGGCTGCATTCAGTTAAAAAATAATTTATATTCTGGTGGGACAAGAGGAATATACTTTATTAACCGACTTCGAAAAAAGAGGGAGGTTCTCAATTCTACCGTTTTTTTATGTATGCGCGATACCTCCGATTTGTGAACCGTATTTTAATTATTCTTTTTTGTTGGAAAGAGGTTACCCGAGTCAATACTCACGGACCCAATGTCCCATTTAAATTTAAAGAAGATATTCCACTAAGGGTACTTTCCGGTAGCTGATTTCAACAAAACTTTGCAAATAGATGTCATTCCACGAACTTTTGAGGTCGGTATTTTTACTACTTTAGGCCATTTCAGTTTTTCCACTCTCAATAGGATCCAAGATGCAAATTTATTATGGCACTACATAAGTGCTGTAAGCCATTACAGTTTTTCTTTAGAGGATGAAAAAAAAGAGTTTTTCTGTTAAAAAGGGTGCAAGTTGCATTTTTATAGCACTAGATATGAGTACTTTAAACCATTTCAGTTTTTATACTTTCTTAAAAGGAAACAAAGACGGTAGAAAAATCAAAAGGAAATAAAAATTATCAAAAGAGACAAATACATGGATATTTGCATCATTTATTATAATTCCTTCATTCCAACGGCAAAAGTTCAACTGGCGTTTCGCTTTTTTTTATTATTCAAAAAGGCATAAGTATTACATATTTATTTTTAACCTACTTCAAAAAAAGCGGAGGTTCTCAATTCGACTGTATGTTTTTTTTGTATTTACGTTACGCGATAACTCCAGTATTTGTGAACCGATTTTCGTGATTCTTTTTTATTGGAAAGGGGGTAACTTCCATTCTATTTTGGTTTTCCCATTTTATTTTGAAGAAAATCATCCACCTCCAAGGGTGGCTGTTCACTCATGAACTTTCATTTTTATAAATAGCGCCTAAATTTTATTATATGGAGCAATTATTTTAATGGTTTATTTTGCTATTCTCCAATTCAAGGCGTTATTCTCTCAATATACTTTTAGTGAGGACCGATTTTTATTATCTCCTGTATCAAGTCCCGTATAGTGGCGAACTAGGGGATGAATTCGGGTTTGCGCACTTTCCAGTAACCGATTTCAATAAAACTTGGTAATTATATGTGATTCCACGTATACTGAAAATATTAATTTTCATAACACCAATTTAATTTCTATAACTTAACAGATTTGAAACAAAATGGGCGCCGCAACGAAGAGCTTCCTTTGTTTGGCTGTGTTCCTAATTTCAAGTAAGTTTTTCGTTTTTTATTTTATGTAGAAAATCAAAGTAAGTTTAACAAAATTTTATTAAAAGGAGTATGCCTAAAAACAAACGCGATCACATTTCATAGCAAGGCTAGCAATCAGTACATAGTTGCAAAATCAATGCGTTTGTACTTTTAATATAATAATAAAAAATATTTCTTTTTTCAGGCAATGCTCAACCAGTAAAAGAGCAATTGACAATAGAAGAAGTTACGCCTCTGATATTATTCAGGGAGTCAAAACCACTACAGCTCCAGCCCGAATGTCGTATTGCTTCCAGCTCTTCAAAAGTTGAGTAAGTCGTGCTTTGGTTATATTATATTGAGTTGAATTTTTATAATGCACACAATATCACGCACTTCGTGTAATAAAGCTACATCTGCAAAATGACAACGTTTCGAAAGAGGTTTAATGATTCTTCCAATGAAATTATATGAATAAATAAATAGATATCGCACACACTCATAGCCTCGCACTAGAGAAACCCTGTGTCGCGGGTGCTATGTAAACGCGCATAGACTACCACAAATTTCATCCAAACTCACGAGAGAAACAAATGCAGGTTATAAGTACAAACATTTCTCCCGACGGTACGCGGCGTGCGTGCACACATAAAAGTCGCACTGCTACGTTTCTATGGAGTTACCATACTTCTTATTATACTATATCCGTAGTCTCTACCCACCGGGGTGGAAGACAGGCGTGATGTTACGTATGATTTATTTTCAGATTCACCTGGCAAAAGGACGGCAAGCCTTTGAAATACCAACCAACTGCAGAAGGTCTTGTGATCCCCAAACCCAGCGCAGAAGACGAGGGACAATACCAATGTTTTGCCAAAACCAGTCTAGGCACTGCTACCTCCGGCATTATCAGTCTTCGTAGAACTTATCTTAACATTCCTTCTAAAGTTATCAAAGCCAAATATACACCTGAAGAAGGCAAACCCTTTAAGCTGGACTGCCCAATCCCAGAAGCACATCCGAAACCTGCAATCTTGTGGACTTACGAAGTTACTACTCCAAGAATCACAACAGGTCCAGATGGTGCTTTGTATTTCTCTAACGTGACTAAAGAAGATGCGAACAATACGAAATATGTTTGCGATACGGTATCTCCGGCTTATGATCACCGAATTAACTTGTACGAATACGAGCTTGAAGGTATCAAAGAGAACAAGGAAAAGAGTGGTGGGCTGGTACCCCAGTTTTTAAGTCAGGAAATGACTGTAGAAGCTGGACTTCCTGCTATGCTCTACTGCATTTACGGTGGCACGTAAGTACTTTCTGTTTTATTAACCGACTTCAAAAAGGAGGAGGTTCTTAATTCGACTGCATTTTTTGTATGTTCCGCGATAAATCCGGAATCGATGAATCGATTTTGATTAGGAATGATCACATTAAAATATGAAGAAAATAATCCGATGTTAGTAATAAAGTTCCGCGAGATTGTCAGTATGTTATATACTCCCGGTCACATAATTACACCTCGCATTTGTGTCGTAAAGGGTTAGAATATAAAAATGATATTATCATCGAAGTTTTCCCCCGGTTTTGGAAATACAAATTCAATTTCAAATTTGTTCAATTTTCAATTCAAGGACTTATGGAAAAGACGTTTAGTATACTAGTTTCAAAATTGCATAATAGTTTTTGATCAATCAAACATTGTTTAAGTTTAGGGCACTTCATTCTGAAAATGCATGATGGCTCAAATTATATGTCCGGAAGTGTATAATCTTAGGGCCCTAATTTTAATTGGAATCGGAATCGATCAGGTAACCCATCCGCAATATTATTAGTTTACGATCGGGAGAAGCAATCAAAATCAAGCAAAACCGACCTCAAAAGTTTATTAAAGTAAATTTATCCCCTAGTTGGAGGTGGAGAAAATTCTCCACCCTTAGAGATGGAGCATTTTCTCTTTTCAACAATACAAGAATCATCAAAATCGATTCACAAATGCCGGAGATATCGCGTAATATAAAAAGAAAAGAAAAAAGAAAATGGACGACACCGGAAAGCGATTTTTTTTTTAATTTATTGAGGCTTTGGCTAAGTCGTGTCGTCAGCATAAACATGAATTAATATAATCATTACACAGTTTTAAATGTAATTTTATTAAAAGACTAATTAAAGTCTGAAAGTTAAAAAAAAAAGAAATTAAATATAAACAACTTAAGGTAGTGGAACCAATCATGGACGGTTTAAGGGTTTATATTTAGTTTTAGTCTTTTAATTTTGGATGAGTTATCCTGTGGAACTCGAGGAAAGGTTTAATTGATTAAAAAGTCTTCAAATAACGATTGAAAGTGATTTAATCATATCAAAAACATTGTTACTCGAGAAAAAGTAGACCCTGTTTGAATATCCTTATATGGACAGGCCAATTTCCAGTCATGGACACCCCATCATGGACGGTTTCCACTCATGGACACCTAGACATGAAAGATCAACTATTTAGCCAAATTAACAAATTTAATCTTAAAAAACGAGATCATCCTTGGTATTTAAACGAATGGTGTGACGTTTCATATAACCCATTTGTGATTGGTAACAATGGGTGGTCATTCGCTTCAGTGCCATGTCTAAAAAAATCAAATCCAGTAATGGACGACCAGTGACGGACACTGTTTCCAAGTCTGGCTTTATAAAGACGGTAAACACAAGTACCTAAAGCTCTTTAATGATAAAATCCGATTATGGACAATAATTTCCACGATTGGTTAAATAGATAAATGAGATCCAGCAATAAACACTTCAAATTTTCCAATAGACGTTATGTTATTCTTTTATGTTTTGTTTAGATGCAATTAAAACAATACCAAAACACAAAATAACCACAGAAGTCACCACTCTTAAATACCACATTCAAATATGGCGCGTGAGGCGCGGTCCTTTTAAGAAATCCGTTTTATTTTAAATTTGTTATCACCGTCTTATTTCGCACCGTGACAATGGCGAATAAAGATGGCCGCCAGCTGTTAAAATTTAACTGATGTCTTCCATTTTCATCAAAAATGATAAAAAATGTTGAAAGTGAAAAAAATAATTAGCGTTTCCGTTGTTTGGGGGTATAGTTCAAAAATGTTCATGATTGGTCTGTTCATCATCGGTTCCACAACCTTACACTATTTTATTAAATTATTATATAAACTTGTATGTTTTAAAAGCTCCTGTACAGTACTGGGAATTGTTTTATACTTTTTAAATGTTAAATATGTTTTTTTAATTGCGTGTCACAGCTCTAATCAAATTAGTCTTCTCTGTAATTGATAATTTCAATTTTAACGTTTATACTACAGACCTCTTGCGTATCCCGACTGGTTTTTCGAAGGCAAAAATGTAAACGGCAAGCCCGGTGACCGTGTCACCCGCCACAATCGCACTGGAGGCAAAAGACTGCTGATCAAGAACGCCTTACTTAGTGACCAAGGCACCTATACCTGCGAAGCCAACAACGAGATCGACAGACCTCAGAGGCATACAATTAAGCTGAATGTTGTCGGTAGGTTTTTTTTAAAATAACGAATACAACATAAAAAAACAACTATACAACATGAACAACAACATCACATTCGTTTCTCTAGTCTTAAAGTAAGCAATTAGAGCACTTGTGTTATGTAAATCGGAAACAACGAACGGTACTATACAATACAAACACTCAGGCAATGAACACTGTTTTTAAACTTGGTTCGAACTAGAGTTGCAACGAATATTCAGTTACTATTCGATATATCGACTGTGAACTGGCAATCGGTACTATCTCAATTATGACAACTTAACAGGATGAAGAAATAAAATTGTTGGCATCATTTATATTACATCAGGTTTATTAAATAAAAATACGTAGTGTTTAGATATTTTTATTACACATGTATGTATGTACACTACGTATTTCTATTTAATAAACCAGATGCTACATAGGTAATAGTAGATTGTACAACAAGTGCATAAAACGCGTCATTTTGAAATGGGTCTTATGAACGAGTTATACACTCTGCTTTTCATTTCCATTGCGAGAAAATTCAACAGCAATATTACAAATAAACGATTATTTAATTAAAATTGAATGTAAAATTACAACGTTTAGATATATTCATTGTGATGGTTTAGGATTTTATTTTATGAACTAGAGTATAAAATCCTATTTTATGCACTAGAGCATAAAACCCTATTTTATGCAGCCTACACCCAGCATAAATACGAACTTTAAGAGCATAGAAGTGAAAATGATTTTTTCTTCACCTGTAAAGTTGTCAAATTTGAGATAGTACCGGTTGCCAGTTCACAGTCGATATGGTCCATTTGGTCTACTTTTTAATCTACTAGTTTGTTATAATTATTAATACAAAGATCGAAGACTAAGAAAAACTCCTTCGATCCGGCTAGACTCGAACCAGCGCCTTCAGCATACCGTACCTGACGCTCTCCCAACTAAGATACGAAACGAACCGGCAGACCGTACAAATTTTTCTATAAAAACACACGCACACATTCCATTGATACACACCTAGTCACCCACAAATTACACCCAAACTCAAGCATGGTGGCCACAGAGGCAGTATAAGCTTGTTGTCTTTACGGTCCCATTATTTACTTCATTAATTTATGCTTTTGTATTTACAGCTGCACCAATGTACCTGAAGAAGCCAGAATCTGTCATCTCTGCTCCAGCTGGCCAGGATATCATTGTTAACTGCGAGGTAGAAGGTCGACCAGCACCACAGATCTCATGGACCTACAATGCACAGCCTCTAAAGGAGAGTGACATAATATCCATCAGCAATGGTCCCTCAGAAGAGACCAGAACCGCCGCGAAGTTAACAATCAAGAAAGCTCAAAAAAGCAACATTGGTTACTACGGCTGTAGAACTGAAAATGAACATGGTGTATCATACGCTGAGAGCCTAATAGTTATTTCTTAAAGCCACCATAAAAAAGTACAATGAAATTTGTACCTTAAGTACATTATTTACAAAATGATCAAATTATATCTTGTGTACACGTAAAGTATAAGTTTATTTTTAATGGTTTTATTTCTGAATCTTTGAAATAAAAATGTTATGTGAAATTTAATTCGTACCATTTCGTTTTATCGCAATTACTTCCCTAATAATATGTCATGAAGGCAATTCATGCACAATATCGTATTACACTCTTTGATATCAACATACCGTAGGTAAATACAACAATAACAACAATGCACACATTCATAGCCCCGCACTAGAGAAACATTATGTAGTAGGCACCATAGACACACATATAGACAACCACAAAAATTAAACCCAAACCCACGATAGAAGTAAATGTGGCTCATACAAATATTTCTCCTGGCCCGACAATCGAGCCCGAAACCTCTGAGCGGCAGTTCAACATGGCACCCGTTCGGCCACAGAGGCAGATATGATATTGTGGTTCTTTTGTACAGTCAAAAATACACCAAGGCTTTGGACCGTTCTTGACATGTTCTTAACCCTGAATGCAAAATTCAAAATAATGTAATTCTCAGACCACAAAACCGCATACAACAACTCTTTTTTAATATATGATAACCCCACGGGTATTTCGAAACGGAGAGAAAGTACTTTATTTTGCTGGACACCCTGTATATTTCTGAATACAATTTTTAATTTCACCAATAATTAATAAGTTTCTAGAAGGCCCATGTTATTATTTAGAAATTGCAAACAGACAGACACGATTTATACAATATCATTTACATTTTAAATAAATTGTTCTACGAATCTGTAAGTCATCATTGCAATATATCAACAACAAAGTAGACTGTATAGACTATGGTTTTTTGCCGCTCCTAATAAAAAAACTGAACGAAAATTGTTCGTGATCTTGACATTTGACAACGCGTATAACCTAAAATTACGTGAAAAAATCAAAACAAAGTTGGAAAAACATAGAAAACAATGTTATTTTTATATTTGTTAAGCTTTTTATCCATGGTCGTACAGGCCATTTTCATTACACTAGCTATAGGTAAGTAAAACTAGTGAGAAATCTATTTTATGCGCTTTTTACAAATAACATAATTTCAGTTGCGTAAAAAAACTGTTAATTGGCCCTTGTATTATAGCAAGTAAATTACTTATTAAATTCTTGTACTGTTACATAACAGATAATTCATTTAAAAAAAGAAAAGAATAATGGCGAACTCCCATATAAAATTTTGTTGACATAATTTATATGCGTTTATGGAAAATACGTGAAAATATAGATTTTAAATTCCTGAACAAATTTCGTTTTGGGTTTACTATTCTGAGAAGTCGAAATAAACATTTGGAGTTAAAAGTTGGAGAATAAAACGAGGAGAAAGTTTTGGAGGATATATTTTACATAAATTGAATATAAAATATCGCTGTTATACTGGGAAAAACAATTATTTCACAAAATATCGACTTTGAAATAAATGCAATTAAAATTTCACTGTGTCAAAAATTGTTTTATTTTCACAAATGTCATCCCACGTTAATTTGTAACGGATGATTCTACATTTTATGTTTTACTGAAATTTTAAAATGTTTGCATTTTACAGCAATTTTGTCGCGTTATCCTAAATTAAGTAATTTTCTGTGTAAATTCCAGATAATTGGTTTTCGTAGTATAACGACGATATATTCAGTGTATTAATAATACATCAAGTATACAACCAGAAATAGAGACGAAATAAGGGCCATCCATCCCGGACAACTCATCAGGCAAATGGGCCTTGTATCAATTTTAAATATCAGCTCTCATTTGCGCTGAAATCACAAATTAGATTAATGAAGTACTACTACAGCGCTAGCAACTGACCTGTGTATCTGCCTCTGTATATTCCAAAAATATTCTGTATTTTATTGTTACAAAGATAGTATTTCTAACTATGGGGAGGCAGTTCCATTCGGGAAAAACAGCAAAACATCTAATTACAAAACAAATGGAATCACATTTCATTGGTAATTAAATATCAAATATGTAATTTTTCAATTTCCGTCCATTATAGCAAAGCTCAAGTTAAACTAGTCAACAATTGATGACACCTGTCAATTTCGAATTCGGGCTGGCCAATCGGAGCACAGTTGTCACCAAACTGATTTGGTATTTTTCAAACAATTTCAATGACATTTCATATCTAATTCTGGTTATGCACTCTATGTAATAATAATAATAAAGCCTCATTTACTCCCTTACTACATAGATGCATATTATATATAAATTGCCTAATTGAATAATTCTACATAAAATAATAATAGCATTAATAATGAAAAATTAATTGATTGAATAGAATTTTATGTTTAATAATAATTATAACACATTATTAGGGACCTCTCTTTGAGTAAAGGCCTCCTCCATTTTACTCCACAGTTTTCTGTCTTATGCCTTGCTCATCCACTCATTGCGTGTAATTTTATTTCAAAATAAATTATAGAAGCCTTAAACTGAGTAAATAGAAGCCGAATGGTGGCATGGGTTTATGACACAACGAAAGTTCAGAGGAAATTATTTTATATCATGGTATGGTCAAAAAGCATGAAGCATGAAGCCATGAAAAAACAAAAACTGAGTTCATATACTCGGATACAAATTTTTTTTTTTTTTTGTGAAACGTGCCATCTATCCCTGACGTCGGGAACTTTTTCCAGTCAGTTTTACCACTTTTTCACATGACAGATTTTGAGAAAGAATTATCTACTTTATTTTTTTTAATAAATTTATTGCAAACTGGTTGAATCAGTACATTTCATATTACGTGAACTAACTTAATGTGGACCTATATATACGCAGGTACAGAAAAGCTTTTTTTTAACAGCTACAGTATGCATACTATGATGACCATTTTGACAGATTACAAAAGTGAGGCCAAATCTCAATTAATTATTGGAGAAATTATAAACAAATGCGAGTCACATCTTTAAATTTTTAGATTTATAACTAGTATAGCAAGGGGTAGCTCATTAAAAAGTTTTAATAAAACGAAAATAAATATGTCGTATACAATTCGAAACTGCTGTGTTTTGCATTGAGCTTTGACGCGAGTTTGCCGGAGGTAGAAGCTGTGCTGGACAGCAATCCCATAAGTGATGATCATAATAGATTTATTTTAAAAAATTTCGAATTTTGTAAAACAAATGCCGCGTTGTGTCCTAGCATTATACACTCCATAAATTTTACTGCACGTCACTCTTGCCAACAATGTACAGCAATCAGCTCCTTCAACGTAGCTACGAATTAATACGAAACTTGATAAGCGGACAAACGTCAATACAGCCATCATAACACTAAGATACTTTAGATGTTGCTCAATGTTAAGAAACTAACAGAGATATCTGTCCGGTTCCTGTGGTCCTGCCTTAGAGGATGGAAAAAATAAAGGAAAGGAGCTGCCCTATCTACGGAATAAACGTCCATACCTAAACCAAAAATGTCCACCACAAATGGCAGATTTCTTTAGTGTTGCACCATAATCATCGATAAGTCAATATCTTCATGCTCGAATGTTATGTAATGTTATGTAGTATGATTAAAGTGCGTAATTAAAGTAGATCAATATTCATTGTCATATGGGAATATCCGGGATGACAGATATGAGATTTTGAATTTATTATTTTGCATTTATAAATGCACACATATTACGAAAAATAATATAAATCAGGAGATCTCTATGCATTTCCAATCTCAAGACTGATATTAGTTTTTTTTTAAAAGGTTTCCATATAGTTTAAGCTATTTTGTATTTATGTATTCATATAGAATTAATATCAGTGATTTTGATTTAGGTGAATCTAACACTTCCATTTAATTTTTGAAATAAATAAAATTACTTATATAATTGTAATAACATTATCGATAATCATAAAATCAGATATAATATTAATAATAGATAAGTTTATTTGCCTAAAACAAGGTATAACAGAAGATGTAGCAAGAGACAGTGTCAGCACATAAACTACCACAACAATAAAAATGTCACAACAAATGGTCACAAGTTACAAATTAGATTTGCCAACAATTATTAAAATCAAGATAAAATTTTACATCTTATTTCCTGTCATAAAAAATATTATTATTCAATCACTTACATAACTTCGTTATAAACAAACATGAGTCTAATAATTTAATCTTCAGTGGTATTTTATTATACATATTAACACACATTTTTAAATTACTTTCTCTGTAATTTTTAAGTTACGATTGAATGTAACGATGTTTGACCACCATGATATTCTATTGTTTTTGTAAAATTACTCCACTAGTTCTTTAAAGACCGGACAGTTGAAAAAAAATTGCTACGATCCGGCTGGATTCGAACCAACGTCTTCCAGTCAACCGTGACAGACTATGCCAACTAAGCCACGGAACGAACAAGCGGGCCTTACGAATTTTTCTAAGTGCTTGTTGCAGATCTTTGTTTTTAGTTTTTCACACTTTTTTACCGTAGCGCCATCTCTCAGAAATCTATTTCTTCACTCATAAAGTGAGGAAAATTAGTAAGTTCCGCTAGTTCGTTCCGGGGCTTAGTTGGCATAGCTTCTGACACGGTTTGCTGCAAGACGTACAGCAAATTGATATACAGCTAGTGCTGCTGTCTACACGCTCGATAAGTTTGAAAAAGAACATTACAAACAGGCATTGTATATGAGTTTTGTGGAGCTGCCCACACGTTGGTTACTGTCAGTTATCATTTACATTGAAACTATATGGATTACGTACAAGTTATTGCAGCTGCTGCTATTTATTATTGTTTATTATTACGTCAGTGCGTCTAATACATTTTATATAATGTTAGAGTTGTCAGTGGGGAAAAATCGGAAACGAGTGTATGGTTTTAAGGAACTGAGAATGCCTAGCAATGTGTCTTGTTTACTCAAAATTAAATATAAAATTACCAATAAATGCGACGATGGAATTGCAATAACATGTAATCCAGTTACATTCAAAGTTCTATTAACATTTGACTCTTCAAAATGGAGCGAACAAACGAAGGTGATAGTTTGATCCAATGTTCATGTACGGCAATCCTATAATTTCCAACTATTATTTCTTTTTTTTTGTAGGTAAATTTAAAAAAATAAAAATAATATTAATGAAATAATAAAAACTTCGTAGTGAATTGTTTTAATAACAGAATATCGATAATATACTGTATATACTGCTTACAAGAACAACACTATCACTAACAATCATCAAGTAACTAACAGGCAATCTAAAGTACCCAAAGCAAAATTCCGCAAGATTAATGAATAAACTACCTACTTAAATGAATCTAATTACATGAGATATTTGGGTTATTGTATGATTTATAGACAAAAAAAACACGTGTCGGTGTAATGTAACATTCCTTCGATTTCCGCTTTTTCTACTGCCGCACCCCTTAATGCCACAGCGACGCATTTTAATCAATACTTAATTGTTCTCATTGTCAATATTTTTGTCCATTTCATAACAATTCATGCGAATACTTCACTAAAACATTTGGCCAGACATTGGTTTTGACATTTGATGTACTTCTCATTGAAAACCGGAAACAGTTATCAAAGGGTACTCCAAAAATGGTAAAATGAGGACAGTTGGCATTTAAGATGACGTTACCATTCTCGATTCCCGTGTTTGACGTAAATCAATGTAGTGCATCTCTTTTGGCTTACGACGGCACGTAGTACTTAAACGAAGACAATAAAATGTTTGTTTTCAACGTCTAAATGCATATACATATATAACGTTTAAGTTATATATGTCAATATATAACATGTTCTTTGGTTTCCATAGTCTAAGGGTCCTGCAGTCATTTGAGTTTCTTTTAAATCTGATTTTATTCAAACTTGCTAAATAATTCTCTTAACAATGATTTCGCCATTGTTCTTTACGTATAGAATGTCGCTTTGTATCTGAATTGATATGATATAATCTATTGCTTTTATTAATTTGTAAATGCCTTTACAGCGGCCGGGTTATATTATTTAGCAGAATTAGTAGAAGAATATACTGTTATAGCGAAGTCTATCATTTCTTGGACAGTTATAGTAAGTAAATTTTAAAAATATATATTATTTTGACAACCTTGATGGTCCGATGATTTACACTACTGGATGAGCAAGACGCGGGTTCGATTCCCGGTAGAGTCAATTTGAGAAATAAACTTTTAATTTCAAGTTTATTCAATATCACAATGCTAGGTATGGTATTTTTGTTAAATTAGTCCACTAGTTTGTTATAATTGTTACGCCTCTTATATAGGCAATCAAACCAACCCTTTCTCTAAACTAAATCAGTGTTACCATGTTACAATTATTGTAGTTACTATTATCGTTTCGTACTTTGTCTTTTTTGAAGACGGAGTAAAATGACAGTTCTTTGCGTAAAAGTGTTGCCCGCTTGCGAACAGCTATTGTCAGTTCAAATCCATTTTCAACAAAAAGTAAACCAACCTGTTTGGTTAAAATTCTATACCAATCACTCAATAAATCGAATAAATAGCACTTTCACGTATATTTCGAAGATTTCGACTTGATATCTCATCACTTTTTCCAACAATATTCATTTGAATAGCACCGTAAAATCGTTTTTGAAAAATGGTAGATCAAAAGTGAGGTTATTTTTCATCTATACTTCTATGACTTGTCTATGGTTGCATAGCGCTGTACGAAAAAAAACATTCGGTCAGTCTAATGAAAAATCCCAAACAGACATAAGACTGCAGTACTAATTAATCTGTTTTAGTTTTTTCTAATTTCTATTAATAATAAATTGAACTTAATAAAAATTCATTCAATAAAATAATTTGTAAAACTTAATATAGCGTAAATATAGCGTAATAAGGTATTTAATTAATAACTATTGTAACTATAGTGAAAAAATAGGGTGGTTTGCATCAATATTAGACATAACTGGTTGAAGACTGTACCACCTCAGTCAACCGTGACCATGGGACCTATAAAGGGCCCGAAATGTCGGTTTGTTTGAAAAAACAAATATACGCGATTTAAATCCGGAAAAATAGTTTCATTTCAGAATCAGAATCAGAATCGTTTATTGTTTGAACTGGTAAAGATGATGTTACATTTAATTTGAGTACAACAGTTCATACCCCTGTCGGGTGTACAATGTTATATTTATATATGATATGGTTACAATTAGTCAATAAAATAAAAATAAATTAAAATTAAAGTACAATTATTCAAATGTCAACAACTTAAACACTATAGGGTAAAATAATTCTATATATTACATAATTATGTTAGTCATAACGTACAATATGTGTAACAATCGCGAAAACCTAAGAACTCGATATTCGGTCATTCAATTAAAGTTTTTGTAATCGATTGGTAAATCAAAAATTTCAATCGCAATCGAACGAGTATCTAAGTGTAAATATTTTAAGGACGATTTAAAATAAAGATTTCGGAAATTATAAATATATGCTTTTATAGGTTATGTATTTTTACTGTTCATGTAAGAAAATCCGTTAGTATGACTCAATTAAACAAATCGATTAATTCAATTAATTAATCGATTTTTAATTTTGCATTACAATTGGCCATCACTGAACTGTCTATGGTCAGGTCAGTGACTTGATTGTTTACTTTTTCTTTAAAATGGATTGAAACGAAGTATAGTGATTGCAGTCGATAAATATTCTATCGACTATCGACGGAATATTGGCCACGCTCAGGGAATAAATAGCCGTACTTGTTTCATTTTAATCATCCTTGACCCATTATTCATTCAGTTACTGAGCACAAGTTCATTTGAATTGTCAATTTTTGTAAATTCATCAGTATTTAGAACTATCTTTAAGAAGAATACAAAGAGGAAACATTTTAAAGGTTTTCTTTTTAATTCTATACAGATTATCAAATCCAGCGTTTCTTGTTAAAGTAGAATAAAAATTTATCTCGATACGAGTAGGCCAACTGTCAAAATAAGAACAAAGAAGGCAATAACGCAATTAACAATCATTAGAACGTCGTAACCTTCACAATTCAGTCATTATTAGCAAAATTTTATCTTTCACAATCTATCGATATATCTACCGACAATAACTACATAACTATTCAATATTTTATGAAAACTGGCATCCCTAAAAATGTCATTTTACTCGGTCATAATCAGACTATAGTTACCATTGACTTACAAATAAATGGACGACGGGTCTAATACAAAAACCACGAAAAAAATGTCCCAAGTCAACCTATTTAAACGTAAAGGAATATGAAAAAGCTAAAACGTTGAATTTAAATTGTAATGTCATCGCAGTATCGCGCTGTCAGTCGAACGAATGAAGACTAAAGCGGAGTTTGACGCTCTGTATACGATTTTAACGCCTTACAAGTTCGGACACTTTTTAGCGCGGACCCGACGTCCATATAATTGTAAGACAATTGATAGTTACATAAAATTCATCGATTGATATTATACTTAACGCAAACTAGGACGATCCCTGTGACACTTCATTTGACGTTTGTCACAGGGATGAGGCAAAGTCCATAGATTTTTAGTGTACTAGATTTTTGAAGCAAAGGTTCTCTCTTATAATTTTATTTTTCTGATGTATTCGGAACAATGTAAAGATATGTGAACTGTTTTGTATTGTATTGAAGGCATAACACACAACTTTAATTCTGCCGCCTTTATTTGAGAGGGCGCATGTGACTTTTTAAATTTGTTACTTATAATGCCATGATCAGTAAAAAAGGCCGAACTGTCAATATTATTAGGTCGATACCTAGGTGGATAAGGTATGAAATTAGTGCAAGAGATAAGTAGATATTTTTTAATTTCATTACCTGCTTTAAACGTTTTCTCGGGTCTGAGTTTTTGTCACAAGCGCCCTTTCAACTACCGGCGGTAGGTTTCAAATGCAATTTCAATTGATATTTTAGTAGATTTTCTAAAAACATTTATCATATCATCAATTTATGGATTTCAAAAAAAGTAATAATTCTAACATGTTAATTCATTGCCTATTATTAAAATTCATACTTTTGTTATGTTTTTTCTCTTTAGTTATAAGATTAGGTAAATTATTCATGAATACAAACAAAAACAACCTTTTGGCATTCAAAAAGAAAAACAAATCAGCATTTGTGACTTACGGATTTTTGTTGTGACGCTCCTGAACTATATTGAATAAAAAATATTGATACTATATTCATCATCATATCAGCCGATCGGACGACACATGCATCGAGACACTATATTGTTATGTTTTATTCACAGGCAACATCTTTAATCCACGTAGGTCTTATAATCTTTGACGATCTGCCCCTCCATCTCAACGTCCTGGGACTCGTCCAGCAATGCCTCCACGGCGTCATGCTAAGAGAATTTCCCGTAGTACGGGTCGCAAGCATGACATTCGTAACGGCATGCCTCAACTTGATATTGCATCATTATTGCGCATTCAAATATTTTGGACAAGTATATTATAGTTTTAGCGAGGTACGTACCCATAGCCACAGTTTCTACCTACACATGGAAAATAAAATGGTAACTTTATCATTATTCAGCAGCAGTAGAGCAAGGAGCTCAAAAATTAATTAAAACCTAATTCTCCTAACGATACGAAACATATCTGGATTTCTTTTAAAAGTTAAGTCAAAATGGACAAAAAGGTCATATAAGATGGCGGATGCCTCAAAATGGCGGATTCTTAGCTGCAGTACAGCTCCCTGTGAAAAAATTCGTCCAGTGGAGTACATAGCAAGCATCAAGCAATCCTCATAACGAACCGTGCCAGACTCTATGCCACGGAGTTAACGAACCTCACGAATTTTTTCCATGTGCTTGTTGCAGATTTTTGTTTTGTTTTTTAACGACTTTTTTGCCGCTTTTTTCCCATCTGTGAGAAATCTATGAAAGTTTTTGTATTAAATGTAATTTCAAGGGACGGGACGAACAAGTCGTGCGCCTGGTGGCAAGTGACACGTCCGTTCGCAAGGATTTGAGAGACGCTGCCACTGCCCCGGTCACCTTAGAAACATAAATAATAATAATTTAAAAAAAATGTTTTATTCGTTCATTTTAAAGGGCATATTACAGGGGCGGATGTTTACATTTAGGCTAGTTAGGGCCTGTGTTAGGAAACATCGCTCTTCTATAGTATTAATAGTAATATTACTCTTATAATATTTTAAGATGATGAAACAGACTACCTTAATATGTACTATAACTGGTGTTACAACTAATACAAATTTCACTAATTACAGTCATTTTTGAGGATTCGCTCTGGGCCTTTTGGAGGGAAAAATGTCGTTTTTATTTTGACTTTCAATTATTTTGTGAAATCTAGTTTAAAGTGGAATAGGATAGTGCTATTGTGCCTTAATCGAAGATTAAAACGCGAAATTATACGAATCTCAAACTAAAATACCCGTATCGGCCCGTTCTAAGGAATCCCGAGCCAATCCAAGCACGCCGCCTCAAATTGCCTATCCTCTTTGTGGCGGCCAAATTTACAGAAACATAATTAAACGAAAACATGGCTCACAGGACTTGTATCCAAGCCAAAATTGTTAATAAAAAAACGTATTTTTTTTACTTTTTAGACTAAAAATAGATTAATCTAATTGTTAGTGTGTGTGAGTGCATATCTTTGAATATTGAATAACAAATGAATGCGGCACTGGGGAGCGCACCGTGACTTTCTACGATATGCGACGTCGTGGCACGTTGCGATGTCGTGTCGTGAATTTTTACGTTGCACGTCGTAGATTTCTACGATACGACGCGTCGTGACGTCGCATGTGTAAGAGCCCTAAGAGTGCTGGTGAAATTACAGGCACATGGGTCTTGTCAACTTATGCCTCAGGGTGACTGGCGCGGTGGCAGTGCAGATAATATTTGTGATTTAAAGCACAGAGTCTCACTGAAATTGTTATAGACGGGTGTGTCCTATCAAAATACCGCTTTCCATTTCGTTCCGCAAAATCGTAAATTGAACGTAAATATTTCAGGTTCTAGCGTACTTCACAATCTGCCTATGGGTGGTACCATTTGCATTATTCGTTTCACTGTCAGCAAATGACTACGTACTGCCCACCACCGGTGAACGGCAACCATTAATAGGTAAGTTATTTATTTAGATTTTTTTTAAATCATCATAGATAAATAAGTATCATGGATCAACACCTTGAGACGACTGTTACACTGAGACAGCGCAGCCGGGTTTTAGTACCTATTGGTACACCAGATGTCGTTACCAGCACTGGATGTTACGTAATGCGTTTAACTATCACAACCACGGACTTGTATATTAAACTGGACCGCGCACTAAGTTAACAAAACGAGCCGAGTGCGAGGCTTCAAAGTAGTAATGCGTCTCTTTCTAATACGGTGTTCATTCATTTTTCAGCCATATTGTTTTTTAATTTTTACGGAAAATGTGGTCGCTTATGGCTGACCAAAACTACTAATAATATTTCATAATATAAATTAGTATACTTATTTGATATGCTACTTCATAATAGAAGGTATCGTTCTGTCTTTTGATTGTTTCTCACAATATTCCAAAGACGGTTCTTTTGAAGTGTAGAGAATCAAGTTTTACGTTCAGTAATGATATAATATTAAATTTCACATATTTTGAGTTACAGCACTATTGCAATGGCAGTGCGATATCATTACTGAACGTAAAATTTGATTTCTCTATGCGTCAAAAAAACCGTCGTTAGAATATTGTAAGAAACAATCAAAAGATATCTACTTAACTCAAAATGAGACACACTATGTGAGCTACTTTTAATAATAATAATAACGCACACACTCAACATAGCCCCGCACTAGGGAAACCCTGAGTCGCGAGTGCCATGGACACACACATAGACAACCACAAATTACACCCAAACTCACGAGAGGTATAAGGCTATACAAATATTTCTCCCGGCCCGGGAATCGAACCTGGGACCTCTGCGTGGCAGTCCAGCATGGTAACCGTTCGGCCACGGAGACAGTTTAAAATTTCTATGTTTATTCTGGCCAAAATAATCCTTATTCAAAAACACGAAATTGTTTTATCCATTTTATTTTTAAATATATATTTGAGAAATTGTTTAAGTATCTATAATATACTATAGCATATCAATTTTAATTATTTTTTTGCGGGAAGTGAGTAATTCATCGATTCTGAGAAAGTCCTCTTTTTGAGTTAATGCATTATTGTATTAACAGTGCGACGATATGTAATTTCTCGAACTTTCTTTTTTCTTTTTTCGAGGTCGCCTTTTTTTGTTAAAAAAGTTACAATTCAAGTTCTTAGGTTTTCGCGATTATTACACATAGGAAATGAAACTATTTTTTCCGTGAACCATGGGACCTGTAAAGGGCCCGAAACGTCGGTTTGTTTGAAACGTTCACGGTCAACCGTGACCATGAGACCTGTAAAGAGCCCGAAACATCGGTTTCTTTGAAAAAACAAATATACGCGATTTAAGTCCGGAAAAATAGTTTCATTTCCTAAAGTTACAATTATTATTATTCTTTACGTTCCAGGTGACAACAACGTACTAACGGACTACCTTTCCCGAAAATCAAAGCGATACAGCCTTCTTTCTTTCTTCAGCTTCGCCAAAGAGTCTATATTACCGCAACGCAACAAGAAAGCTTTTTGAAAGGTTTAGTGTTAAGTTAGGCAATTAAATATATTCATTTCATTAACTCCATGGTAGTGGTGCACGATTTTTTGCTTTGAATCGATTTTTGAAAACTATTCTGCCAAATCATTACTGTGACAAATGCGCTCTGATTGGCCAGCCCGAATTCGAAACAATTGACGGGTGTCGTCAATTGTTTCACTTCAAACCGACCAGTTTAACTTGAGCTTTGCAATAATGGACGACAATTGCAAAATTACATATTTAATATTTAATTACCGACGAAATGTGATTCCGTTTGGAATGGAACAGATGCCATAGTTAGGGCTATTATCTTTATTACAATAAATACAGAATATTTTGGAATATACGGAGATAAACACACAGGTCAGTTGGCGCTGTACTATTTCAGCTTTCTAATTTGTGATTTCAGTGCAAACGAGAGTTGATATTTAAAAGTGATATAAGGCTCATTTGCCTGATAAGTTGCCAGGGATGGATGGCCCTTATTGCGTCTCTATTTCTGGTTATATACTAGATGTAGTGGATCATATGCCCTTGAATCGATCCATTGATCGGATCATAAAATCCTCTTGAATCAGCCTCATAAAATTCATTTCAAAATTAATTTTTATAAAAAAAATATTAAACGCCTTTTTGGCTTCCGTCGCGTCGGTTACGACTTCAATTTAGAGTTTTTTTTATGATACGAAGTGATGGGAAGAACAAGTCGTGGGTCTGGTAAGTGACACGCCTGTTCATAACAGTTGCAGTGCGAATAAAAGCTTTAAATCAAACAAAATAAATAAAAAAAAACGTACATGACAGTTATGTCGCGGTGTATACGGGATAACTTCAACTAGATTTTTCTAACGATATTCCGTAACAAATTGTTTGTAAAAAGTGCCTACCAAATTAGTCAATTGTTGTTATGTGAAACGATATTTTAAAAAAAACTATTTCATTGATAATGGAAATGAATAGACAAGTCATTCGACACCTTATTCAATTCATTTTGTTTAATATTTGTTCTTAAAGTATTGTCTCTAAATCGATTCACTCTTCGTTACAAATTATCTCGATAAGATATTTAAATCGATTTTATTAACCCATTTTACAACACTACACTTCTAGAAACTTCGAATCTCAAACGTCACTATGTGAAGTGAACTAACTTTTGTATAAGGTTTTTTTCAAGTTTAAGTTGAGAAAAAATCTATTTTGACTGTTTCCCAAAAATTGCTCTTTATAATTTTGTCACTTTATGAAGGCCGCCATATCTCTCGGAAATGAACTTGAACAGAAAACTATTTCCGACATTTCATTAAAAAAAATAAAAATATTTTTGTCACAGTACAATTTATAAGTAAAAGTATATCCCTGACCAAGTTTAAACTTAAGCTGGTGGATCGTATTCATGTCATAACTAAATAATTTTAAAGTTGAATAATGAAAACTTAATTATCATTACGATTCGAAACATGCCTGGATTACTTTTAAATGTTAAACCAAGATGGAGAAAAAGATCATATAAAAAATGGCGGGTGCCTCAAGATGGCGGAAGCCATAAGATGGCGGATGCCTCAAAATATAGCTGTTTAGCAATTTAGTAGCTATAGAGCTTTCTGTGAAAGAGTTCGTCGAGAGAAGTACTACCACCTTACCTATTTCTGCCGTCTAGCAGTAGTGTGAGCATTACTGTGTTCCGGTATTGAAGGGGAAGGGTGCTGGTGAAATTACAGGCACATGGGACTTGTCAACTTATGTCTCAGGGTGACGGGCACTGTGGCAGTGCCCCTCAGATCTGTGCGATTTAAAGCTCTGAGTGGCACTGCAACTGTTATGGACAGGCGTGTAGCTTACCATCAGGCGCACGACTTGTCCGTCCTGTCACTTGATATTATTAAAAAAGCCCGGATGCCTCAAAATAGCAGATTCTTAGTCTACTGCTAAGTAGAGCTCCTTGTGAAAGAGTTCGTCCTGGGAAGTACTGCGACCTTACCTATTTCTACCGTCAAGCTGTAATGTGAGCATTACTGCGTTTCGGTAAGGGTAAGGGCGCTGGTGAAATTAGAGGCACATGAGTCTTGTCAACTTATGGCTCAGGGTGACGGGCGCAGTGGCAGTGGCAACTGTTATGACAGTGTTCGTTCAATCACTTGGTATAAAAAAAAATTAGTTGAAATTTTTAACCTTTTCGTTTCAACTTTTACATTGAAAGTAGTTAGTATAAATATAAATTAATAAATAAATTTCCTTTAAATTAAATTGTAAATATTTGTATCTATAACATTTCACGTGACGCGGGTTCCCCTCGTACAAACCAAGAGTATTGATTGACACTATTGATGGTGTCTGTGGTTCAGCAGTTTCTAGATTCAGTTCCCGGTTGTACCGTGTTAGGAAATAAACATTTCTGACTTGGTTTCGGCGCTCTGGGTATTGCACTAGAGTTATCAACAACCGTATAACCCGGGATTGATACTCCAAGGATAAGTACTTAAACCCCTACATTGCGTTTACAATTCGTCGCCTTGGATGAACTAAAAAATTGAAACATTTTACATTAAAATGCAGTCCTATTAAAAAAAAACGAGATCTTTCTAATGAACAAGGTCTTATAAAGATCTTAGGTGAAATGTCACTAGTTTTCCCAGTTATACCATTGGATAATAAATAATGGTATAAATAGTACTTACCTGTCCCATTTATACCTGTTATGGTATAGGTGGTCCTAGTTTATCCCAGTTATACCATTGGATAAAAAATAATGGTGTAAATGGTACTTACCTGTCCCATTTATACCTGTTATGGTATAGGTGGCACTAGTTATCCCAGTTATACCATTGGATAATAAATATGGTATAAATGGTACATACCTGTCTCATTTATACCTGTTATGGTATAGGTGGGACTAGTTTATCCCATATTGTATAATAAATAATGGTATAAATGGTACTTACCTGCGCCGCTTATACTTTTAATGGTATAAGCGGGACAGGCAGAGTTTATGCCATTGAAACTATTTTTAATAAATAGGTACAGCGAGTTCAACACCTCTTTGTGACCTGCGATTATTTAGCACTTTTAACATATTGTACGGGAACCGCGCCGCTGCGCGTTATGTGTGTGGAATTTTAAATTTCTTAGCTGATAAATTCTACCTAGTCAATTAAAGACAAAATAACGTAAAAAAAATCAATTATACATTCGATTTTGTTAACTCTTTTTAGATTAGATAATATTTTTAGTGCCATCTTTTTTTACAACAGTTGGGTGCTGATTACTGCCGTGCACAACTAAAACGCGGTAAGTGACAAACAGTGAAATATCCGTTATAAATAGTAAAAACTACGGCACAACATTTTCTTTTAAAAACAACTAAAATTACGCATAGCTGAAATATCATTACACAATTTCAATATTCTAAAATTGGGTTATGGTTTTTTATGATATCGCACTGTTATTCCAATAGTGTTATAACTCAAAATATGTGAAATTCGAGATTATACTAATGCCGGATGTAAAATTTGATTATCTACACGTCAATAACAGCGTCATTAGAATATTGTAAGAAACAATTAAAAGATATCTACTTAACTCAAAATAAGACAAAACTTTTTGTAAGTCTTTACAAAAATATCAGTAATATTTGGCGAGTAGATAATTCTTTAGATGTCTGTAATAAACTTTAAGCATGTAGGTTTAAATATAATTTATATAAATTTATAATATTATTATATAAATTTAAATTTAATAATCTTTCACGGAAAGCGAGTAATTAGTTTTTCATCGATTCTGAAAAATACACATTTTGAGTTAGTACACTATTGTATTAACAGTGCGATAGCTCAAAAAAATATTTTATCTTAGCCGCGTTTTCGTTAGTGGACGGCAGATAAGCAGTAACATGTTACTTAAAAGACCCCCTACACTGGCGTTTTTTGAGCGTTAGCGCTTTTCCAACGCAAGCACAGCGTCGACTCGACGCATGATGCGAATGAAGCTTCTTCTTGACAAATAAGTACTTATTTGACAGTAAGTACTACTACGAGATTTTTTTCATCCAAGTACGCAGAAGTTGTATAATAACCTTTACTATAAAGTTTTTGTTTCACTAGTTTTAAACCTATATCAACCGTTATCTTGTTATGGAAGCGTATATAATTTGTGTCTGTGAAGACGACTATCAAGAACAGCAAGTTTATCTTTATTCCTTGTATTAATGTTGTCTGTCACTATTTTTCATAAAGAAATTACTATTCCTCTTAACACGTTCATCGCCGTGGTGGGTCAAAATGATGGCATCTCATCACCTATTGGGGCCGAGGGGGGTTAAAATGAACTTTGCGACACTACGTAATTAGCCATATAACATGATCGGCGTGGCCCTGATGAACTGCTGTTGCCACTTGGTATTTAGGACTTTTGATGGCATACATACTTATCTAGACTAAGAGAAAAAGTGTATATATTTCGAATAAAAAAAAAATTATTTCAAGTTGGATTTAAAAGGTACAAACTAAGGAAAAAAAGTGGTTAATGTGAAATGTCAATCTCAAATGAAAGACGTACATCAATTTTAGGTAAACATCGATCGAACATTACGTGCAAATATTCTGCCCGGCATTGCGACTGGCGATAATTAGTACGTTTAAATGCCCGGCACTAAATATAATCCCAAACTACAGCCAAATAATGAAATATCGCGAAAAAAATTATAAGCTTATACAAACGAGACCAATAGATACAAATACAAATAGATACAATGTCATATTTTGAACATTTTTGAAAATTGTAGTCGGCGACGAACGTGTTAACATAAATTACAGTTTCATAAATGTACTGTGACGAACTTATTTCTCGAAGATACTCTGGGGCCCAGATTTCGGGCGGATGTCGGACAGAGAACGGAATTAGATCACCAGCAGTCGCACACTGACACCGCGTTGGCATCGCGCCGCCGCGCGGATGTCATGTCGACACCGTGCGTGCGTTTGCAAAACGCTGACGATCGAAAGACGCTAGTGTGGGGGGCTCCATAAACTCGAAAATTGAAATATTAACGTCACGCTGTAGCTAGACGTCTCGCCTACATTTTACAAACAAAAACTTAGTGATTTGAAACCTCTAAATAATAAAAAATGGTAAAAACATCCGTTTGTATCCAGCCTCTCCAGCCAGATCTTTGTATTAATAATTATAACAAACTAGTGGAATAATTTCATAAAAAATAATTGAATATCATTCAATAAAATTTAATTACAATTTATTAAAGCGACACCTGTAGTCAGCTGCTGGTAGCTGTAAAGGTACCTGGCTCAGTAAAGAAATAGATTTTTCACAAGTTATAAGGGTGCTTTACTGTCCACACTGGAATAAGCTTATTCCAGCAGCACCATTTCTCAACCTCGAAAACAACAGCACCTAGCTTAGATCTGATTACACTAAAAATGGTCGTGATTTTGTTAGTTCCTCGTTTGTTTGTTCTGACTTTCTTTAAGAAAGCTCACGACCAATAAATTTATTTATTTAATTGTGCAAGTGCAATACATTTATTAAAATTCGTATTTAATGAGCGTTTGTCGCGTCTTCAGTTAATTTTTAACAATGACAAAGATCATTATCAAAAAAGAAAGTTAAAAAGTTTATCATGTAACCCAGAGGTTGCTTGGAAGAGATTGCTATAAAACCAATACCGCCTGTGGTACCTGTTTTTTTGTTTTTGTTGTTGTGTGCATTAAAATGTATATATATATTTAATATGTACATCACATACGTTGCACTGATTCCAAAATAACCAAAGCATCGAGACTATATAGAAAAGTGAGTTTTTCTACATTAACCCGGCCGGGGACTCGGACCTCGAAGATGACGACACCATGAAAACCAGATGGGTCGTCAATTTGTATTATATTGTATAGGTGAGCACATTGAACTTTTTTTTTGCGTGGGGAAATCCTCCGAGGATACCTCTCCGCCGCGGGGGCAGCGGGAGGTTATGCCGGACTTCTACCGGCTAAAACCCCACGGTGGCCTTCTCGGGTGCTCTAGTGGGAAGGATCCGGGATCGACTTTGCGCACCGGAACCCCCCCAGCACCTAGGAGGAGCTACATCCTCCCCCTCCTCTCCTCACGACGAAGCGGGCCACACCGCCCCGTCGTCCTCGTCGCCCCCGCTCCGATCGCCCGCAGCCGCGAAGGTACGCCGCCGCCGAGCGGGATCGGCCCTCTCCCGATCACGCTCGGCGACCTCCTTCTGAAGCATCACCGCTTCACAGAAGGAGACCACTGCCTCATGGGACTCTTGATCCGCCAACATAGCCGCTACTATGCCTGGCGGAGAGAGATCTCGCCCGATCCGGGCAACCAGGCCCATGCGGGGCAGATTTAAAATGATTGACCTAGGGTGAGCAGGTTATTTTTGTCAGATTTAAAATGCTTTATTGTCAATGGTGCAATATATACTAGCGGATACATCAGCCGCACTAGCCTATAGGACCATAGACAATCCCATCCCATATCTTTCTACATAACTTTTGTTTATAGTGCCCCGCCTTTTCAACCTCTTGGTTATGCGGGAAGGGCACTGACCTTTGCGAGCGAACCCGCACAGGGACTATCTAAGTCAGGTCGTAACCCCGGATCAGCACGTTTGCACGGACTTCACCCGGTTCTCAAAGGCTAGTGCCTTAGGTGAGCCGCCCCGGTTGCACGTATAGCACCATTCCTATTTTCCAGATAGGTACCGGAGCTATAGGCACGCTCACTATCACATGGCTATAGACAATCTACACTCACCGGCTGTAAAGTCGGACACTTAAAAAAATTAGTTTCTTTTTCACTTTGAAATAGTGAGAGATTGGGAATTTCTGCCGAAGCAAACCGACAATAATATGCTCTGGTTAGAAATTTTTAATAACGTGAACATTTAGTAATTTCAACCGGATTCTAATGCATTGATATTACTCCTATATTTACTTTTTGCCTAAAGTCTGCCAAATTACAAACAAGCAAGAAGCAATTTTTTTGTATAACGTACAAACTATATTACAAAGGTTTCCAAGTAAATAACTAAATGTAAACAAACCCTAATGAGGTATTTTATGAGTGGTTACTTATTGTAAAATTATAAAGGACTTTTTGAAAATGGTCCCAAATATATAATTTCGAACTACCAAATTTAAAATAGTACTAAATATATAATATTTAAATAAGCGTGTTTAATAACACGTATCACAACTTTCGCACGATAAACAATCCAAAATCCAGCCTTTAAAAAAATGACGGCTAATGACAGGCGACCAAATTAAAGAGTACAGTAGTAATACGACATATGAAACTCATCACTATTGTATTTGACCGGTTAACCATGTGACAGCAAGTTCTTATGTTAATTGCCTAAACCTATATACTACGAGCCAAATGATCATACCTTTCGAAAAATTCTCACGTATCGCATTCTAACTTAAGAGTTCATTATGCTATGTACTATTTCGTTACAAAATAGAAGCTTCCCTTCCGTTCCACAGCGCAGTAACGGAAACTCAGCCCTAAGTGGTTCTCGTTCTTTGTGGTTCACATTGTTATTTATTATTATTGTCCGTAAGTGTATTTTCCCTTCATAAACTGACATACCCAGGTAATATTTATAAAAGTGATAATAATTTCGATGTATGTATGTACATTATAATTAGGTAATAAAAATTTGTAAATACGTTGCTGTGTTAAATTATTTCCTTTTGTACGTGTTTGTGATAAATAAAATTAATAATGCAATTGGTTTTTCATTTATTTTACAACCCAATAAAGTAGAAACCTCAAAATAATGCATTTTTTTAAATGGCGTGTTATTGTAAATAGTTTTCACATGAATTAAATTGTGTGCCTTATTCCAGCGTGACCATGGTCGAGTTTTTGAAATTTTATTAGCCAGAAACACACGCCACTAAATAGAGACTTATCTGGCTAGTCAAATTTCTAAAACACGACCATGATCACGCTGGAAGGCACGCCATTCAACTGATTATTTGAAAATCACTGGATAGAATTTTTTTCCCGTGGCTCACCTGCGTTCACATAGGTGTACTAGTGATTTTTTTCTCGTAGATCACTTTCCACCAACCGTCATAGAACTTATTGACTAACGGAGTCCGTATCATGACTAGTATAGGTAACAACTACATTTATAATCGTAACATGTGATGCGCATTGCTTGGATTTTTTTTATTTTAAATTGTAATATTCTGGAGACCGAACAATAAACTTGCCGCTTTAATCCAACGTATTTCGTCCGTCCTATAAAAAAGTGAGGCAACACTGCATTATTGGTAAGTAATAAATAAAAAACATAATTTAATTCGAAATAATATATTTCACTATTCTAATTTAGAATACGCGCCGCGCCGGCCGCACGCACGACACCACACACAGGCCTGTGAATAAACGCACAAATCTAGGAATAAACGCACGGGCGGCGGGCGCGGTGAGAAATTAACTTAAATGTGGAACATTGCATTCCTTGATTCTTCAATTTGTTGTAATAATGACTTTTCAATCTACACTCCCGGACACATAAATCGAGCCATCTTGCATTTTTATTTTTCAAGTGCTAGAATAAAATTTGTTTTATTATCATTGAAGAGAGTTTTTCCCGATTTCGAAAATTCAAATTTTCACCAAAACCTTTTGAAAATGACGTTTAAAACACCAGTTTCAAAAATATTAGTTATTGACCAATCAAACATTATTTAAGCCAAGGACATTTAATACTTGACAATGCAAAGTGGCTCGAAATATGTGTCCGGGAGTATATTTATGGATATATATTGGCCCATATCATCGATAACAAGTAATTTATGTGATGTTTGTATATGAAAGCTATATGATGCGTGCGAGGTTTACGCACTTTAAAGGCACAGGCGAACTTGTGAGCACGCTTTGTACTAAATGCGTGTTTTTATAAGGAGAATCGACAAATGCTGTCTAACACAGGATAAATAAGTAATAATGTGCCAGTTTTTTCTGTATTAGTTAGAAAAGGACACGCGCCGTGAGAAAAGTCAAATATTACTACAAATACAGGCAATTTCTATGCACATATTGCAATATTAAAGCTACTTCACTTGTTTCGAACACGGTTAAAATAACGTTCAAGGCGGAAAATTTTATTAAATTCCCTCTGGTACTACTGATCAGCACCACTAGATTATTAAAAATATTTCCCTGAGTACACCTCAGTAGTACAAGTGGTAACATACCTAAATCACTCGTATGGGGATCAAAACTCGCGATTTAAAAAAATATATGCATAGAAATGCTTTTTTATCCAGCGAAAATCACCAAAACGACAACAGTCTGGGGAGCACATGTTTTTTATATAAAAAATTATATTTTTAAATGCAGTAAAGCTTGTCTAATGTGTGGAAAATGCAGGCTATATCGTCATACAAGATGTAGTCCACAAACTGTTGAGTAGAATTTCATATTGTTAAACATATATATTACAATTATTACATCATTATTTTGGTGTAATTTGTATTTTGTAAAAACATTTAAACAGATTCTAACGAAGTACTGTAATAGCATCGCTTTTTTTATCGATCTTGATTATTCGAGTTTAAATTTAACTCTCTCTTGTTTACACCCTGTTGTTTCAAAATACAAATATTCCAATACAAATAACAGCCTAGGGAATAACCAGTTCTTTCACTAAATAACAATTAACTTCCGGCGCTAACATTTCGAGCTTCTTGTGTTCTATAAAATATATAGATTACGTATCTAGGAGACACTGCATGATTTTTTTTAAATATTTTGTAACTTTTATCGCGAATTTGTATAGCTTACCATTGGCGTCAATGACCAATTCCACTAATTTGAAATATTATTCCATGTAGAACTACTAGAGGAAATGCAAAGTGGAACTATTTTAAACTACTGGCAGTTCCACCAAATGAACTATTCGGAATATTATTCTCTGTAGAAATACTAGACGAAATGCAAAGTGGAACCATTTTAAATATTAAAAATATATATTAAAGCAAAATCTAAGAGCACTTAAGACACTTCGCATTGATAGACTATCGTGATCTTTGGACTAATTTAGTTCTTGCTCTAGCTTTACCATTGTATACATAATGAATGAATAAACTGACAAACGTGCATAGACACTATATAAATTAAAATGTCTTCATGTAGTACCTCCCAGGAAGTAAATCTATGAGGAATAAAATTAAAAATAACAACTATAGAAAATAAAACGCACAACTACACAAATCGCACACGCAGAAATGTAAAACTGTGCGTTTTTTGAACAAAAAAAAATCGGTTCAAAAACTATTTTTATTTTTCTACTGCGTCCAATATTTATCTATGGTATAATTAGGACTTCTTTCAAGTGAAGTCTTATTTATACCAAATTTATTCGTTTTCAAAATGTGCTTAAGCAAGCACATACCTAGTTATATTATTTACATAGCTTATTTACTCGCACCTTACAAGTGACACGCATGCTCCCGATTGTAGTTTATACAAGATGTAACAAAAAGGTCTCTCCAATCAGTGATAAACAACTTATACAAAAACAAACTAAAAAAAAGCAATTTATTGTTTTGCCGTGATGTGTGGACGGCTTTCTGGAGAAACCGGTTCCCGAGATATATTTAGGTAGCTCTTTGAGATCATAAAACAGTACAAGAAATCACTCGGCCGTGTTTGATAGTTTGTATGATACAGAATAGTCTGAAAAATATTGAAAAATGTTTCTTCTTTTTTTAAATGTTATGGCCCCATCGAAATAATCAATGATTTTGCCAATGTCAAGTAAAAATAACTATGTAAGGTAGTTTAGTATTATTATAAAAATTATACAAAAAAAATGGCGATTT
Organism: Hyposmocoma kahamanoa; assembly: GCF_003589595.1. NCBI lineage: Eukaryota > Metazoa > Arthropoda > Insecta > Lepidoptera > Cosmopterigidae > Hyposmocoma > Hyposmocoma kahamanoa. Next base: position 1,959,037 of record NW_020653712.1, read on the forward strand.
CGCCAATGTCCTGTCTGAAAAATGTTTGGACAGAGCCCCATGAACACGACAGTTGGGAGTGAACACAATGTCACCTTGACAGATGACGTAATTTTAGATTGTTTGATTGTGTTGTGTGCACGGGCGCTTAAACTACGGCAAAAAGAATAACATGGACGATAAGAGCATGTAACTAGCTTTTGTTTAGACTACAGTTACGATTGTAAATCGACGACTTATTTTCGAATTCACGAGTGTATTGAAACGCTTCTGCAAAATTTTCATAGTATTTTACGCTTTAACTCCTAACCACTTTGTATATTCACTTTATTAAGAACGATTAACACTAGAATCATAATGAAAACATTGTTTTATTATTTTTAAAATAAATTAAAAACAGTCACGGGCAGCAACGGGAAATAGCGAAAAGTTCGTGGACAATGGAAATTGACGAATCGTATCAAATTTCGCAATGTAATCATCTAAAGATGGTTTTAATTCAACCTATATTGAATAAAATTTTGTGTTTGAGCGATATTGTTTTTTTGAACAATTACAAAGTACAATGACCTCCGCTTTGAAAACAATTTTGTTTTTAGATTGTGACATAAATATGATATTAAATGTTAACGTTTTAACGCCATCAGAAAAAATACAAAATGACGATCATTTTGATAGGTGACATAAATAGTAATGGTATACACTCACAGCAGAAGTCTTTAGGAAACACTCAAACTCAAATATCGCGCCACAAGTTGTAATTTTGACACTTAACCCTGTGTTAGTTACGCATAGTAGAGATGTTCTGTTATACTAGGTTATTAAGTATTACTGCGAAATACTAGTAAAAATTTAGTGTCAATACGTGTCACCACACTAGAGTTATCGGTAAAACAGTTCCCCATTCCCCATCCGTTATTTACTGCTAACTATTGTTATCAGCAAATGTTGAGCGTGTATCGCGTCTAGTAGCTATAGTTACCAGTAAACTTTTAGGTGGTTTGACCATATACCCTTATCTTTGAGACTTTCGATAGGTTATTGAATCTGGAGACCAAATTGACTTCTGGTACTGTTTGCGTATGCGCAAGATACACATACATCTCATATGTAGAGCAGCGTGGTTATGTATAATTTGGCAGGTTACGTTCGGTGTCCGATTAGCGAGCGCGAGCTTTAGTTCTTCTCTTCTTTCTTGACATCATCACCGGGAGGTGGCTGTTGCTGGCCTCCTTGTCCGCCTTCGCGCTCCGCTGCCATCTGAAGAGAAAAAAAAGATGATATTAGGTTGTTGTAAAGGATTGTCTTCTTATTCTCGTAACCGCTACCGGGGTAGGATTCATGTTAGTTGATACAAAAAAGATTACCTTATATCTTAACTAGACTTCGATTGAGGAAAATGACGACGTATTAAAAATGAATGGGATTCATAAAGCGACCCATTGACCTACCAACAAATGGGCGTCGCTAAAAAGTGTGCGTTAAATAGGGCGTTAAATTCGCTTACAGAGCGTTAATATCGCAACAATCTTCGTTTTGTTCGACTGACAGCGAGGTTGTCAATCGTGCAGAACTATATATAATAACTTGTAAAAATTACTGCATTGAAGTGTAAAAACAGGATTTTGTATCATATTTTTACTAAACAAATATATTGTGTTGTCATAGTTATAATTTAAAAGTATTATTTTGTACGGGTGTATAGTATTTGATTTATATATAAATGAATCGTAAATATAAGCGAAAACACACTACTGCCTTCCAAAAGAACATAGATGCAACTGCAGTGCATCAAACGACTCTGTCGTGCAAACGACTAGGCGGCTGCCGTGAAACGATAAATTGTCGTCACGATCTAGTGGGAACAGCTAGGCACGACAGTCGTTCAACGATAAAACAATCGTCCACGGCACATTCACGACATTCATGACAAATCAACCTACGGAATCTCGTGTGGTAAGTCTTGATTCGTTCAACAACGAAACAGAGGGTCTCTCGTTCTTCGTCCGACATTCGCCCGAAACAATAAACGTCAAATAAGTAATACTCAACCATAGACAATTTCAAGGATGAAGCTTCATTCGCATCATTCGTCTTTTAATTTGATTGAGTATTACTTATTTGACAGTACCTAATTGTTTCGGACGGATATAGGACGAAGAACGAGAGTACAAGGCTAGAAGATCCCACGTAGGAACCGTAGCTCAGTTGGTAAGGCAACACTACGGTGCAGTATGATCGTGGGTTCAAGTCCCATCGGGTTGAAAATGTTTTTCCATGTGTTAGATCCTTGTAAAATCATCATCATTACTGCTGGGTATAGGCCTCCTCTTTTGCACCCCGACAATATCGTCCGACCATCTAGCAGGTGGTCTGCCTCGAGGACGTTTCGCTCCTACCGTCAGTAATCGCCTTGGTCCATCGGTCGTCGTCTCGCCTAGCAACGTGTCCTGCTCATCACCATTTTAGGCTCGCGATCCGCATACCCACGTCTACGGCCCTTGGTCGCTGTCGTATCTCCACGTTGTGTATGAGGTCGATGAGGGAAATGCCGAGCATGGTGCGCTCCATTGCCCGTTGTGCTATTCTGATTTTGTGCATGTATTCCTTTGTGAGCGGCCATGTCTCGGCACCGTAAGTAAGTATGGGCAGGACACATTGGTTATAAACTTTAGTTTTCAGGCTTTGAGGGATTTTAGATTTAAATACGTCCTCCAGTTTTCCAAAGGCGGCCTATCCCAACTGAATCCTTCTTGCGATCTCCTTGTCTTGGGAAGATCGGCCAAAAGATAAACAGTGTCCAAGACAAATATGTCCTTGTAATAATAATCATAATAAAAACTAGTGGAGTTGTTAAAAAAAACACAACAATACATAAGTACCAATAGAATTTGGTGTAAATTTTAAATCGTCCAATAGGCAGACGGGAGATGTGATGATCACCAATAGGATTTCATGTAGTAGTACTAAATCGTCCAATAACCTATGTCTCAGTATTATCGGATGATAATGTTACTCCATTGCTGTGGCACACTTGCTTGACCACTCTATCTATGTCAAAGACGGAATGGCTCAAATGTGTGCACGTATAAAACGGGTGACCCTGTTCAACGTGCGGTCATCGCCATAGGGAACGGGTAGCCGCTATTACAGTATGGTGTATCTATCTAGCTTAATGGCTTTGCAAATAAGTGCGACATTCTTAACATACACATCGACAATACAATTTTTTTACATCTTAATACGACCGCCCGCTTCTTGATATGACGTAGCGAAGTTTGTAAGTTTGAAAAATGTTTGTGGTATCCTGTAATTGGCGTAGTTGTTTGGGATTGTTTATCTTTCAAATTGTTAATATATTGTAAGCTGTTGGATGCCCGAAATAAAATAAAATAAAATAAAAAATAAAATAAAGCCACGGTCTCGCAAAAAGTCAGGCCCGGTGAAAGCCGCGGTCTCGCAAAAAGTCAGGCCCGGTGAAAGCCGCTCCAGTAATCAACTAGTTATTATCCAATATAGGCAAGAAAATTATTTTTGCAGTATATAAACGCCCAGTAGGAAATTATTAAGTTAAATAGAGAGCCATCAAGACGGTTTTGTTATTATTTTTTATCGATTTTTATTGAAGCTTTAGTCACCTTGAGTGACTATGTCAGTCTCATGGGAAGAATACTGGGTTCCCTACTCAAGCGACATGTTCAAAAACTTGTACAAGTTTAGAGCGCCAATACATACATACAGGCTCTCTAAGCCAACAATTAATTTGACCATTGCGTAAACTTACATTCCCAACATTGTACCCGTCAGGGTTACGTTACGTTTACATTCCACCAATACAAACAGATCCTCTATTTTATTGCAAGTACTGCACAATGGGGATGGTTTAAAACCCATCACATGAAAGAATTTATTAGTTGGAATGTAAGACGGTTTTATTTAAATTAACTAAATGTAACGGAACACATCGTTGTTTTATTTCGTTATATTGTCATATTGTTAAATGACAAATTTATACCAATAATTTGAGAATATGTAGCTAATGCGTTGTCATATCGTTTTCATCCGAAATTGCGTGCGATCCGATTTCTATTGCATCCGATCACTCGTTGCAAGTCGAACGCTGAAGGTAGACTTATTTTTGCAATTCTGAGCGTACCATAAACATGTTTGTAATCGATGTCCATCATGTTTATTTAGATATTTTCGATACCGTGGTCATAAAGTAGATGTTATCTATACTGATTATAGAAGTGCTTTTGATAAAATTGACCATAATATTCTCTTGAATAAACTTGCTAGAATTGGTGTCAGAGGTGACCTTTTTATGTAGTTTTCTTCGTACATGAATAATAGATCTCAAGCAGTAGGCGTGAATAATTTATATATCCAGATAAGTTGTCTCACCTAGTGGAGTGCCCCAAGGTTCATTATTAGGGCGTCTCTTTATTAATATATTTTTTCTTCTCAGCATATCATTGATTCCACTGTTGGATATATGCCTCTTGATATGATTTCCATTGTCCGCAGTTTATTCCCTATCTATCGACCCGAGAGATAGGGTTGTCCGGAGAGACTACGGGCTCAACGGCAAGACCAGATTAGGGCGGGCGTCCGGGCCAAACCCTCCGCCAGTTATACGCCTTCACAGGCGTCTCTGGCAGAACCGGACTTGGGTATGGACTCGCCGGGGTTAGCTGCAGGAACGAACACGTTCATCTGCCCCGGTGGTGTTTAGTTGAGGGCCTGAAGTGAGTTGCCCTTTAATCCGGTAGCTATGGCCGGACATTGTCGCAGGACACTGCTACTTGGCATCTCCGCAACTAGCCTGGAGAGCTAGTAGAGGATGAGCTTTCACATACAGCTTTCGGTCCCTCCAGTCGCGTAGAAATTAAGAAACTCGAGAGACGCCGTTCATTCGGTGTTGGGAAGTGAGCGTGACTCACAACTCCGACACCAATGAGGAGATTTGCTAGTGGACTTTAGAGTCGACGGGTTATATATTATACATGGATGGCAACCGCTATAGTGCGCGCGGAACTAGCTGGCCGCGCCTTAGGTAGGGACAGGGGTGAGGGGGCGGGTTGCTTGCTGCTCGCAACGCACATGAGATTAGACAGTGACGACCAATCTCGAGATATCGTGAACAATAATTGTTCAGTTATTGAAAAGAAAAAATTAAAGCCAATTGAACTTTTACAAGTTTATATTATACCTATCTAATTAATTGCAATGTACAGTCGGCAGCACATCAGGCCGCCACAAACTGTTAGATTTCCTCAATTGATTTTCAACTTAAAGTCCAGGGAATAGAGTATAAAATTGATTGGATAAATTTGACATTTATGTATTGATGGACTTGCTGTTGTCCGTACATTGCAATTAAAAGTAAAATAAACCAAAAACAAATTAAATGAAATTCTTCCGACATATTTGAATCATTTATGAAATTATTATTAATTAATTAGTGTAACTAACACGACTTTGTATTTATAGATATGAAATTACTCTGACATATTATCCTCTGAATCACTTGATTCTGAATTGTCTGAACTTGAGTCAGAATCATCTTGTAAGTTTATAATGAATTCGTCCATCACAGTATCATATCTCATATCATGATTCCAGTATTCTTGTTCGTTTTTTTGTACGTGGTCGTCGCATTTTTGCCATTGTTCGGCAGAAAATTCAGAAAATAGTCTTGTTAGTATTGTAATTTTCTCGTCCAATGTAGCATTAATGTGATCTCTGGCCAGGCAATTTTTTATATTTGCCCACACAAGCTCGATTGGGTTGAGATCTGGATGATATGGAGGTAGTCTTAGAACAGTATGACCTGCACCTTTCAGAAGTTCATCAATCGTGTATATTTTTTCTGATTGGGTCGTATTAATCAAGCCCAAGAGTTCAGCTTTGACCATCGTGGGAGAAAAGGGCACGTTATGATTTTGCAACCAATTCTGCATATTAATTTTCATACAGGACATAGTCGGTTTCTTCTCAACTTGCACACAGTGGTAAGCTGCATTGTCCATAACTATGACTGAGTTAGGTGGAAGTTTAGGTATTAACTTTCGATCAACCCAGTTGTAAAAATTTGTAGAGTTCATGTCTCCATGATAGTCTCCTGTTTTTGAATCTGATTTAAAAATTAGCAGAGCATCGTCAACTAACCCGTTCCGACTACCAGCGTGAACTATTATTAAACGCCTTCCTTTGCCTATATCTGCATAAACACCAGGCTCCGACGAAGATTGCCAACATTTTTGGACATTATGACTTTGGTTAACGTAAGTTTCGTCCAAAAAGAATATATTTCGTTTGTCTTCTCTGAATTTTCTTATGGCCCTCAAATATTTCACTCGCCATTCAACAATGTTTGGTCTCTCTAATAAAAGGGATCTCTTCGATTTACATTTTTTAAATGAATATCCCAGTTTGTGCAAAAGTTCTCTTAAATAAGTTAATCCGCAATCTAAAATATTATCCTCTTTTAACACAGCATTTAGTTTTCGTAGACTTGGATTTGTTTTCTGTACCGTATAAAACTGATTTATTTTTCTTCTTATCACTCCTAAATCAAAATCAGCAACTTGTATTTTCTTTTTTATCTCTTTTGGCCTTCGTGGAGAACTAAATTTTGCTTCCCCTGTATTTTGCAAGGATGTTTTACTTTGAGCAATCACTCTCCTTACACTTCGTTCTGATATCCCGGTTGCTTCTGCCACTAATTTATGAATATTCGCATCAGTTTTATATTCTAAACTATTGACATCGGCTTTCCGTTTTTTAAAAAACGTATGCACTTTAAATATTATTTCCTTAGATTGTCTTTTTATCGGCGGACTCATCTTGACATTGCAATCTCTTGTGCGTTTTGTCTAAACTAGCCAGAACTGTCAACCGAACTGAGTATTCTGAGTAATGACATCAAGTGCCCCCGCCTCCCCGTCCCACCGCTCACATACCTAAGGCGCGGCCAGCTAGTTCCGCGCGCACTATAGTTGTGCAATGCGCAACGGGAAATGAGCGTACCTACAGCTCCGGTACATATCTGGAAAATATGGAGGATACTGTACGTGCACCCGGGGCAGCTCACCCGAGGCACTAGTCTCTTGAGAACCAGATTAAGTCAGTGACAACGGTCTGTGACGACACTGGCTGATCTGGAGTCAGAATCTGAACTCATAAGGTTCCTGTGCGCCCACAGGTTATAGTGACTTCCCGCATAACCATGTGGTTAATAAGGAGGGTCACTATAATCAAAACTTATGTAGAAAAGATGCGGGGTTTGTCCTCAGTATGCGGCGATTCTGTTCCAGGTCGGGTCAGTTTTAATTCAGCCCGACCATCTCGCTGGTGGTCTGCCCATATTTCGTCTTCCTAAACGGGGTGTCTAGAAACATTCTTCGGCGCCAGCGGTCGTCGTCTCTACGACAGACGTGTCCAGCCCATTGCCACTTCTGTTTGGCAACACGTACACGCACGTCGAAGACATTGGTGCGTAAACCTATTGCTTCATTCTGTATCTTATCGCGTAGATATTTGTTAATGACATTAAAATTGAAGAAATATCTAAATACTAGTGAATAAATAAATAAACAATGTGATATATTATCTGTTGCAAGAATCGGGCCTCAACACCTTCTTCATATTCAGTAACGATAATATTTACCGAGAGGAAAGCTATATTGATTAACGTTGATACGGAATTTACTCAAAATTGGCTGTAAATGGATTGAAAATAGGTTAATGCTTTGACTGCCCGTAAAAAAGGGATTGCCTTTTGATGCAGTCACGAAACCATCGAGTATATAACCAGAAATAGAGACGAAACAAGGGCCATCTAACCCTGGCAACTCATCAGGCAAATGGGCCTTATATCACTTTTAAATATCAACTCTCGTTTGCGCTGAAATCACTAATTACAATTGAAATAGTACAGCTCCAACAACTGACCTGTGTGTACGTCTCCAATATATATTCCAAAAATATTCTGTATTTATTGTAATAAAACAATTGGAGGCTGTTCCATTCGGCGGTGTGGGGAAAAACAGCAAAACATCTAATTACCAAACAAACTGTATCAAATTTCATCGGTAACTAAATATTAAATATGTAATTTTTCAATTTTCCTCCAATATAGCAAAGCTCAAGTTAAACTGATCGATTTGAAGTGAAACAATGTCGTTAATTGTTTCACTTCAAATCGACTCGTCAGTTGTTTCGAATTCGAGCTAGCCAATCCGAGCGCAGTTGACACTGTAGTAATTTGGCAGAATAGTTTTAACACAAATCAAATGACATTTCGCCTCTATTTCTGGTTATAGTATATATGAAACCGTCAATATGTAATTGCTAGTGACTCTGTAGGCTACTCACCTTCTTGTAGGCTTGTTCGAAGAGCTTGAGGCTGGCCTGCTGCAGCGTGGAGGTGGCAGTGCGGATCTCCTCCGCGTCGACGGCATCTTTCTTCGCGAGAAGGTCGCGCAGCTTCGTTATCTCGCCACGCAATTTATCACACTATACAAAAAAAACATTTATTTTTGAAACATTTTCAATTGGCACAACTCGGGTTGGATGCATGACGACGTATTGTTATTAAACGTTTACAAATGTACCTTGAGAAGTAACCCTTGTCTTAATAGGCTATCACAACTTTTTCTTTTTTAAATTTTTTTAGTACACAATATAGTTCTTGAGATTTAGATGCTTTCGTGGTTATTCACTTAGGGCCGTATTCCAGAACTCTACTCAATGCTCCAGTCAGGACTTGAGTATGAGTTAACGCACTAGAAATCATACTCAAGTCCTTGCCATGAGGGTCGTATTTCCAGTGCTTGAAATCATACTCAAGTCTGCTCTAGTCCTGACTTGAGCATTGAGTCGAGTTCTGGAATACCTAAATGACTATCACTATAGTCGTCACCAAATAAGAGGCCAAATTTGGCAGCTAACGAAGGCGATAGTATGTAACTTTGAATACGATCAACGAAACAATAAACAAACAATCATTAGCATAATTAAGTTTAAAACAAATACATAAATATTATTGAAACATTATATAATATGACAAAACATATTTGAAGTACTATTTTCGCACGAATTCTAACAAAAAATGCAATTTTGAGTTACTCCGAAACGTCCCGAAAACAGTTACGTCCTCAATATTTTTTTTTTTTTTAATAATAGTGTTGTAAGCAATTAGTCGCCGAATTTCACCAAGTCACTTCGATTTGTCGGAAAAAAATATTGACTTATTAAATATTAAAACAATAATGTATAAAAATAGGTGTAAGTATTTTAAATAACTATGTATATTACATCTCTGACCACACCTCTTATTAAATTTATAATTTATCAAATTTAAAAGAGCCCCGTACTCATAGCCAGATTTGTATTTCCTTTTCATTTTGAATTGAAAATTAATGAAATCCTAGGTTTCTTGGTAATGTAAACTTTTTATGAAGTTGTTTTATCGATGAACATACTTATTTACACTAAATTCTTGTATAAAATCAAAATTAAAAGAAATGTATACAATTCATCGGAACGTGGGACAATTTTACGAAAACAAGAGGAATTGCTACTGAATTGCACGATTTCGCCCTTTTGGCCCCCTGAACAACAATGAACCGAAAAATAATCTAAACAATCACAAACTATTAAAATTTTGAATCGATTTCTTGTCTATGGTTGCATAGTGATGTACGAAAAAAAACATCCGGTTCATTCAATTTAAGTTTTTGTAATCGATTAGTAAATCGAATATTTCAATTGCAATCGAACGAGAACATAAGTGTAAGGATTTGAAGGTGGGCTTAAAATTAAGATTTCGGAAATTTCAAATATGCTTATACAGGTTATGTAGGGAAAACCGCTAGTACCACTCAATTAAACAAATCGATTCATTCAATTCATTAATCGATTTGTAGTTGGCATTACAATAAACCGTCTATGGTCGGGTCAGTGACCTGTTTTGAAACGAAAGTATAGGATGCAATAACGTCAAAACGGAATTTGGGTGTCGAACGGGTTTCGGGTGCCCGTTGTTGTTCCCAATGCTTCAATTGTGACATTTTTACTTTCGAAGAGTATGTTCCTAGTAAGACCTGTCAGTGTTAACTCATGGAAAAGACGCCACTCATTAATATGACTACATTGTGGTACTAAAAGGCGTGAATGAAGGAATGACAATGTAGATAATCTGGAATCATCCCCCCGCGTACAACAACGCGACGGGTGATAACTAGACATCAATGCTCTCGCACCCGGCTTTGCCCGCAGCGAACGATCAATCGCGACTGGCTTAAATGGGGCGCTGAATAATATACAACAGTTTTAGAACATCGAAATTTGTTGTTTAATGATATTTGAGCTATGCATCGTTAGGGTAAGTTCCAAAAACAGAATTTTGTGTCTTTTTCTATTTAAAACGGATATTTGAGCATTAGTCACTTAGTGTCGTATTCCAGAACTGTACTCAATGCTCAAGTCAGGATTTGAGCAGACTTGAGTATGATTTCAAGCACTGGAAATACAACCCTAATGGCAAGGACTTGAGTATGATTTCTAGTGCTTTGAATCATACTCGAGTCCTGACTTGAGCATTGAGTACAGTTCTAGAATACGACCCTTAGTCACGTTTTAGTTAGTGGACAGCAGCTCAGGTATCTTTAAAAAATTGCAACTTCTGTGTTTTTTTAAGTTTGCATATAACGTGTATGCGAATGAGAATGTGGTTTTAGTAGTTTTTTCCTCTAGGTTTTTTTAATGACATTGTATATTCAGACTTCAACAGATGTCTAAATATCACTGTGCAAAAATCCTTATAGCGGCATAGTTCATTGAAAATCTAATGTTTCAATCTTTAAAAGTGACTTCACTATTGTCTGTTTTTAATTTTTAACCGACTTCAAAAAAGAAGGAGGTTCCAATGTCAGAATTCTTCATTTAAATTCTTTTTTGTTGGAAAGAGGATACCTCAGTAGCGATCTCATCTAAATTTGAAGAAAATATTCCATCTCTAAGGGTGACAAACTAGGGGATAAATCTGGTTTCGCGTACTTTCCGGAAACCGATTTCAATAAAACTTGGCAAATAGATGTAATTCCACGAACTTTTGAGGTCGGTTTTTTTAGTGTACTGACATTATTTTATTCAATAGTAGATTAAGTTAGGGTTAGGATATTTTATTTTAGACGTTTGTCTTTACAGAAAGGTAAGTATAATATAGTACACTTAACTATATTATTATACAACTGAAGTGTACTAGAGTGTCACAGTTAATTAAGGTGGTATTATTTATTTATTAATTTAGCCTTTATTTTTCGGGTCAAGTATATATATCAATAAGTCCAAGTTGTAACTTGTCCAAATGGCAAAATGTCCAAAACTTACCTCGTCCTGTGGCAGTTGGCTCTTGTACTCGTCCATTTTGGTTTCGGTATCATGCAGCACGGATTCAGCTTGGTTGCATACTTCAACACGTTCACGTCTCTGTTTGTCCGCGCTCGCGAACTGTTGGGCCGCCTTTACCATATTCTCGATTTCGTCCTTTGAAAGACCGCCCGAGGACTGGATTATAACTGCAGGAGAAGAACAAAGATAGTTTAAATAAAACTTTTTTTTTTATTTAATTTTTTTTTTTATACAAGCGATGGGACGAACAAGTCGGGCTCCTGGTGTTAAACAACGTGCCTGTCCATAACAATTGCAGTGCCACTCAGAGCTTTAAATGGCAAAGATGCGAGGGACACTGCCATTACGCCTATCACACTGAGACAGGTGACAAGTCTCATGTGCTTGTAATTTCACCAAAAATTTTCTAGAATATAGCTGATAATGCGGAGTGAAAAATACTGTCCACTGCGACTCATTCTGCAAGGAAAGGTCCTGGGCCACAGAAGTAGTGGCCCGTAGAAAAGCCACACATTTTTTAATATATAATAGACACACGCTTGGCCACAATCTCACCTGATGTGATGTGGCCGATGTGACCCAAAATTGTGCCTTTCGGGAAACACAGAAGCCGGTAAAGTATACTAGTATTTCATTCCTTTGCCGTACGCGTCAGAAAGGAGGAAGCAAAGCGCTAAGTGCGAATGGGTGGAATGTTAACGACATAAGGATGGATTGTTCCGGACCTTCTAGTCGACCCATCAGGTAAATCGGCCTTCAACTTAATCACTTTTAATATCAACTCTCGTTTGCATTGAAATCACAAATTAGAAAGGTGAAATAGTACAGCGCCAACAACTGACCTGTGTGTACGTCTCCGTATATTCCAAAAATATTCTGTATTTATTGTAATAAAGACAATATCTCTAACTCTTCGATTGTGTGGGGAAAACAGCAAACTATCTAATTACAAAACAAACGGAATCACATTTCTTCGGTAATTAAATATGCAATTTTTCAATTTTCGTACATTATAGCAAGTTCAACTCAAGTTAAACTGGTCAATTTGAAGTGAAACAATTGACGACACCCGTAAATTAGAATTGGCCAATCGGAGCGCAGTTGTTACCATATGGCAGAACAGTTTTCAAACAAATTAAATGACATTTCGTCTGTTTCTGGTTATTTATACTCGATGAGTCGACCAAAGGAGGATCGAAATATGGCTTTTAGTCTTTTAGAGCGGTCAACACGAGTACCACAGAACAAATTCAAGCCACAAATTCATAGACTCAAGTATCTATAATAGTAAGTGACGGGTCGAACAAGTCGTGTGTCTGGTGGTAAGCGTCACGCCTGTCCACAACAGTCGCAGTGTCGCTCAAAGGGCAGTGCCACTGCGTCCGTCACCCTGAGACATAAGTTGACAAGTCCCATGTGCCTGTAATTTCACCAGCACCCTTACCCTTCAAAACCCCTCCAAAAGCTCCGAAACACAGCAATGGTGACATTACTGCTTGGCAGCAGAAATATGTAAGGTACTTCATTGGACGAACTCTTTCACAAGGAGCTCCAGTGCTACTAATATAATATATTCAGGTGATCTAAAGTAAGCTGGTAAGGATAAGTAATCGACTCGGTCTGTGCTTTTTATTAGAAAACTGACATACTAGAATTTGTTTAATATTAATAAATAACTTACTCTGTTGTTCTTTGCCCGTTCCTTTGTCGCGAGCTGACACGTGTACGATGCCATTCGCGTCGATGTCAAATGTCACTTCGATCTGTTAACAAATTTCATAACTAATCAACCTTTCGTCGCTATTAAAACATAGATACATAAGCGAAGAGGGACTTGAAGCTTTAACTGCTAGAGCGCCCGTCGCCGCGTCGTCCTGAGACATAAGTTGAAATGTCCCATATGCCATCGAGTATACAACTAGAAATAGTGACGAAATGTCATTAAATTTTATTGAAACTATTCTGACAAACCATTACGGTGACAACTGCGCTCCGATTGGCCAGCCCGAATGGAAGGGTGTCATCAATAATTTCACTTCAAAATGACCAGTTGAACTTGACCTTAGTCATAATGTACGAAAATTGAAAAATTACATATGTAATTACCGATGAAATGTGATGCCGTTTGTTTTGTAATTAGAACTGCCTCCGTGTCCGAACGGTTACCATGCCGGACTGCCACGCAGAGGTCCCAGGTTCGATTCCCGAGTCGGGAGAAATATTTATATGGCCTACATTTATTTCTCTCGTGAGTTTGGGTGTAATTTGTGGTAGTCTATGTGTGTGTCCATGGCACCCGCGACACAGGGTTTCCCTAGTGCGGGGCTATGTTGAGTGTGTACGTTACTATTATTATTCAATTCAATTCAATTCATTTATTCATTCGTTATTACAGGTACATGATATAGATGGTAATAATAATTTTATGGAATCTCTGCAATAAGCCAAAGTGGCATACTATTATTATAGATGTTTTGCTATTGTTCCCATACAACCGAATGGAACAGCCCCATAGTTAAGAGATCTATCTATCTTTATTACAATAAATACAGAATATTTTTGGAATATACGGAGATGTACTCACAGGCCAGTTGTTGACGCTGTACTATTACAGCTTTCTAATTTCTGTGCAAACGATTTGATATTTAAAAGTGATACAAGGCCCATTTGCCTGATCAGTTGCCAGGGATCGCCGGCCCTTATTTCGTCTCTATTTCTAGTTATATACTCGATGACCGGCACCTTTAAAACCGGAACGCAGCAATGGTCACATTACTGCTTGGCGGGGTTCGGACTACGGGCTCGCTTGCTCAGGTAACAGTGCCGTTCCCGTACAACCAAGAAGTTGGAAGGGCCATATAAACAAAATTTAAGTAGCGTGGGCCTAGACATCTACTCCCATTCTCCACTCGACATTTGTCCGAAACAACTACTGTCAAATAATACTCGACCAATTAAAAAAACGCATGATGTGAATGAAGCTTCATACTTGACATCAGAGAACAAAAAGAAACGGACACTCTTCGCCCCTCCCTAGCTTTAGATACCGCAACACGCCCCGCACATCGACGGTCACATTAACTGAACGACAACAACGCTGTCGGCGAGCGGTTTTCGCGCTAAGACGGCTTTGATATTTCAATATAGTTTTCATTTATTCATTACGCTACTAATTATAATGGTCGTGAATTGTGCTGTGTACGGCTGTTTACAATCATCTAAACTTGACAAAGAGAGGGGTTTCTTTCGTTTTCTGAAAGATGAAACAAAGAAAGCAAAAAAAAAAGAAATTGTCTGAGACTTATTCAATAACTGTTTTCTTTAGTGCGGAGTAATATATAATACAGATTTATTATATCAATATAATAAGATGCCATAACTTCGTGAGCTAGTAAACAAGTTCTCGAGTTTTCAATTTGTGTTGCCGATAAATATTGCGTAGTGAATATACCTAATTATTAACTAGGTAATGATAAACTGGGACACGCAATTTCAACTACTTTGGTTGCCTTATTAAAGGTACCTGTCCAAAATATAACATTATAAGGGCTTTTTATATATTTTTTAAATAAATCTTCAATTTAATCCTAATTAGTGAATTAATGAAAAATATAATATTATATCGATATAAATACGTAATGAACATGTGTAATTATTAGGAATCTATTAACAGAATTATAGATAACAAATTCGCGATAGAAATTTTCGCTATGTTGCCGCTCTGACCACGTAACGTAGTACGAGAAAGCTCTGAGTACCCTGCCACTTCACGAACACATTTGCGCGTGTGCAGGTAACGCCTTGCTGTATGTAGTAGTAGTAGGTTAATAACTTTCGATCGTTGTATGGAGTGTACGGGTGTTCTTGACATTATCTTTTGATTTAGTCGAGTATTACTTATTTCACAGTAACTGTGGCGAACCGGTTCTATATGCGCTCGGGACGATACGCGCGGGAAGACGACACGGCCTAGCGTGACGTCACGACGAGCGCCTGCAGCGCAGCGGCGAACTTGTCTTATCGACAGCCACAGGCGACGGTCGACCCTATTACTCGACCTTATACAATTATATGATATTTGCAAGCCAAGCTGTGTAATTGAGATGGCGAATATACCAGCTCTATAGTAATACAGTCCAGTTTTAGTTCACGTCCCATTAGGACATTAATTGGAACTGTTTTGGAAGGATGCGAATGCAGAACGGGAGTAGACTCCCGGATCATACCGAGACTTCTGTCTCGTTCCAGACTGACCTGAGGCACTCCTCTTGGCGCGGGTGGGATGCCAACAAGCGAGAACTGTCCCAGCAGTTTGTTGTCGGCCGCCATCTCACGCTCGCCCTGGTGCACCTTGATTTCCACCTGTGTTTGTCCATCAGCCGCTGCAGCAATTTTCAACGTATTATTTAATAGGCTACGGAAGTTCTTCTTAAATTGGAATATTATGTTTTTACTACCATATTATTATTATTATTTTTTTTTTTTTTTTGAGAAATTACTCCATCAGCGTCTTTCTTGAAATCAATGGACCAAGAAGTATATATCCGGTGGAAACAGTGGAATCATAATATGCTAAGAAAAAAATATATAAAAAAGGAGAGGCCCTAATAATGTACTTTGGGGCACTCCACTAGGTATGACATGCCATCTGAATATATAAATTATTCACGACTACTGCTTGAGATCTATTATTCATGTACGAAGAAAACTACACAAAAAGGTCACCTCCGATACTTATTTTAGCAAGTTTATTCAGGACAATATTAAATTATGGTCAATTCTATCAAAAGCATTTCTATAATCATTGTAGTCTGTCATTTTTGAAGACGGCGTAAAATGACATTGCAAGGTTGCCAGTTTTCATAAAATTTTTAATAGTCACGTAGTTGTCGTCGACAGTTTTATCGACAGATCGTGAAATAAAATACAATTTTGCCAAAAATGTCTATATTATGAATTTGACGGCGTTCTAATACTAATTGCATTATTGCCTTCTTTATTCTTATTTTGACAGTTGGCCTGCTAGTACCGAAAACGATTTTTTTTAAAACATTTTAATAAGGACGAATTTGATTATCTATATTGAATTAAAGCGAAAAACTTTAAGCAATATCTCCTCGACTTATTTTTTATAGATATAGTTCTAAATGCAGTGAATGTAAATACGAACACAATAGAAATACCATGAAATGAATTTATAAAGAGTAAAAATACTATGCCTAATTAGTTATTTACAATATAAGTATCTAGATGTGGCAAATAATTTATAAATGTAGCGTGGTTTCTAGGAAAGCCGCAGGCATTGAGCTTGCGACTAGCTGGTACTACGCTATGATCTGGCGCCGCTGCAAAAGTGCACGCGCATGGGCGCGGCACTGATCGACGGCGCTTAAAACACAAAACTAAACTTTATTCAATTACAAAGCGTATTTCAATCTATTCATTAGCAAAAAAAAAGATAAAGGCATTTTAACCGACTTCAAAAAAGGAGGAGGTACTCAATTCGAGGTTTTTTTGGGGTGAGTATTTTACGCGATTACTCAGACATTTGTGAATCTACTTCGACGATTCTCTTTTTGATGGAAAGGAGATACCTCAGCAGTGGTTACATTCAACTTTGAGGAAAAAATATTTCACTTCTAGGGGTGGCAAATTAGGGGACGAATGCGGTTTATTGGATCTCACCCACTTTCTGATAATCGATTTCAATAAAACTTGGCAAATAAATATAACTCCATAATCTTTTGAGGTCGGTTTTTTTAAAATAAAATAGTTATAATTATTTATTGAGCCGCCAAATAAAGACCGCAAAAGTATAATAAATATGTAACAAAATTGGTATGTAGTGACATGCTGTGTTGTCTTTTTTACTCATTTTAAGTTGCTTAACTTAAGTTCCGACACGAAATCGTGTTTACTCGCTAATAACACCAAAAATCTTACCTGTCGAGAAGACCTGACTTTTCTTAGTGGGGATCGTGGTATTTCTTGTAATGAGTTTGGTGAACACTCCTCCTAGGGTCTCGATACCCAACGAGAGCGGGGTCACATCCAGTAGAAGGATATCCGTGACGTCACCGGCTAGGACTCCACCTTGGACCGCCGCGCCAACGGCCACGGCTTCGTCAGGGTTCACGGACCGCGAGGGTGCGCGCCCGAAGATCTCTTGCACTGTAGATTGGACCTGGAGGAGAAGAGAGTAGGAAATGAGCACTTTATTGGACACATATAGAACATACTGCCAAAAAATCTCTTTGGTCAATTGCAGTTACCGCGCATGCCTTGCTATCCCGTTGCTATTTCTATTTTTAAAAGCATGAGAATAACAAAGAAAAATGGCCTTGTGTTGGGCAATTGTCAGAAAAGTTTCAAATTGAGAAAATCGTCGTGCTAGCTCTAAGGGCCTGCTGGCGTCAACTCGTAGCGGAGGCCAAGACCCACTTCAGGTCGCTGACTAGCGCAGGCAAAACACTATAGAAATACCATGAAATTAATTTATAAAGAGTAAAAATGCTATGCCTATTCTAATTAGTTATTTACAATATTAGTATCTAGATGTGGTAAATAAGTTATAAATGTAGCGTGGTTTCTAGGAAAGCCGCAGGCATTGAGCTTGCGACTAGCTGGTACTACGCTATGATCTGGCGCCGCTGCAAAAGTGCACGCGTATGGGCGCGGCACTGATCGACGGCGCTTAAAACACAAACTAAACTTTATTCCATTTCAAAGCGTATTTCAATCTATACATTAGCAAAAAAAAAAGAGAATGGCATTTTAACCGACTTTAAAAAAGGATGAGATTCTCAACTCGAGGTTTTTTTGGGGTGAGTATTTTACGCGATTATTCAGACCTTTGTGTATCTACTTCGACGATTCTCTTTTTGATGGAAAGGAGATAACCTCAGAAGTGGTTACATTCAACTTTGAGGAAAAAATATTTCACTTCTAGGGGTGGCAAATTAGGGGACAAATCCGCAGTAACAAATTTTTCAAAATATTTGTTACGAAAAAGGCAAAATTTGGATATAATAGACAAGGGTATTTTTCCATAACCCCACATTTCTTAGGCCTGCAGAGTGCGTGTTCCATTTTTAGTTCTTATATTCCGTCCAACCATTTATTTATAACAATACATTTTACTCATATTTTATTTATGAAGAAGTTTTAATCGTGGATGCGAGCGGGTTAAAAAAAGAATATATTTTCTGATTGGGATCGTGATGTTGCGTTTGACAATTTGTTTACTCAAGAATTAATAATTAATGTTAATAAGGATTCAGGCGATGATTCCCGTTTATATGGAGAAGAATCCGACGATTCGTTATAACAAACAACAAGAATTTATTATAATTTATTTCGTTTCATTATAATTTATTAGACAGGTACCAAAATTTATCAACTTGAATGATAAAAAATTTATCAACTTGATTTTTGTTACATAATCTGATGGCTCGATAAATATCGGAGCTAAAAAGCACGTCACCTCACTAAAATTAAATAATAAAAGAGTCCAGGATACTTCCTGGACTCTTTTATTTTTTAATTTTACACTTTTTTGTCTATGGTTGTATGTCAACAATTACGGAATTTCGGAGGCATGCAATTTGTCAAGTTAAATAAACGCTTGTTTCTCACTCGGTCTTCTTCTGAATTTGGCGATATCAAAAGTAGTTTTGCCGAGACTGACCTTGGGCATTCGCGTCATGCCGCCGACAAGCAGCACCTCGCCGACGTCGCTGCGCTGCACCTCCGCGTCCTGCAGCGCGCGCTGGCACGGCGCCACGGTGCGTTTGATCAGGTCGCCCACCAGCCCCTCCAGCTTCGAGCGGGTCATCTGCCATCAAACATAAAAGCACCTAGTATATTAGGAAGATGGTTCCATGTCATGAGAATAGAAACCATTTATTGCATAACGCCACAACACAATAACACACAGTAAGAAATTGAAAAAAAAAAAAATTAAAACCAACAAATTAAAACAAAAATAAATAAGAATAACAAAAAAAAATTAAATAATATTAATTTATTTCTTTAAAATCTTTTACTAAGATTTTATTCATTAAAATCTTAGTAATAGGTAATGAAATGACCACAAATCTCAACATTATTGTGTACTAAGTAGATGTCACATGTGCGACGTGGCGTATGTAAAAGGAAGCTGATTTTCAGTGGACCCTAAAACTGAGTAAGTATCGGACGTGTGTGTGGCGTATAAACTAAAATAAATTGCGTATATATTTCTGTAACGTAGTATGTCGTGTTCTTATGGTATGTTCTCTTATATTTATAGAATACTTAAATAATTAATTTGAAACATACATACAATGATAAGCGTGTACAATGTAGTGTCCAATATTTACAACAAACAAAATAGAACTTATTTAGTTTAAAAAGAAACCCATAGCGATATTTGTGTCACGTCACGCAGGAGAACCGTGTCAGGGTTAGAAATACTCATGATTTTTTTTGAAAAAATTGAAAAAACCGAAAAGACACGATTGTTGAAAAAATCATAATTAATCACGATTTTTTGTTTTTTTCATTTCATCATACAGTTTAACTACATTTTTGCTTAAGACGTAGTAATTGTAAAAGATTAATTAATCGCGGCAAGCCAGTTATTTTTATTTAAGTATTATAATAATGATGTTGATTTCGC
Source organism: Hyposmocoma kahamanoa (assembly GCF_003589595.1). Lineage (NCBI taxonomy): Eukaryota > Metazoa > Arthropoda > Insecta > Lepidoptera > Cosmopterigidae > Hyposmocoma > Hyposmocoma kahamanoa. The sequence continues at coordinate 1,979,093 of NW_020653712.1, forward strand.
AGATGTAAAAGACCCTAATCTTTAAAATATAATTTTCTGATTTTATGTTGATTTCTGTGAAAGAAAATAAAATTAAACATATTTAATTAAATCAGGATTTAAATCATAATTTAAATCTTGCCGCGTGCCCCGGCTTACGAGCCAATAAAGTGCGGCAGCTCCGTCTTGTTATAAGCAAACAGGTTTCGTCCTGCATCGTAGGTACTTACCACGCATAACAGCGTGCAGTCTCCTATGCCATAAAAGGCCATTATTATTTTAACCAATAAAAAGTGAAGTGTGTATACAGATTTGAAACAGGTTCTCAACAGGTTAACAGGTTTTCAATTAGGATGTATTTTTATGTGTACGTATGTTACGTGTCTACTCAGAAATTTGTGAACCGATATCGATGGTACTTTTTTTTATGGAAAGGGGGTACCTCAGTAGTGGTCCGATTCAATGGATTTCATCCACTTTCCGTTATCCGATTTCAATAAAACTTTTTTTTTACAAAAAATTGTTCTAATCATTTACAATTAAAGGATGATGACCATTATTGCCCTTACCTCACTTAGCATGTCCAGCAAATTCATATTTTTAATTATCCTACATTCATTAAAACTAAAAATTTCTGATAATACGCAACAGTGGTGCGTTCAAAGTTGGCGCGCACATTGTATGGCCGTTTCCCTATGCTCCTACTGGGTGCTTCTACTGAACTAAATATGTCCTTATGCTCTTACTGGTAGGACCAAAAGGATAAATGTCCTCGTGCTCCTACTAATGCACTGTAATATTTATATGTAATTAATATTGTAGTACTCGATTGTATGTTACCGATTCTCTAAGCTTATCAGCCTCTTCAGTGAAAGCTATTAACGTACTTACATATAATTTATATTACATATAATTTATAATTACATACAATTTATAAACAATGAAACAAAAGACATTTAAAATTTTTGATGAATTGATATTCAATTATTTTTTATGTGAAATTACCCCACTAGTTTGTTATAATTATTAAAACGAACACTCAGAAAAAATTCGTTCGATCCGGGATTTCACGTAAAAAAGAATTGAATATTAATTCAATAAAACTTTAAAAACAATGAATAACGACATCTCTAGCCAGGGCTGGTAACTGTAAAGGTATCTAACTGGGTGACGAAATGCTTAAAATTTCTCATAGATGGCGCTACGACTAAAAGTAATTGAAAAAGCCGAAGATACGACAACAAACATAGAAAAATTCGTGAGGTTCGCTGGTTCGTTCCGTGTCTTAGTTGGTATGTCGTCTGCCACGGTATGCTAGAAGACGTCGGTTCGAATCCGGCCGGATCGTAGGAATTTTTTCTGTGTTCGATCTTTGTATTAATAGTTATAACAAAAGTCATTTTACTTGTCATTTTTACATGTCAGTGATTTTTCTGAAGACGGAATAGATTTCTTGTTTTTTGATAATTAAATTAAAAATATGTGAAAGTATGGAAAAGCCTACACTTATAAAAAGGGAAGGTGGAACAAAATTGTTACACTCATTCATCAGTTCTATAAGCAAAAAAACAAAAGTTTTATTTTTATTCTAGTTTCTTCTAGTTCACTGTACTTATTAGATACGACGTCACGATAGGAGCAAAGGACATATTAATCCTCGTGCTCCTACCAGTAGGAGCATGAGGAACGGCCCATTGCAACTTATACCGGGTGGAACAGAACGACCGACAAAGCCGAAAACCGTGAAGAGTCTTAAATATGTACTTAACTGTACTGAAAGTCTTTTTGCTCTAAGTGTAATAGTTTCCAAGTTATTCAATGATAAAGATTTGCTTGAAAAGTCTGTATTGTCAACCCTACATCATAAAACACAGCTGTTTGGAGGCAACTACCGGGAGGTACTCAGGGCAAAAAACTTTGAAATTTAATAGGTCGCTGACCTCCGTCGTTGATCAGCACCCCATCAGTCGCTTTCTTTGATCAATCACTTTGTTTGATCGGTCATCATGTGAATCATGATTAATTATTCGGGTATTTTATTGTATTATTTTGAGAGTAATTAACACCCCTAAATTCCGTGTTTGACGACCCAATATTTACATTTACCGAAAAAATGCACCTCTCATAGAATCTTCGGGAGACATGTTGTTTCTAAACTATGCGTTGTTATAAACTACCTACAACAACTTAAGAAAAGTAAAGTTTTCTAAATGATTCTGGCAGGAGTTCAACCATGTTTTCTGCGTCATAAGATAAGACTAACTTAAATAAACATAACTAAATTAAGTAAACACGTTCTACAACATGCGTCAAATACTCAAATTACAATAGTCTCGTAACCCTTAATAAATTGAAGAGTTCATTTTAATGAGATCAACATTTAAAACGAAAATTTCTGTTAACTTGAGATGAGTAGTTGAAATTTTAATAAATGTAATGTGAAAATAAATAAATCGGTGCTTGGAGGTCTGCAGACCACCTCCACGGTTCGTTTTCTTATTTTTGAGTATCGATTATCACATTGTTAAATTTGATTATTTATTACAATTCATTAAACGACCTGCAATTACCTTACTTTTACTTTTGAATTGCTCATGGTACTTATACCAGACAAGACGATTATTGCGAAACCTATTTCTTTATCATAATTGTTTTTTTTAAATTAACATTTAGATATTAGTTATCAATGATATCCGATGCGTACGCCGCCGCCGCACTGTGATTCCCACATAGGCCATAAATCAAAAAAAATCATTGGCTTATCCCGGTTAGATCAACTCACTAAGTTAGTAACTAGTTAACAAGCTTCCAAAAACTATAAATATCAATGTAATTAGGTCACGTTATCATTCACTTTTGTGCATCGGAAGTGAGCGCATCGCGAGACTAATTATCACCACGTGTGAGTCATCGAAACTTAATCACTTTGTTTTTGAGTGTCACTATTCCAAATCAAGTGTTTACGTGTTGTGAAAGCATGGAGATCCAAGAGCATGGTATGTACTTTTATTATCAATTTTTTTTAATTTTTTTATGCATACTTTTTTTTATATAATTTTTTTATTGAAGGCAGTTTTTTGGTGAAAATTTTTGGCATAACTTAATTTCCTTTAGACCTACAACTTTTGGCTGCGCTGAGCTGCACCTGAGGTATATGGTTTTTGAATAAGGAGTATGTCCTTATTAAGAGCTATAAGTTTCATTTGCATCTTGCTGCCTCTTCTTGGCTTAAAGGGGTGTCAAAGTATGCATGTCCATAGTATTGAATTTTTAATTTTTTTTTAAGTTCAGCTTTCATATTGTTTTAGGTACATTTTTCAAATGTTCTGTATCGAGGATGACAATTTTTGATATTTGGCACTCTAAAGTGGGTAATCCAAATGAAAAAATGCAACACGTCCTGAGCACTTTGACCGAAACATCATCCCTTTCTGACGACATCGAAAATATTGATTTAGAGACTTTAAGCCTTAAAATTAAGAATATTTGTAAACGAATTTCCCACTACTGGGCAAAGTCGAATCGTACTAGATCTAAATTCTTAGAAAAATATTCAGATTGGCTGCATGTCGTTGAAAATATTGATGTACAGCGAACTGAGTTACGTGTATCTCAGAGCTTTGACGAAGTTAAACCATCAACTTCTTCATCGCATGGCCGTCCGAGAATTAACTTTGACGACACCAGTAAACGTACAAAAAGGAGAAGATTGGCTAGTTTGTCTAACCAAGACCCTTCTCTTGTACAGTCATTGCTCAATGCGTCCGATAGCTTGTCTTGTCCTGAAATCGATTCTAGCGAAGTTTTATCGCTCATTGTTGAAGCTCAGTTAACTCGACATCAATATATATTAGTAAAGAAATTTATAGACAATAAGTTTTCAAAAAACCATTTTCCCATCTTACCAAAGTGTCGTGGAATCTAAAAAACACTGTTATCCTTCAGATATTACTGTTACAGAATCATCCGCCGAAGTCGAACTTCAAAGTTTATTAGATCATACTGCCAATCGGATTCTCAAGTCTCAAAAAGATGTTTTGGATAGTGTACCTAATGAGTCTCTAGATAAGATATCTTTGATAGGGAAATGGGGTTTCGATGGCAGTACAGGGCATTCAGAATATAAACAGTGTTTTTCTGACTCCACTCTTGAAGACAGTAGCCTGTTTGTTACTTCGTATGTGCCACTTCAGCTTGTTTTGACAACAGATAACAAAGAAAATTCAGTAGTTTTGTGGAAAAATCCTCGTCCTTCATCAACTCGATACTGTCGTCCTATACGCCTCCGATATTTGAAGGAATCGACTGCAGTGTCAGTTGAGGAAGAAGCTCATTTTAAAGATAAAATAAGGAACTTGCAGCCTACTGTTTTCAAGGAAGAAGATCGCGAATATCGCATTACTCATTGTTTGCAACTTACTATGGTAGATGGTAAAGTGTGTAATGCACTTAGTGGTGTTTCTTCATCAAAATGTTTTATTTGTAACGCCTTGCCCAGTGAAATGAACAAAATTGACGAATGTTTAAATAAGGAAGTCGATGAGAGTAAATATGAATTTGGTTTATCACCTCTTCACGCGTTAATACGTTTTTTTGAATATTTTGTTCATGTCGCGTACAAGTTAGATGTTAGGAAATGGCAAGCTAGGTCCGCTAATGACAAAATGCTTGTTGCTGCAAAAAAATCTTATGTTCAGACTCAATTTAGAGAAAGATTAGGGCTTATAGTGGATAAGCCTAAAAGTGGCGGAAGCGGAACATCAAACGATGGTAATACAGCCAGGCGGTTTTTCTCGAATTCAGAAATTTCCGCTGAAATTACTGGGATCAAGAAGGATCTCCTAGATCGTTGCTGGATCATCCTTCAATGTTTAAATTCGGGATATAATATTAATAAGACGAACTTCGAAGAGTTCGCTTTAGAGACGGCTCGGCAGTTAGTTGCCGAGTATCCGTGGTATAACATGCCTGCTTCCGTTCACAAAGTTCTAATTCATGGTGCTAATGTTATAGATTACGGTTTGTTGTCAATCGGAGAGTTGTCTGAAGAAGCAGCTGAAGCGACTAACAAATACATCAAGTCTTTTAGAAAAAATCATACGCGTAAAATGAGTCGCATTGTGACCAACACAGATTTAGTAAATAGGCTGCTTCTTCATTCAGATCCCTTCATAACAGGTCTACGAAAGTTACCTGTTAAAAAAAAAGGTGTACTGTCAAAAGCTGTATTAGACTTGTTATGTATTTAAAGTTAATATTGTTGAGATTTAATGTATTTTGGTATAATTTGTGTTTTGTTTGTATTTTGTAAAATGAACTTTTTTATGTATTTTTATTGTTTTAATTTATTCATTTGTGGTTATTGTTAATACAAATAATCATTATTTACACAGTTTTACCATTAAAAGTCGCAGTATAAAATGTTTTAGATACATCGTCTAAAAACAAAATTACTGCGAGACATTTTTACACCTAAATATTGTCAAATATTTTTTAAAATGTATAATTTTATTAATTTACGTTTACCTAATCATATTTTAACGTAATAAAATAAAAAAATAATAATAATTTCGGAGTTACGTATTTATGACCGCCTTAGTATGGAGCGTGAATCACCGTGCGCCGCGCGCATCACTATGCAGAGTTGCCAAGTAAGCAACTTTGTCCCTTTATGTGACGATTTGACATCAAAAGCGTCTTTTATTTCTAGCGACAAAAAAAAATTTGGTATTTATTGGTGCGTATTTAATTAGGTTTAATCGTTTAAAATTTAATATTATTTTTATCTTAGTATTCAGGAGTCTTTTGCTTGTACTGTGACCATTCTGTTTAGTGATATTTGCTTTAGTCTAATTGGTAACACTTTTTCATTCATAAATTAGTCCAAAATGACTGGTTGTTTGGTAACTCGTGGTCTCATGTTTTTCTCGTGTTTACAACACAAAACAACGTTTACTTATTAATTTTTGGGTTGTGACAGCAACTTATTGGAATAGTGCTGTTTATAAGTAGTGTTTGTGTTAAGCAAGTAAAGTGTATTAGTGTGTTTGTGTGGAAAACCACATCGGCGTGTGACCGGCACACCCAGGAATGTGTCTGAAATGTCTGAATGTCTGCAAGAGTAAAGGGGACGTGGACTAATCGAACATCCTTTTAATTTAAAGTAAGTTCAATGTTTTTTAATTACCTATTCAAGTGAGTACACTTATTTCTTTTGCGAGTGCCAATGACACGAACGCCGCCTGTGGGGCAGTAGATGTACTAACACGATTGATTCGCGTAGGGTTGTTGCACCGCGAAAAGTTTAAATCTGGACGAACATATTCCAACTGCTCTGATTTTCATTTAAAGTAAATAAAACTCATGTATGTAGGGTTCTTAACGTGACATTTTCGGCTTTGTCGGTCGTTCCGTTCCACCGTGTATAGGATACATCCAACACAAGACACACGTTTGCGCGCAATGTATGTGCAAACCTTGAACGCACCACTGTTCCGAATTTGCGGCGTAAAGGTGAAGAAATAAATACCTTGAGGTTCATGTGCTTGGGTCCTGAAGAATCCATGGTAAGATATGGAAGGTTGATGTCTGTCTGCGCAGAGCCGGACAGCTCGATTTTCGCTTTCTCAGCGGCTTCCTTCAACCGCTGCATTGCCATCGCGTCCTTTCGGAGATCAACGCCTTGCTGAAAATAGACGAGTACTGTAGACATATGCATACCTCATCGAGTATATAATCAGAAATGGAGACGAATTCATCGGTAATTAAATAATATATGTAATTTTCCAATTTTCGTCCATTATAGCAAAGCTCAAGTTAAACTGGTCGATTTGAAAACAATTGATGACACCCGTCAATTACTTCGAATTTGGGCTGACTAATCGGACCGCAGTAGTCACCGTAATGATTTGGCAGAATAGTTTTTCAAACAAATTAAATGATCGCTCATCACCGACAGGGAGTCCACCCTCACACTCTGGAACCGAGTCGATGCTGTATGGTTTCAGAGGAGCTTTCTCCGACGTACAATTTGGTTATAGAATGAACTCCATGACGGGGTTTTCCCGCAGGAATACACCATGGAGTCCTTCAAAAGGGGTTTGAGAAGGGTCCTAAAGGGTCAGCAACGGGCTTGTGACGCCCCTGGTGTTGCAGGCGTTCATAGGCGACGGTAGCCGCTTTCCATCAGGTGGGCCGTATGCTTGTTTGCTGCCTACATAATTAAAAAAAAAAGACATTTCATCTCTATTTCTGGTTACATACCCTATGTGTGGTGGTCACATAACAAATATTCACGTGTGTACTATACCCCCGGTTTGCCACGCGAGTGGCCCGCAAAGGCCCAGACCGCGCGTGTCACATATTCATTTACAATTATTTATATACATTGTAAAAGTGATTAAAAACCATATTGAACTCCAATTAATCATTAATTTCTTCGCCCAGAATTTCCAACGTGATAAAAAAAAACTCACATCTCTCTTAAAATCGTCAACCAAGAAGTTGACTATAACGTTATCGAAGTCTTCTCCGCCCAGGAGGGTGTCGCCGTTGGTAGATTTCACCTCGAACACACCCTTCTGGATCTCCAGCACTGAGATATCGAAGGTACCACCGCCCAAGTCGTATACCGCAATACTGAAATAGAGATTTGTTTTGTGCATGTAGTGTAAATAATAAATATGAGATTGTAACACTGTTAATGACAGTAGAGCTCCCTGTGAGTTTGTCCAGGGAAATACTGCCACCATGCCTATTTCTGCCGCCAAGCAGTAGTGTGCGCATTACTGCATTCCGGTTTCGAAGGGTAAGGGTGCTGGTGAAATTACAGGCAAACGGGACTTGTCAACTTATGTCACAGGGTGAAGGACGCAGTGGCAATGACCCTAAAATCTTTGTGAATTACACCCAAATTTACGAGAGAAATAAATGTAGGCCATACAAATATTTCTCCCGGCCCAGAACCTCTGTGTGGCAGTCCAGCATGATGACCCTTCGGCCACGGAGGCAGTTGTTATACAATAAATGTCTGTGCGATTATAACCCGAACACATAGCGACATGCCCGGGGAATATATCCACAAGTTTTTCTGGCACTTAATTTATCACCACACTACTATAAAGTTAAGCGGCTTTGCTAGTGCTAAATTAGAAAAGAAACTCGCCAAGTGCGAGTCGGGACGCACTCACGATGGCGTAGAATTGTTACAACCAAATGTTCGGTAAAACTGTTAATAAAATAATTGCACGGGTGGTCAACGTTGTAAATTAATTTACAATTTTTACATTATAATCATTCAGCATGCGTAGCATGGCTGTATATCGCATGCGATACGTGATAAACCTCCCCGTGACATATTTATTTTAATCGACAAATCTATGCTGCTATTATTAAAATTTTATTTTGTTTTAGTAAATTTTAAATACATAGTTATAGTTGTTGTCGATAGTTTTATCGATAGATTGTGAAAGGTAAAATTTTGCTAAAAATGTTTAAATTGTGAATTTTATGACGTTCTAATTATTAGACTGCGTAACTGCGTTATTTTCTTTATTCTGTTTTTGACAGTCGACCTACTAGTATCGAAATCAATTTTTGATCATATACTTCATTTTATAACAACAGGTGGATTTGTTTATGTAAATGTGTCTTTGTATTTTTAATAGACATAGTTCGAACTTATAAAAATTAAATATTCAAATGGACCTGTGCCCAGTACTAGGGACGAATAACGTGCCGATGACGATTTATATGAAATATTCGGCTATTTTTTGCATAAACGTAACCAACATTCAGTCGATAGTATATTTATCGATTGCAAACACTAACTGCTTGCAAGCGGGCAACACTTTAGCGCAATGAACTGTCATTTTACTCCATCATAAAAAAACAGACTGTAAGTACAACGAGGGCTCCCGTCACTCGGTTACGCGATAAGTGCCTACGATAAGAGTACCGCCGATGGTGCAAGCGCTCAGACAAATCTTTCATTTACATTACAATCCTAGTACAGCCCCAGCATTCGGTTCCGCACGACTGCACACGGCAGTCAACGTTATTTTCACCTCTCTGAGCGTGGCCTTAGGTTCGTTTTTCGTTGTAGTGAGCGCCTGGTGTCATTACTCAGATTTAGTAGGCTACTACAGCGTAGGTGTTTTTTATTTTGCATGAGTGATGTATCTATTACGTAGTAACTGTAATCTGTGATACAAGTAAGATACTCTGAGCGACCCCTTCCTAATATATAATTATATATAATACCCTACCTAATACATCTTCCTAATCATCTTCTTTTACGTTAAAAGGGAAATTGTTTTAGGGCGACCATGATTTGTGTTTTAGCCTCTCCTGTAAAATGTTGTCTAAAGAACTTATTAGGTTTTGTTATGGGACAGCTGTGTAGTTTTGAACAACATTGTCTAATCTCTCGCGGTCGAATTATTATAGTTAAAATAAATCTTGTTAGATTTGTAAATTGCAGAAAATAAAGTCACAAAGACACTTACATCTTGTCATCGGTCTTGTCCATACCGTAGGCGAGTGCCGCGGCTGTCGGCTCGTTGATAACACGTAGTACGTTAAGTCCCGCAATTTGACCTGGCGAACAATAATTGCAACTTTTTTATTTAAAAAACGACTTCAAAAGTTCATGGGATTACATCTATTCGCCAAGTTTCATTGAAATCGGTTACCGGAAAAGTGCGCGAAACCCGATTCATCACCTAGTTTGCGATCCTTAGAGGTGGAATATTTATTCAAATTTAAATGGGACCAATACAACATCTTTCCAACAAAAAAAGAATCATCAAAATCGATTTACAAATGCCGAGAGTTATCGCGTAACATACATACAATATTGACTATTAAGAACCTCCTCCTTTTTGTTGAAGCCAGTTAAAAAAGTAAGTGGCCTAACAGTTTATACTGTGGGCCCTGGATGAACAAGGCCCAATAGAGATATTATTTTTATTACAATATATAATAATATATAATATGTTTGGAATATACGGAGACGTACACCCAGGTCAGTTGTTGGCGCTGTGCTATTCCAGCTTTCTAATTTATGGTTTCTGTTTATACAGACTTTATCCAGTATGCAGCACTGAATAAAGTCAGTGTAAACAGACTGATTTGAAGTCAGGGCCTGACTGAATGAGGTTCCTATGCGGGTTTTTCTCGCACAAGTAATACTGCCCGTGTAACCAAGAGGTTGATCTGGAAGGGCAGTAAAAACAAACCTTAAGTAGAAAGATGTGTCTGTACTTACCGGCATCCTTAGTGGCTTGTCTCTGCGAATCGTTGAAGTAAGCTGGTACGGTTATAACGGCGTTTTTAACGGGTTGGTTCAAATAGGCTTCGGCGGTCTCTTTCATCTTCATGAGCACGAAAGCACCGATTTGTGACGGAGAATACACTTTTCCATCACTGCCTGGAAAGTCAAGCAGGGTTGATGTTTTAGTGGAAAGAGACAAAGTATATTACAACACCAGCAATTAACACTGCACTATTTTAAAAATTGCTCACTCAAAGCTTTAAATCTCAAAGATCTGGGGACATTGATATTTTACACCCCGAGAAGTAAGTTGACACATCTCATGTGCTTGTAATTACAAAAATTCAATGTCATTCATTCATTCATTCACCCAACAATAAACAGAACTGCCATTCGTTCCTTTAAAAAACTTCAAATAGAAATTTAAAAAATGAAATCAGAGTTATATGATTATACAACCCCTTTCCTAGAACCATACTACATTCCATTTTCCAACTGCTGTTGGAATGTACCATGCTACATTACAACTGCTGTAGGAATGTAGCATGATTCTAGAAAAGCCGCACAAGTTTTAACCGCGACTAATTACTACTATGCTGATCCGAAAATGCGAAAAACGCGACCAGGCGCACGATTTGCGATTCCCATCACATGTTGTTAAAAAAAAAAGATTACATCTAACTTTAATAAATAATCTATTGCAATTAACAGTTACAAAATTTACAAGAACACAAAATTTACAAGAACGCAAAATCAACACCGAACCAATGGACAGTATTAGAAAATTAAAACAATTGAATGAAAAGACTACCAGTCAAATATTTTTTTAAATTAGACCTAAAACGTAAAAGGAAGATAACTGATCCGACTTGAAAAAATACTGGATTCTTTTTGGGAAAGACGTTTGGGTACGAAAAAAAGATTAATTGTCTTTGGCTTTTCAGAAACTTACCCTGTACCCAAGCATCTCCATTCGAAGCTCTCACAACCTTGTACGACAGATTCTTCATGTCCTGCTTGACCTCAGGGTCGTCGAAGCGACGCCCGATCAAACGTTTTGTGGCATAGAAAGTGTTGCCACTGTTGGTGACCGCCTGCCTCTTCGCCGGCATACCAACGAGGCGTTCGCCATCTTTGGTGAATGCTACGTGTGAGGGAGTTGTGCGGGATCCTTCGCTGTTTTCAACTACCTGTTCACAAATATTATAATATTAAGTGACGGGACGAACAAGTGTGCGCCCGATGGTAAGCTACACGCCTGTCCATAACAGTTGCAGTGCCATTCAGCTCTTTAAATCGCAAAGATATGACGCGCAATGCCACTGCGCCTGTCACCTCAGGGTGAGACATAAGTTGACAAGTTCCATGTGCCTGTAATTTCACCAACACCCTTATCCTTCAAAACCGGAACACAGTAATGGACGAACTCTTTCACAAGGAGCTCTACTGCTACTAACTACTGCTTTATTGCGGCGGAACAGATTCGAATTTTTGTGACGATATTGTATATAGCATAATGAAGTTTATGGTCATACGTATCTAGATTGTATGTTACAAAATTGACTATCAAGTTCGTTATACAATGTACAATATCGTTAAAAAAATTCGCTTCCATTCCGCCGCAATACATTGAGCCTAATGAAATGCTGAACAATTCAGAATTTGATCTGTATGCGGCCGTACAAAATATAAGATGCGCTGCTATGTTTCTTTGGAGTCACACTACCTTCTTAAGTGGTTTCACTGTTTCTATTATCTGTCAAACTTTTGACAGTAACAGCCGTGTTTATACTACATTAAAGGTGGTTTTCCACCGGCGAGACGAGAATTGAAATTTCGCTGTCCTATTTCCCCCAAAAATGGTTGTGGATAGTGCTGTTTAGTTTGGCTGAAGCTTTTAACCTTCAACTTCTTCACAAAACGACTTCAAAAATTCAAAAAAGGAGGAGGTTCTCAATTCGCCCGATATTTATTTTTATGTATGTTACGTACATACTCTTTTGTAATTTGTGAACCGATTATGAAGATTCTTTTTTGTTGTTGCAAAGAGTACCTCAGAAGTGGTCCCATTTAAATTGAATTGAAGAAAATATTCCACGTTTAAGGGCGGCAAACTAAAGGATAAACGACTTTTGAGGTCGGTTTTTTTAGTACTCTGTACTGAGATTATTAAATCTCTAATCGTACGTACCCCACGACGATATTAATAGTCATCACGATCTCGCGCGAGAAATAGTGTTTCCGTGCATAATACTTTATGTAAGCAACAATACGTCATCAACAAATATTTCAATTCAAAGATGCGCTAGAAGGGAATTGAAATTTTTCCATACAAATTTCAATCCTCGTCTCGCCTCGCATGTGGAAAAGTACCTTAATACTTGGCGGCAACTAACCTCTCACACAAGAAACTCTGCTGCTAGTAAAATAACGTGTAAATTAAAATACCTTGGGCGTTTTGCCCTCCATGACTGCGACGCAGGAGTTGGTGGTGCCCAAGTCAATGCCGATGACGGCGCCGCGAACTGTATCTGACCTGGGAAAACAGACGACTTTACAATAAAATTAAAAAAAAAACTATACAAATCAGTATACTGCAAAAAGGCACCATCTGTAATCCAACTACTCGTCATTATTATGCGTTGTATGTGTCCTTACACATATAAGCCGCGCTCTTATTTTGTATAGAGTTACCCTACTTGTTCTTATTCTACTATGGTTTAAGAGCTAAAAAGTTTAAGTAGTTGAGGAGTTCAGGTTGCAGCAACAGATCCGTATTGTTATCATCTATAATATTACCAATATTATACACGTATACGGTAATGATATTGTAGGTTCAGATTGACTATAGCAAGTTTTGTTGTGAGCTGTCAATTGAAGCAACAGGCAAGTTATCATGCCAGTTCATAATTTCAACTGTCAGTTCTTTGATCTTGCACCTCCGCAAAGGTCTTAAGTGCATCGGGCACAGGGACCGCTCATGGGTGCTACTTACAGAAGTCAAACTTGAGTACACACAAATATAATAAATAACAAAATCGTAAGTATCAAAGTATCAATGGCCTCTACACCCTCATACTCAGTACTATTTTTTGACTGTCTTTAATTATAATACTTGAACATTATGCGACCACCACTAATCATAAATTTGAATGTTTTTACAAAACAGGTTGTAGTAGTACCTCTACACCCTCATACTCAGTACTATATTTTGACTGTCTTTAATTATAATACTTGAACATTATGCGACCACCACTAATCATAAATTTGTATGTTTTTACAAAACAGGTTGTAGTAGCACTGTATTGTATTAATTAAGACCTAACTGAAATTAATTTGATTCAACTGTTGAACAAAGACCTATGTGCAAGACTGCTTATTCTCAGGACATTGTACATTTTGTTCGCTGTTCTTAATATGGATATCAGATTGACTGGAGTTCCGAAATGAAATTATATATAAAAATTCTGAAAACACATATAGATAGCCCTTATTTTGAACAACGAGATTATGTATTTATCCTCTTTTCACTGTATAATCACATCAGACTCTGTTCTTAGGATGAGTCAAATTTATTGTCAAATATACAAATAAATCTATCTTTATTGAGCCTTCAAACTAAACGCTTATAGAAGCGCCGCCGTCACGCCACTACTAATTGTCATAATACGCCTGAAGAAACTGTATTTGTATAACGCAAAAAGAAACATAAAATACAGAAAGACATAATAGTGACCATTTTATTTTTCTGATCTAATTGAGTTATTTATACGTTGTACCTTTTTTAAGGTGCGTCCACAATTTTTTATTTGTTTTAACTTTATTTGTAATTTTTATTTTTAAATCGGCCATTTCAAAAAGGGTCCACTGAAAACCAGCGTTGTAGCTCCGCCGCAGTATTTGCTGAGTTGGGCCCTTTTCAGTGCAATACACGATAAGCACAAAATCATATTGTATTTGTGACATGTGTTTGTGCTGAATAAATTTATTTTCTTTCTTTCTCTCTATAAAATATTTGTAAAACCAGTTGCAGCGCCACTATCACGTATGGCCTATATGTATTTCCCTCGTGAGTTAGGGTGTAATGTGTGTGTCCAAGGCACTCGCGACACAGGGCTTTCCCTAGTGCGGGGCTATGTTGAGTGTGTGCGTTATAATTTAAAAAAATTGTGAACAAAAAACTAATGTAGCGCTACAGATGCGCGGCTGTTGCGCCACTGCAGGCAGCGCCTCTACAAACTTCTAATTTGAAAACACCTAGAACGTTGAAGAATTGATACTTCTTCCAAGTGTTTTCATAGCAGTTTCATCACAATATTTTCATAAATCACTAAAGCAAGTAAAGTAAGTACTGCCTTCTTACCTGTTTCTGCCGCCAAGCATTACTGCTTTCCGGTTTTGAAGGGCAGGGATACTGGTTAAATTATATTAGGTGAATCAAATATAAACGGTAATTTTTAAAATTATATTTATTGAATAATATTATACAAAAACTATACCTTCAACATTTTTCAATATAGTCTCCTGCATTATCTACACACTTCTGCCACCGATTTGGAAGCTTGAATATTCCTTCTTCATAAAAAGATTGAGGGCGAGTTGTCAACCAATCGCGCACGTGCTTCTCGACATCGTCATTGCTTTCAAATCGTTTTCCTCCAAGTGATTCTTTCAAGGGCGCAAACAAAAAGTAGTCGCAAGGGGACAAGTCTGGACTGTAAGGAGGGTGTTCGAGAGTTTCCCAGCCCATTTCTTCCAATTTATCCCTTGTCAACAATGCGGTGTGAGGCCTTGCGTTGTCATGGAGAAGGATGACATCTCGTTTTCCACACGTTCTCGTCCATCCCTAAATTCTCTGGCCCACGTATACACTCGATTCTGAGACAGAGTAGTGTCCCCAAACTGTGCCCGCAAACGAGTAAAAATTTCCGAAGGTTTAACACCTTCATTTGCTAAAAATTTTATGACAATGCGTTGCGCAACAGATGGATGTACCTCTTGCTCGGTCATGGCTGTACTGACGGCAGAACACAACACTGCTGCGAATTAAGCTGTTACCCCCACTCCTATTAAACAAAACAACAACAACAACACCGCCACATCAGGTCCGAACGTATTTGGTACAGTCAACAGTAAAATTACCGTTTATATTTGATTCACCCTCGTATCAACTTTTGTCTCAGTGACGGGCACAGTGGCAGGGCCCCTCCGGTCTTTGCATTTGAAAGCTCTGAGTGGCACTGCAACAGTTATGGGCAGAAGGATCGCTTACCACATATTCGGCCCATCATGTGGTAGTATAAAATAAAATAAAAGTAATTTTTAATAAATTCACTCAAATTCAAATTAAAAATAATCTTTATTTTATAGGTAATCATTATTACACTTGAAATCGTCACAATGGTTAAACTCTACCACTCATTCATAAAGCAGATCTCAATCTGCCTTATGAATGAGCGGTAGAGTTTAACTTTAACTTTAAGTATTCTCAAAGAATGAGCAAGAAACTCTAGGGGTTGCTCTTTGTAAATAACATTTGTAAACATTCAACATTTATATATATTATTAAATACTTTTTTTTTTTAATTTGAAACATCAGAGATCGAGACTACCTCCATGAGCTAGACGGGTTACTACCACGGATTTTTGTCATCCAAGTATGCAGAAGTTGTATAATAACCTTTAGTATAAAGTTTTTGTTTGACTATAGCTTTAAACCTCATGAAAGGCAAATTTTGTATATCAACCGGAATCTTGTTATAGAAGCGTATACATTGCCCCTTAAATGACTTTTTTACTTTGTAAAGACGACTATCAAGAAAAGCTAGTTTATTTTTATTCCTCGTATTAATGTCACTATTTTTCATAAAGAAATTACTATTTCTTTTAACATAAATTACATTTTCATAAATGTACTAATGTGAGGCTAGTGTAAGAATGTTAATTTCCTTGAACTTATCTCTCAAAGATACTTTGGGGCCCAGATTATAATTGCCCTAACTGCATGTTTCTGCAGGATAAAGATTCTATTGATATTGGCGGCATTACGGTGAAAGTAGCTGAAGTAAACCAATCTAGCAGTTTCGACATCTGAAATGCACATAATTTCAATTCAGGGGCACAGCACTTAGAGCGGATCATACCTGGGTACTCCTATGGGAGAAACGTGTCTCTCGACTGGTCTTCTGAATCGCAGGTATATGTACCACTTGTACCTTTTTGATGGTACCACTAGTACTAATTAGTCTTTTTTGTATAATATCAAGTGACAGGATGAACAAGTTGTGCGCCTGATGGTAAGCTACACACCTGTCCATAACAGTTGCAGAGCCACTTAGAGCTTTATATCACAAAGATCTGAGGGGCACTGCCACCGCGCCCGTCATCCTGAGACATAAATTGACAAGTCTGTGTGCTTGTAATTTCACCAGCAGCCTTACCCTCCAAAACCAGATCACAGTACCGTGCTCATTACTGCTTGGCGGCAGAAATATTTAAGATGGCAGTACTTCCCTGAACGTTCACAAGGAGCTCTGCTGCTCCTAGTACTTATTTTCATAAGCAGTTTCCTAGTTGCATCTCATTTTCGTCTAACCTCCATCTTGTTACAATTTCGCAACTTACGCGTAAAAAGAAAACGCTTATACGGCCAAAGGTACATAATATATATACATAATACAACTAGTTTGAATTAAGAAAAGAATACGTCAGAAGATATAGGTTTATAATATATCCAAAGGTTGCCTAACAACACGATTTGAGGTTATGACGAAATTATGTTGTAAAAGCAATTCATTCTACTCACTTATTTCTGAACTGCACTCCATTTCGCTGGTAAATAGGAACTGTGGGCGCTGCAGCCTGCAATACCGAGAAATGTAATGAACTTTAACGGAAAACTGAATTCAGATAAGTCACATGTGGAACATCGGCCGCCTTCATACCGGTCGAGAATATATAGGAAATTTGATAATAAGGTCCATACAATGGTGATAATAAAGAAGCGATTGAATTTAGTGACATTATTGTTATGACATGCGATTTTCATTCGTTTTCAAAAATGCAGTATCACTTACACTTCTCAGAATTGTGGTAAAATTTCTGTGTGTATAATCTGAGCCTATCCCAGAGTGCTCTAAAACCTTTCGGCCGATCGCCCGCGTAGCGCACAACATTTTTATCACAATAATATCAACTATTTAATTTATTTTCAGATTTATTTCACTTCAAACAGAACATGTGGGTGACGCAACTTCATGAAAGAACGATTTTTTCTTTTTTTTCTAGCACACTTCGGTAATATTTTCTTGCCAGATGAGAAATGGCGCGCCCGGTGGAATGTTCTCGTTTTATCTAGTAATGGCATGAATTCGTTTTCTATGTACACAAGTAACAATTTTCATTGGATAAACGTATTTAAGAAACGTCGTTCACCAATCAGTGTCGAGCATTTAAATGTCATTTTTCGACATGCTCAATTAGAACGTACTTGCAATTATATAATGCGCTATTTTCTTGAACAGTTTGTGCGCTGCAAATAAAGAAGTTGAAGTAACAATAATCCGTCTACGAAGTAAATTGACATAACTTTGTTTCTTTCGTACTTTTTAAATATCTTTTTATATATTTTATATGTTGATGTGCGTAATTCTAGGAGTTTAATTTTTAGTATTTAGAGCTTCTTAAATTCTGTTATTTAGTTATGCAATGCTCATCTAATAAACTATAGCCATCTAGTGTAGAATAGAAATACCATAAAGTAACTTCTGCCACCTAGCGCCAATTGGGCACTGGGCACTACTCTTAGTTAACTAATATATTTTTCTTTAGCTAGATGGCGCTATTGAAATAAATACATAATTTAAAAATAATATTGTATAATTCATAGTTTTAAAAATATTAAGTTTTTAAGTTCAATTACTAATTTTATATTTTTTGGTTTGGAAGCACTTTTTAGTTATATAGTCCATAAATAATTTTTTGCCTTTTAATTTATGTAATTAGGTTGATTACATTGTTGCCAAAACCAATAAAAAAAAAATTAAGAAATCGTATAGTAAATACATTAACATCACAAATTGGAAAGATATATTAACATGCAGTTATACTTTCAACTACATTGTAATAAAGTATTTTTATGAATATACAAAAAAAAAACAAAAGCAACTAATGGGTTACGTTTCAGCAATATTTAAATTGTTTAAAAAGTGAGCCATAAGTTTCGAAGTCAAAGTCAAAGTCAAAGTCAAAGATTATTTATTGCATAGGTAAAATAAATTTACACTTGAAAACATTGACTTACAATTATATGGACGTCGGGTCCGCGCTAAAAAGTGTCCGCACTTGTACGAGTAAGGCGTTAAAATCGTATACAGAGCGTCAAACTCCGCTAAAACGTCACATTTAAGCTACTGCTCGTTCACTACGCTGACCTCCCTGAGAAGAACGAGCAAGAAACTCTAGGGATTGCTCTTTTCAAATAAACTTAAATGCTATGGAATACACTTTGAATCAAATTTGTGTGGATTCTGGAGCCATGTCGTCTTTCTATACATCTTTATCTAACACGTAGTCTTCAATTTTGTAATATGATTTTTCGATCAAAATATTTTTAATGTAGTTTTTAAACTTAGGAAATGATAAACTTAATATATGCTCCGGAATCTTATTGTAAAAACGTATACAGTTCCCCATAAAAGAGTTGTTTACCTTGGTTAAACGAAATCGTGGTACCATGAGTTTGGACTTAGCTCTAAGGTTAATATTATGGATATCTTCTTTCTTATTGAAATTATGTATATTTTTACGGGCATATAAAATATTTGAGTAAATGTACTGTGATGCCACAGTCATGATACCAGTCTCCTTAAACTTTTCTCTGAGAGATACCCGAGAGCCTAGACGGTACACAGAACGAATCGCTCGTTTTTGCAATACAAATATGGTTTGAATATCTGCTGCTTTACCCCACATGAGAATCCCGTAGGACATTATACTATGGAAGTAACTAAAGTAAACTAGTCTAGCAGTACTAACATCGGTAAGCTCACGTATTCTGCGGACTGCGTATGCAGCGGAGCTTAATCTGCTGGCCAGAGACGATATATGTGGAAACCACTGAAGTTTACTATCTAAGGTCACTCCCAAGAAGACTGCTTTATTAACAAGGTCTAACTTTTCTCCGTTTATTTCTATGCTTGGACTAGTCGATTTTACGTTAGGTAATTCAAATTTAACACATTTTGTCTTCTTGGCATTAAACAATAAATTGTTAGCATTAAACCAATAAACTACCTTAGAGAGGGTATCATTAATACGGTAATAGTTAATGTCACGTCTGTCTGTTTTGGATGTGTCATCAGCAAACAACACTATTTCGCAATGGTCCTTAACAACGGTTTCATATTAATTGTCGTAATACTTTTTTCAATTCTAAAGGTAGCTCATTAATATTCCGGGGAACCGGTGCGCCGCAGTCTGTTTGTCTGTATTGTTTGCTCGAATGACATGCAGCTAAAACGAACAGAGTACTCAAATTAAGTAGTAAATACTTACTTCTTTTCAGTCAGTACGCACTTAAATTTCATTCAAGAAAATGAAATAAAAAGTTATAGTAACGGAATACGACAAATAAAAATAAATGATATATAATAACTACATGAACTATAATTTCAGTTTATCAGTTACGTTTTTCTATCGCCGGGCCAGACATGAGGTTCTATATACATATATGAGGTTCTATAGGCTAGACTTGGGGTCCTATAGCCGGGCCAGATTTGATGGCCTGTCGCCGGGCTAGAGCGGGTCCACCGCCCTTGAGTTCTTCGCGCACCTGGTGTTTGCCACCTGGGCATACCGCGCTACTTGCTCCGCGCTCTTGAGTTCTCCGCGATTCCGTACAACTCTAGGCGTCCGTGACTACCGTACGGGACGTCCTACGCGTGTGACCTAGTGCTCAAGCCAAGTATCTTATACGTACGCGGAACCATCTCCGTTGTACCCACCCTTGAACTTTCTAAAACCGATGAAATATAAGTATAAAACCATTTTTGAAGAGTTTTATTTATAATCTGTAGACTCGGGGACATAAACTCAGACTTTTCAGTATCTTTAGATTTACTAATATTTATTCAAGCGTCTTCTTAATTGAGAAACAATGTTTGTTGACTTTCGAACGAATGGTTCAATTAAAATTAGCTCTAAATCGTTTTAAGTATATACATGTCAGCCATATGGATAACAGTCAGCAAAAATATTGTTTAAAATTTTTTTATAGAAGTCATTATTGAACGTTGCAATATCACTTTTACTAGTTCTACGCTTAGAATAATAACGCATAAATGATAGTTTCATATCAAACGAACTGTCACAAGTGAGGCAAAAATCAAATTCATGTAGGTTAGTTTTAGTAGTAGGTTAATTTTCGGTTTTAGTGAACATTTATATAAAAATACAAGTTGAAACGCGTTACTTCCTTGTGGAATGTGATGTTAGTATCTATTTTATGTTTGTCTGCTCTCTTTTTTCGTTCGTTTGTAACTCTATTCACGTTTAAATTCCGCCGAGTTCTGAGTACCTGTTTTTGACGCCACTAGTGACAATACATAATTACTCTTGTACCGCCACAGCAATGCGTAGCAAATCTTTATTTAAACTTAAAATAATAACGCATATTCTAAGGCCGCAAACTCGTTCTCGGCCTGTCTTGGTGTGTCTCGGCGAGTGTGTACAGCCGGCATAAAAGATGACGTTGATCTAAAGACGAGTTTGTTTATATAAATGTTTAAGGAATTTCGTTTTGCTTGACGAACAACAATTCTTATGGTAATTAATAAGTAATTTTACATCATTCCTCTGAAACCAACGCGTTAAGTGACACGCTTACAACCAAAATATAAGCAATTTCATTTTAATAAAATGGATGGAGTATGTCCATCACCTACAACCGGTACGGCTTCTCAAATTTTTGCAAATGCTCTACAATTTTTCGCTAGTGCACAATGTCTCATTACAGAAAACTGGCCTCCAAACGCCGAGATTCCAAGTGAGTAAATTTAGAAATGATTACTAAAATCAATTATATTTTTAACCGACTTCAAATAAAGGAGGAGGTTCTCAATTCGAATGTATGTTTTTTTTGTATGTATGTTACGCGATAACTCCGGTATTTGTGAACCGATTTTCATGATTCTTTTTTTGTTGGAAAGAGGGTGCCACCATAGTGGTCCCATTTCATTTTGAAGAAAATCATCCACCTCGAAGGGTGGCTGTTCACGCATGAAGATTCATTTTTATAAATAGCGCCTAAATTTTAGTTAAGGAGCAATTAT
>NW_020653712.1:2020674-2043062 GCF_003589595.1 Hyposmocoma kahamanoa
ATTTTTTTCGTCCCATACAGTGAAATGATCCTTACAAGAAACTGAGTTTATCAGCACTAAACAAAATTTTATCAATTTTATTCATTTGGACAACTCACGTTTGATCAAAAAATTTACTATGTGAAAATTGTTTTCACAAAAAAAGACGTAATGGTTCCTATGACAGTTTTCTTGTATCTTCTATGGTTTCGGATTTCCCCATACTGTCCCATTTAAAAAAATGTATATAGCTCTATTACCACTGATTAATGTAGACAATGACATAATTCTTCAAGAAGGAGTCAAGATGGGTTAAAATGATGTATGGAAGTCGTGGTCGGATGGGTTCTTTTTGTTTTTTATGGTACGAAGTGGACAAATAAGACGTGCGCCTGGTGGAAAGCGACACGCCTGCGTGTAACAGTTGCAGTGCCCGTCAGAGCTTTAAATCGCAAACATTTCAGGGACACCCCCAATGCGTCCGTCACCCTGAGACATAAGTTGATAAGTCCGTGTGCCTGTAATTTCACCAGCACTCTTCAAAACCGGAACGCAGTAATGCTCACATTACTGCTTGGCGACAGAAATAGGTAAGGTGGCTGTACTTCTCTGGACGAACTCTTTCACAAGGGATCTGATACTCATTGGACCTCATTTACTCTCGTAGTAGACTGCTACTAAGCGAGTAAATGAGTAAATCGGACCTATCAGAAAAATCCGAAACCTTCGAAAAACGGACTGTATCAGATAGCACCCCGGCCGCGCAGCCAGAGTATAATACTTACCTACCGAAAGGGTCGTTTCACATATTATAAATATATTAATCAAATAAAAGTAAATTGGAATTTTCTTGACTAATACCGTCTCAGTTAATCGTAACCATGGGAATCAAAACGTTGTCTTATCTGAAAAAACAAATATACGCCATTTAGATCCGAAAAAATTGTTTCATTTGCTTTAAGCTTGGACTTATAACTCAAGATGGCTGCCAATCTCCATCATTATTATATTATATTTAGCTCGATTATCACTGACTGACGGACCCAGTGATTTAGATAGTTGTTCTCCCAGAAGGAGTCGCGGTGGGTAAAAATGATGTAGGTACGGGAGTCGTGGTCGGATGGCTCCAGTGAGTACCAGAAAAATCCGAAACTTCGAAAAATGGACTGCATCAGGTGGGAACCCGGCTGCGCGGCTAAAGTACTTATAACACCTACCGGCACGATCGTCAAACTAAAAATAGCCGCCACCCTGGGCGATTTCTACCGGAAGTGAAAAAAACTCAAAATTCGAGTAAACAAAATGGTCGCCATACAAATTTCAGAGCCTTGTAGCTCGGCGAGTATTCGAGATAGGCGGGGGGTCCTCGACCAAATGTCATAGAGGGCAATGGGAATCAACTGCCGGTGATAAAATGTTTTCAAGATGGCCGCCTCAAAATGGGGCCCAAAACACAGTGGTCCGATCCTGCTGAAATTTGGCATGCGGCCGTGAATAAGCCCACAATAAGAATATCGCAATTTCGATTCCGCCATTTTCCAAGATGGCCGCCATACAAGTGTATTTTCGGTTTTTCTGACCAGCACATTTCTCCCAGAAGAAACGCGGGTGTATAAGAATGACGTATGCGAATAATGGTTGGGTGGATTTGGTGAGTATCAAAAAGTACCAAAACCTTCGAAAAGTGCTCAGCATCAGGGAGGACCCCAGCTGCATGGGCGAAGTATACGTTTTAGCCCTAAGGTCTCCAAACAAATGTTGCTCGACACCCTGGGCAGTTTCTACCGGAAGTAAAAAAATTTCAAATTCGCAAAACAAAATGGCCGCCATACAAATTTCGGGGTACTATGTCTCTGAAACTATTAGAGATAGGTAAATTATGTTTAAACTTAAGTCCGAAAAGGCGATAGGAGCTAATTGACTGTCAACTTCATTTTTTCAAAATGGTCGATTCAAGATGGCGCCCGAAAAAAATTTACCGATGGTGCTGAAATTTGGCACTTGGCCGCGTATGAGGCCCCATAATATGAAATTGTGTTTGTAGTTCTTCATTTTCCAACATGGCCGCCATACATTTTCCACCGTCCAACGTCATTGTTCTCCTAGAACGAATCGAGGTGTGTTAAATAAATGTACAAGGATTGTGTTTGACTGAGAATATTGAATACCAGAAAAATCCAAAACTTTCAAGACGTGGTCTGCATCAGGTAGGACACCACCTGCCCGGCCAAAGCGTCAGAGATGGTATGGCTTTCAAACAAAAATTATCAAGGAACCTGATCAGGTTCTACTGGAACTAAAAATTTTCCAAAATGGCGAATCCAAGATGGCCGCCATAAAAAAATTTCTTTACTGAATCTTCGCAATTATTGATGATGTATGAGTAGTTTCTTCTGAAGTATGTAAGGATACGACTTGACGAGATCATAACAACTACTTGACTCCCTCAGAACCAAATAAAGTTAACAAAAATATATTTCTAAAACAAACACTACAACCAGCAAACTGTCACAAGCCTAAGACACAGGCCTCGCGGGCCGCTTTAGCGGCCCAGCGCAACGCGCAACATACTATACGTGTGTAGCTCGATTACTACTGACTGATGTAGACATTTAGGTAATAGTTCTCCCGGAAGGAACAGCGATAGTTTAAAATGATTTACAGGAATAGTGGCCGGAAGGGTACAGTGAGTACGAGAAAATCCGGATATCTTGGAATAGTGCTCCGCATCAGGTGGGACAGAGGCTGTTCGCTCAAGTATCGTAGATGGGCACATGGCTCTCAAATAAAAGTTGTCAAGAATCTTAGTCAGGTTCTACCAGAATCGAAAGTGTTCTGATATGACGAATTTAAGATGGCCGCCATACGAAATTGACTATTCTGAATCTTCGCAGTTGTCAATGATATACGACTGGTTTGTTCTGAGATATTTAAGGATACAACTTGACGCGATCGTACTAACTACCCCTACATGTAACTTAACTGGAGCAGTCGACAACCCTGCTCCAATCCAAACTCAATCAAAGAGGATTCTCTACTGAAATATGAAGTCTAACTCCCAACCTGTCACACGAGTCCCAAAGAAAGCCCTCGCCGGCCGCTTTAGCGGCCCGGCGCGACGCGCGCCATCTAGTTATATATATAAAGCTACAAGTTCTTACTCACTGATAGAAATAGAACGCATACTTCCGATATGGCTATGGATAGGTTAGGTTAAGTTAGGTTTAAAAGAAAAAACATTTTCCTCTCAAAATTACTTTCGAGGTTATGAAATTTCGACCAAACGTTATTTCTGGAAATTGTCATTTCGGATTACTGATAAACAACCCTCTATAATATATTATTATTGGTCCATGCTATAAGTAAGATTTCTGCGCTAGAGTGTCACTGGAACAAACAAGGCTTTATCCCTAATCGGCAGTAGTGCTGGAAGGCGCTGGCGGAGCATCATCCCTAGCTGCTAGAAGACCGCGAAGAGCCAGGGCTTCTTGCCTGAGAGCTGCGACGTGAGCTCTTAAGGAAGCGTTTTCTTGTTCTAAAATACAAGCTCGCCAGGCAATCTGCGGGAAGAAAAAGGTATTAAGTATCGATCTCTGCTCGAATTAAATTTTTCCCGTGCTAATACGGTTTATTTTGCTTGGGTCGAGTGGCTACTTTATTTCAGAATTAATTTTTTTACAAACGAAAATATAGCCATTTGAAAAGTGTATACTATACGTGTTCTATTTCGTTCAGTTGATATAAAAATAATCATCGATATTTATATATAAAGTACCTATTGAATACAGAGGTTTTCTTGTAAATTTTCAAGGAAAATTTTTGGTTTTTTTCTATCGTGAAAATTGTTTAATAATCAGTTAATGTCCTCATTTTTACTATATGTTATATCCAAAGTAATTGATTGAACACTTTTACTGTTATGCGGTGTCAACGAAAGCCATTTGAGGTTGTGTAGACTCTTAAAGAATAATTTATTAGTATTCTATAGTTTCATAGTTGTTAAGACCGGTAGTGCACTGTCTTCGATATCCTGCTTTTCTTCAATAAAACTTCTTATTGATTCAGGAAGTGGACTGTATACTTTCACAAAACTTACTTCTATGTCTATCTGACTTATCGAACAAGGATATCGAGCACGACTGAACATAATCACAAATTAATTACGAATGAGACAATGAGAATAATTTTCACTTATACCGATACGGTGTCTCCCACACCGTACCGGCCCTATCAATTCGCCGCTCGCCGCTCCGCCAATCAGAGCTCCTGAATTACTCATTCTTGCTCTGACCGGCCAGACGCGTACGGCCGTCCGTAACAATAGTACCTTTATAATAAAGATTATACACCTACCGGTTCATTTAACGGACCAAAAAAATTAAGACTGTAAAATAGTATCAAAGTTTTTCCTCACTCATCTAGGTACCTTTACAACTACCAGCAGTTGACCAGGGATATCGTTTTAATAAATTGTAATTAAATGAGTTTGTAATAATTATTAAACAAATCCGGCTATATAAAATTTATTAAATATAAAAAGAACCGGCTGGATTCCAACGTTTTCTAGCAAACCGTGGCAGACGCTATGCCAGCTAAGCCACGGAACTAACGGATGAATTTTTCCATGTGCTTATTGCAGATCTTTGTTTTGTTTTTTAACGACTTTTTTACCGTAGCGCCATGTGTGAGAAATCTATACAAGTTTTTGTATTAAATGTAATACCAAGTCACGGGACGATCATCACACGTCCATCCATAACAATTGCCGTGTCACACAGATCTTTAAATCACAAGGATCTGAGAAGCGCTGCCACTGCGCCGGTCTCCTTAGAAACATAAAGTTGACGTGTCATATGCCTGTAGTTTCTCCGGGACCCTTCCATTCCGGTACGCAGTAACACTCACGTTGCTACTTGGCGACAGAAATAGCTAAGCAGTAGATACTTTCCTGGCCAAACTCATTAACAATAATACTTTAGTAGCAGTAGAGCTTGTGAAAGGGTTCGTTCAAGGAAAGACTGCCACCTTACCTATTTCTGCCGCTAAGAATGTTGTGCATTACTGTGTTACAGTTATGAAGGGTAAGAGTGCTGGTGAAATTACAGGCACATGGGACTTGTCAACTTATGTCTCAGGGTGTCGGGCGCGGTGGCGGTGCCCTTGAGGGATCTTTGTGATTGAAACCGAGTTGTTAGGGACAGGCACACGACTTGTTCGTCCCGTCACTTCGCGTTATAAAAAAAATCTATTGCTTATAAAACAACAAAATGACCTTGAGATCGTTGACCCCCAAGCAATAATTTATTCTGTCATATTCACCCGTAAATAAGCGAATGCGTTACCTGATCCTCCCGGATCCTTCTGGCGTCTCGACTCTTCTTGGCAGCCTGGTTGTTGCGCCGGCGCCGTTCGTAGTATTTGTCGTCTTTTAGTTCTGCCGGGATCGGGCGTTTCTCACCGCGACGGCGTACCTCCGCCTCGCATGGGGGTGGTGATAGTACTAGACACAGAAGAGGAAAATGTACAGTATGATCGATGATAAAAATCTCTGTCAGAAATAAAGACAATGTTATTCACAAAAATAAAACAATCCCATATTTTTGTAACCCATAGTAATTCAGATGTCTAGCTATTAAATACGTAGGTGTATATATATACATATATATATATATATATATATTAATGTCGTAACGTTCCTACCTATGTATCATCATGCAGTTTATTATTAAAAAATAAAAAAGACTTCACTTCTCATGCTCTTAAAGTTCGTATTTATGCTGGATGTAGACTGCATAAAATAGGATTTAATGCTCTAGTCATTGAC
This sequence comes from Hyposmocoma kahamanoa, assembly GCF_003589595.1. Lineage (NCBI taxonomy): Eukaryota > Metazoa > Arthropoda > Insecta > Lepidoptera > Cosmopterigidae > Hyposmocoma > Hyposmocoma kahamanoa. Next base: position 2,026,478 of record NW_020653712.1, read on the forward strand.
TTACAAATAAATGGACGCCGGGTCTAATACAAAAACCACGAAAAAAATGTCCCAAGTCAACCTATTCGAAATTTAAATTGTAATGTCATCGCAGTATCGCGCTGTCAGTAGAACAAATGAAGACTAAAGCGGAGTTTGGCGCTCTGTATACGATTTTAGCGCCTTACAAGTGCGGACACTTTTTAGCGCGGACCCGACGTCCATATAATTGTAAGTCAATGGCTCTAGTGCATAAAATGAAATCGTCGTTTAAGACCGAGGTAATGACGCCTGCACCAACAGCCACGCACACTAGAGCTTTATAAAATAAAGTTTTACTTTTATTTTTTTAATCCGTGTTATATTTTTTTATTTTAATTTATTAAGGCTTTGGCAAAGCCATCAGCCTAAACATGAAGTTTATGTTTCTGCAAATATGGCCGCCACAAAGAGGATAGGCAATTTGAGGCGGGGCGTGCTTGGATTGACTCGGGATTTCTTAAAACGGGCCGCTACGGGTATTGTAGTTCGAGATTCGTATAATTTCGCGTTTTAATCTGCGATTAAGGCACAATAGCACTATCCTATTCCACTTTAAACTAGATTTCACAAAATAATTGAAAGTCAAAATAAAAACGAAACTTTTTCCTCCAAAAGGTCCAGAGCGAATGCCGTGTTATATTACAAAATTAAAAAAGTAGGCAATAGTTTTTTTTTTTTTATTGTGACTCGGCAAAATGACTGCACCGCGCCTGATGGAAAGTGCGAATACAGTCCAGAGATGAGAGTAACGGATGGAAAACACAAATATCTTCACTCCGTCACTATCATTTTGCCGGTCTGGCCAAATACTTCTTCATACATGTTATAGAGGGGAGGGAATACATGCGCCGGGAGTTGGTTCCACAATTTGATGGTTCAGCATAAAAACGAATTGCCAAACTTTTTAGTGCGGGACGGTATTGAACTAATAAAATAATTATAAGATTTAAATTAGATTATTAAAAAGATAATATATAAAAGAGAGATATTATTTAAAAGAGAGAATAAAATAAAATAAAAGTAATTCTAATAAGTTTAAGAAATAGAAATGCATAAGAAGTAAAAGCTTGTTAAATATAACTGAGCATTATGTAGTCCGACCTGAGTCACGTGTAGAAAAAGAAAGTAGTACATTGGCGGGAAGTTCTTATTTTTTCTTGGCAATAGTTGTGTTGCAATTCGAAATTGTTCCACAATTTACGCGAAATAATGTCGTCAAGTGAAGAGGAAATTACACTCACACCTAACTCTTTAATGGAAAGGAATGCTAAAAACGTCGTTAAGCAGATATTGCCGCCGAAATCTAAGCAACTTTATCTTAACACGCTTAGAATAATAACGCATAGAATGATAGTTTCATATCACAGTGGTTGCATTCCTCAAGTTTGGAAAAGTGCTTGGATAACACCTATTCCCAAAGGTAAGGTAAGTGATAATGTCGTAAACTATCGGCCGATTTCAAAACTATGTCAATTCGCTAAAATACAGGAAAAGCTCGTTACCGATCAGCTATTTGCGGCTGTCCAGCGCGCCATAGTACCGAACCAACACGGTTTTTGTAAAAAGCGTGGTGTGGAGAGCAACTTACTGACTTTTACGGAGCATATATTGTCAGCTATGGATGAAAATGTGCAAGTAGATGCTATATACACAGATTTTGCTAAAGCCTTTGACAAAATTCGACATGACACCTTACTCCATAGGCTCGGGCAGCTCGGAATACATGGCGATTTGCTTCGTTGGATACGTTCGTACGTGGAGAATCGTAGTCAGGCCGTTGTACTATGTGGTTATCGTTCTGCATATTTGAATATTCCCTCTGGAGTTCCTCAAGGTTCACATTTGGGACCCTTACTATTTATTATTTATGTCAATGGTCTTACTAAGTCCATTCAACACTCAAACGTATTACTATATGCTGATGATACTAAATTATATAGAGTTGTTAGAGAAACACACGATGCAGCGTTACTGCAGAATGATGTGAATGATTTCGTTGACTTTTGTAACAATAATAATTTATTCTTGAATCCAGATAAATGTTTTACTGTTTCTTTTACACGAAAGAAAAAACCTATTATATATACATACAAAGTTAATGGTAGGGATCTCAATCGTGTAAATGAAATCAGGGATCTGGGGGTGACAATGGATTCCAAACTGTCTTTTATTCCTCATATAGATAAAATTGTTGAGAGTTCATTCAAATTATTGGGTTTTATTTTACGCGTGGGAAAACCCTTTAAAAATGCTTACACTTATAAACTATTATTTAATAGCTACGTCCGAAGTAGACTGGAATTCGCGTCTTCTGTTTGGAATCCTTTTCAACAAGTCCATCAGGACAAAATTGAAAAGTTACAAAAAAAGTTTATCAAATCTTTAGATTACAGAATCGGCCACCAGCGCATAGATTATGAATCATCCCTTACATTCCATAAGACAAACACTTTAAAGCAACGTCGTGAAATCGCTGACATTGCATACTTGTATAAAATATTAAATAATATGGTTGATGTCCCCTTCCTTTTGGAACGAATTAATTTTCGTGTACCCCGTAAGCAAGAAAGAACAAATCGCAAGAAAATACTATTCGCAATAAAATCTAGTAAGACTTGCTATGGAAGTAATTGTTTTATAAAGAGAGCGTGTGCCTTATATAATGATAAAATGAATGATGCAGATATGTTTGTTAAGTCGCTACCAAAATTTAAAAAGCATATCACTGAACTTACTAGTGTAATAACTTATAACTATATTTAACTTATAAGTATATTTCCTATTTTTAAAATGTTTTTCCTGTTCGTTATGTATGAAATGTTTGCATTAAAATATCATATTGTGTAATGCTTGTCCATTTTATATTTTGTATATTCTATCAGATTTCCTGTGTATTTTTCATATTTTGTAGTAATATGTATTTATAATTTTGTAAAGTAATATTATCTTAAATTTACATTTAGGGGACTATAGGTTTATTAATAAGTTCATTTTGTATATTTTTTTCTACTGTATATAACTGTTTGTTCCTAAATAAATAAAAAAAAAAAAAAAATATCAAACGAACTGTCACAAGTGAGGCAAAAATCAAATTCATGTAGGCTAGTTTTAGTAGTAGGTTAATTTTCGGTTTTAGTGAATATTGATATAAAAATACAAGTTGAAACGCGTTACTTCCTTGTGGAATGTGAGGTTAGTATCTATTTTATGTTTGTCTGGCGTATTTTTACACTCATTTACCGCACATTTCGTCATTTTTAGCTAAAATTCTTGATCTGTTCGCGGTGCAAGTTGACCTTGAGCACTGAAGGCCCGCCTGCTCGTGTAGGCCCTTTGGGAGCGCTTCAATTTGCCTCACTTAGCGTGTGCGGGCTCGGTTTCTATGCGTTATTATTCTAAGTTAACACGTATGAAAATTTCATGCGTTGGAGGGTCGAAAAACAAGTGAATACTTTCTCGGAAATATCGTTTATTTGTAATATAACCCTCGACTTAAGTATCCGCCATCGCCTGCGGCTCGGGTGAATATACTCGTCTCGAGCAAAATGGCGCGTTTTATTCACTTGTTGTACAATCTACGATTACTCTTCAACAGAAAACATACAATAATATTTAAAACAATGCTTAAATCTATGTCGAAGAAAAGGAAAATGCCTTAGCAATTTGCTGGTTTTCAGGCTTCACCTGGCAATTATTAGCTGGAGACACCGTAGCATAAAGGGACGGACATCTTTTCGATTATCTATTATGTAATAAATAGGAGAGTACCTCACTCACTATATACGTTTATTACAGAAATAACAAACCTTAAAACTTGAATTGACATACGTACCGACCAGCGGACGTACTGCACTTAGTAGCAAAGAGTATTTCACCGTGTACATAGAATACAACAAGCAGAGAATAGAATTTAGATGAATATAGAGTTAGTACATTTTTTATTCCAATTATAATTTTACTTTTATGATTTCTAATGACGTAGCAGAGCCTACATCACCTTCGACCAACAGTATGATGTTATCTGTTGATTAAATAGCCATTCTTTGCACTTACGCTTGAAAGTAGATGACGATTTTCTAAACATTGAATTACACATATTAGGATAGTATTCATTAGAACTTACTTATTACGAGTGAATGAACTTTAGTTATGTTTAGAATAAGAAAACATTGTAATAAACATATTCTAATCAATTGTGTTAAAATAATATACAAAAGTAAAAAAAATAAGGAGGTAGTGTGATGTAGTTATACCTACATCTTAATTAGACTAAGAGATTTCTATATATGGTACACGATATTAATCGTACGTTGTAACCTTTGTTTCGAACCAACAGATTGACGCGTTGACAAACATACATGTATCTCAAGTGTTCCCCTAAAATCTACCTCACCTCTACAAGAAGAAATTATCTTTATTTTATCACAAACATGCGTTTATGTCATTGACTTACAAATAAATAGACGACGGGTGTAATACAAAAACCACGAAAAAAATGTCCCAAGTCAACCTATTTAAACGTAGTGACATGTAAAGGAATATGAAAAAGCTAAAACGTTGAATTTAAATTGTAATGTCATCGCAGTACTGTCTAATTTTGCTTGCTTCGCTGTCAGTCAAACAAACGAAGACTAAAGCGTGAATGACACTCTGTATACGATTTTAACGCCCTATAAGTTCGGACACTTTTTAGCGCGGACCCGACGTCCATATAATTGTAAGTCAATGGTTTATGTGTATGTGAGAACATGACAGAATAAATTAGTAGCAGTAGTGCTCCTTGTGAAAGAGTTCGTCTAGGGAAGTACTGCCACCTTATCTATTTCTGCCGCCAAGCAGTAATGTCAGTATTGCTGTGTTCCGGTTTTGAAGGGTAAGGGTGTTGGTGAAATTACAGGCACATGGGACTTGTCAACTTATGTCTCAGGGTGACGGGCGTTCGGACAGCACCCTAAGGCTGGTTATTTGTCTGCGGATCGTCCGCGCGGAGTTAGAACATCGTTTTACAGTGACGCGGATTGCTCCGTACGGTACCCGCTCCGCGTGAACTCCACACGAGCCACCCGTGCGTTCATTGTAGGCGACTGTCATCCGTGAATATCCGCACTAAATTAAATACTAGACTCACAGCACTGCGGATTCTACGCTGCAGATGCCATTTGAGGTAATTAAGGGTGAGGCCAGACGAGCGCAATTTTGTGAATTGCGTTTTTTGAGTTGCGCAGTTTGCGCTCGAACGAAATTCGCTTGAAGCGCTAGACAGTCGAAAAAGTATGCATTTATGAAGCATTAGAAGATGATGTTAGAAAAAGAAAAAGCAACTGGATACATCCACTCAATATCAAACGATTACAGTATGGGCAGTTTCATATATTATATACAAGCTTATGTGAACATCCAGATCAATTTGTTAAATCCTACCACATGTGCAATAAATGTTTTTTTAAGAATTATTAAGCCTAGTAAAACCTTTTATTACTAAGTCAGATACAAATATGAGACAAGCCATCAGTCCAGAAGAAAGACTAATAATAACAATCAAGTAAATTGTTCAATTATATTATTTGTATTTTAATCTCCGTATCGAACATTTTCGCAAGAAACGTCTATACTAACGCGCATCCTATACCAAAGTGACCCCTTCCTTCACCCCTACCTCCACCCGCGCCTGCCCGTCACACGATGCGACTGAAAGTCAGTCGTCATTACGCCCGTGAGTCGGCAGATAACTCATTTTGCGTCGTTGTGTGAAACAAACCGTTCTTTTATATGAAACCGACTGCAGCACAATCTACGCGATTCACAACTCACAAAATTACGCTCGTCTGGCCTCACACTAAGAGGTCGCATCTCGTATTGTAGTCAGGTGAATAACATTTTTTTTTCTATTCTGTTTAAGTATTGTTTGCATCTGATGTCTGTTAATTGTTTATAATATGAATATACGTATTTAATATAAAAAATGAGGCTTTAAAATAATCCTAGGTGATTGTTTAATATTGAAAACTTACTAGGCAACGTTCTAGTAGGTAGATGTTGACAGTAAGCAGGCAGACACGGTGGTGGCTGAGGCGGCAGCGCTGCCAGTAATGGACCCACAACACTGTGCACATCTGTGGAAAAAAAAACTTATGTAAATGAGGGAGGTTCTCTCTACCGTTGGATGATGTTACGCAGCTCCAGCGAAGTCAAAATTCCAAGTTGTTAGAAAAAAAAAATATTTCCGTCAGTCACTATTCCACCTTGTATGACGCCAATAAAATTTCACCCTATATGCGCAAGGTCCAGCCATGTGTTCCCAAGAAGGGACTCGACTCCTGGAAACCGTTCCGCAAGACGATGATTTTCACCCTACATGAGCGTACGTCAATTATCAGAAGGCCCGGGCTACAGTTTCCAAGAAGGGCCTCAACTCCTGGTTAGCCTTACTGAGCTCTCGGTATTCTCCGATTTCTCGCAACATAAACAAAATTGTATTACAGTAGTCACCATTCGAGGGAAAATCTTAACAACGCGATTCAGAAACAACGCCAAATGGGCAAAGTCATCTAGCGGATTCTTAGTGAACTAAAAGTAAACATCCTGGCTTAAGGCCGTCTAATATATAAAGTAAGTTTGTTACTTTTATACACATTTAAGTAGCCATAGAGGTCCTTGTGAAACGTCCAAGGGTGTACTGCCACCTTACCTATTTCTGCCGCCAAGCAGTCACATGAGCAATATTGTGTTCCGGTATAGAAGAGGAAGAGGTTCGAAATTACAGGTACATGAGACTTGTACAGTTATGTCTGAGGGTGACGGGAGCAGTGGCGGTGCCTATAAGATCTTTGCGATTTAAAGCTCTGAGTGTCACTGCAACTGTTATGGATAGGCGTGTCGCTTACCAGCAGGCGCACGACTTGTTAATCCCGTCACTTGGTATTATAAAAAGAAGAACTATTATTGCCATTATTGCTAAAAATTATAAAAAGAACTATTTCACTTCACTAACTCGGAAAGGTTTTCTTTCTCATTAGAAATCTGCGCGCAAAAGCGTTTTTTCCACTCTAGCGTGGAAAAGGTTTTTGAAATTTGAACTTGACGATGGACTGTGGTGCACCTGACTTATTCCTTCGATGAAAAAACAAGATAATGACATGTTCATTACCATTCTAAATCTATGTTCATTACCTACATACTTATATGTTTTATTTTAATTATTGTTGACATTAAATTGACAATGATAAGTAATTGTATGCATTAAATTATTTTGATTCGTCGAAGAACTAAAATAATTTCAATAATCACTTAATCATACAAAATAAAAGTACAAGCAAGAATGATGAGGTGTAAATTCAGAACGCATCCGAAGATAAACTTTCTCTTTTAGACATTGACTTACAAATAAATGGACGACGGGTCTAATACACAAACCACGAAAAAAATGTCCCAAGTCAACCTATTTAAACGTAGTGACATGTAAAGGAATATGAAAAAGCTAAAACGTTGAATTTAAATTGTAATGTCATCGCAGTACTGTCTAATTTTGCTTGCTTCGCTGTCAGTCGAACAAACGAAGACTAAAGCGTGAATGACGCTCTATATACGATTTTAACGCCCCATAAGTTCGGACACTTTTTAGCGCGGACCCGACGTCCATATAATTGTAAGTCAATGCTTTTAGATTAAAAAAACTGACGTTTTGTAATTCAACTGTTTTTCTTTTTACAGCTACAGTTAGGTGAAAAGTTGTGTGTTTCGCTCGGCAGCAAAGTTGTTTTGCGTCTCGTGGCTTGAAACTCTCGCTACGCTCACAGGAATTTATTTTCGAACCACTCACTTCCCTCGTGGTTCAATCTTCGCTTCCTGCGCTTGCACAGGTTTCAATACAAGCACTCGCGTCAAACAATAATGTCATCATCAGAGCATCCTAAATCCGATACTGGACTATTCGGATGTATGTTGTCCGGATTTGACAGCCACCCTACTTAATAAGTTAAACGGCTTCAAAATATGTGTGTAAGACTTATCTTCGGACTTCGTAAGTTTGATCATGTTTCCCAGTTACCTCTCTCTTTCTTTTTTCTTTTGGTTCTCTGCCGTCCTCTTCGATCTTCTGATACACTTATACTAAACACCCCCTCTCATGCCTCTGATTTTTACTCCAACTCGTTTACTGTATCTGCTATCCGGGTATGGAATTCTCTCCCTGAATCAATTCAACGATCCCCTTCTATTGATTCCTTCAAAGGACGTGTTAAGGAATATTTCCTTAACTACTAATTCTAGTTTTTTCGCATCATTCTCTTGATTTTATTTCCTTTTGCTTAGTGGTATAACCTTCCTTTGTAAATTTATTTGTATTATTACTATTTATTATTTATTTTATTGTCCTACAAAAGTATATAAGCAACCTTACTATTATATATCAATATTCATGTATACGTTCTAATAATATATGTATTTATTTTTATTATTTATGTATTTATTTTATTAATGAGTAGTGTAGTTATTTCAAAACAAAGCGTTTGCGTGATATTCTTTGGTTGCACCCCCTTTCCAACTCTAAAATTTCTATCCTAAGGTTGCCTGGAAGAAATTGCTACTTAGCAATAAGGCCGCCTGTTGTACGTTGGCTTACTCTGTGATACTTACATTACTGTTCCACGTTGTCATTGTAATTTTAATGTGCAATAAAGAATATTTCATTCCTTCATTTATTCAATAACTTTGCAGCCTTTCATAACAAACATTGTATATTGTATATTGTTACAAAACAAGAAATTTACCAAAAAAATATACTTTTAAATTGTTGTTGTATGTACCATTACGTAAGTAAGATTGTACCATTTCTGAACATGAATTTGATTCTCTACATGTCAATAAAATCGTCGTTAGAATGTTGTAAGCAAAACTTAGAAGGTTAAACAATTAAATCGGGGGCACTAGATAGAATGCAAATACAAGATGTTTCATTAATTCAAAGAAGATTCATAACGCGATATTATAACAAATAAACAAATATTTGCTAATATTTGTACCCTGTCATAGCAGTACAAACAATTAACCTGTGTGGCCGACCGTTTAGAGGGTTAGCGATAGCCGGGTCCCGTTGAATGTGGCAGGAGAGGGTAACCATATTTATGCGAACTCGTTATTTTATTACAAACCAATATGATAAACCAGCAGTGGTAGACCCGGATTCAAATGTCGTTCGAATCTAGGCTTGCATATCTTTTGTTTAATATATCCAACAGTATCTGTTACTGGTTTTCAGTTGGAACCGCTTTTACAAGATGAGATGGCACGTAAGTACTAGTGCGGTGAACACTAAAATTAAAAAAATGTAACTTAAATATTAACTAAAAACAAGTAGAAAAATCGCTAATAGGAACTATTATATGACTTGAATGTATATGAAATACTGCACTTCATCATCATCACCTTCATATCAACCGGAGGACGTCCACTGCTGAACATAGGCCTCCCCCAAAGATTTCCAGACCAGTCGATTGGACGCGACGCGCATCCATCGGTTAACCGCCGATACGGAGTTTGTAAATTTATATACGAAATTTAATTAGATTTTTTTAAATACCAAATAACGGGACGAACAAATCGTGCACCTGATGGTAAGCTACACGTCTATCCATAACAGTTGCAATGTCACTCAGAGCTTTTAAATCGCAAAGATCTGAGGGGCACTATCAATGCGCCCGTCACCCTGAGACATAAGTTGTCAAGTCCCGTGTGTCTGTAATTTCAACCTATAACAGGTTGACAATCATAGTTAATGTAAATTGTTGTTGTTTTTTTAAGTCTTACATTATCCTGTTCTAAAATATTACGTGGTAACCTTACTCGGAATGCATAGGGCGCGTGGCGTCGATCAGCAAACTGATCTATCGTTATTGAAGGGGCACCTGCTGTTCCCTACCGTAGTGAATTATTCAAAAATTAGTTTTCGAGTGTTGTAATAATCGTAATGTAAATCGTCTCTGTTTTTTTCCTCAAAAATTCTAACAATTTGCAATGGAATACAAAGCTTCTTTGAATTGTTAATAAATATATCGAGTTCTTAGTTTTTTATGAGACTATTTTTCAAATCTAAATCTCATATATTTGTTTTTTTTTTTTTATATATTTGAAAACAAAAACAATTGTATGCGTTTTAGACCCGAAAATTTTCTTTCATTTCCTTTTCAACTAAATGTAATAAGGACGCAAAATTAGCCCACCCATTCGACAAACCTGTATTAAAACAAATTTGTGAAAAAAAATTATCAGTCAACATTTTTTTATTTTTAAATTAGACCATGAAAAATATAATCGACAAGTATTTTGAAAAAAATACTGCATTATTAACCGACTTCAAGAAAAGGAAGCGGTTTTCAATTCGACTGCATGGTTTTTTTTGTACGTTACGCTGTATCTCCATATGTGAACCGATATTGATGATTCTTCTTTTGTTGGAAAGAGAATACCTCAGAAGTGGTCGCATTTAAACTTGAAGAAAATATTTTACCTCTAAGAGTGGCAAACTAATGACTGAAATTGAATGACTTTTGAGGTTGGTTTTTTAATACTCTGTACAGATTTTTTCAACCAGAATTCTAAAAAAAGATGATAAAGAACCTCGAAATGTGGGCCGTTTATCGGTGGTCATACTAGTATGTCATACTGATAATATGAGCAATAAGAATTGTTTGTATTCGTGGTCATATTTAGTCAGCATGAATATCATGTAGGCTAAGAAATGTGTAACGTGTAAACGAAGACGCAATAGTGAAAAAGGAAGACGCGCGATCTGTTTGTCGGTCATTCTCGGACTAGTGTTTACTACCCGATACCGTGCCAATATTTTTTTTTTATAATATCAAATGACGGACGAAGTAGTGCGTCTAATGGTAAGCTACACGCCTGCCCATAACAGTTGTAGTGTCACTCAGAGCTTTAAATTGCAAAGATCTGGGGGGCACTGCCACTACGCCCGTTACCACTCAAAACCGGAACACAGTAATGCGGACATTACTGCTTGACGGTAGAAATAGGTAAGGTGGCAGTACTTCCCTGGACGAACTCTGTCACACGGAGCTCTACTGCTACTAAATGCCCTCCACTGGAGGGCCAGTCCCACATAACCGTCGGGCCTCCCCGGGCTCGAAGGTATGCGTAAAGCATTTCCCACGCGTTTAAACAATAAGGATAGGGCTCCGTGGAGGGATCTAAGGGTCTTCAGGCATGCGGCGGACATGACCAGCCCAAATCCATTTCATCTTTGCAGCTTTTTGCGCTACATCAGCAATCTGAGTTTGAGAGCGCAGTGTCGTGGTCCTAACGCGGTCTATTGCTCTATCGCTCGTTGACAGACCCCGGGTTTTTCTACAAAAAGTTAATTTTTGAGAATAATTGACGAAACGAACAAGTCTACTTAGTGGTAAGTAACACTCCTGTCCATAACAGTTGCAGTACCAGTACTTTAAATCACAAAGATCTGAGTGACACTGCCACTGCACCCGTCACTCTGAGATATAAGTTGACAAATCCCATGTGCCTGTAATTACACCAGCACCCTTACTCTTTAAATCCGGAACACAGTAATGCTGACATTCATGCTTGACTGCAGAAATAGGTAAGGTGGCAACACTGCCCTAGACAAACTCTTTCACAAGGAGCTCTACTGCTACTAAATATTAATAATAATATTATAATTATTTAGATGATTACAAAGAGCGTGTTTACTTTAGAGTTACCAGTTATTAGGACAGTGATTTGCAAAAAATAGGGTAGGTAGTACAAACATTAGCTCATCGCACACCTGCAGGCGTGAGAAGCGCCACACCTGACCACCTGTAATCGTAGCGCGATTACGTGCCCCCTGACAGTACTGCTTGCCCTACGGGTGTACAAAAAACCATTATTTAGTGTTTAAAATGTTTAAAAATTTCGATGGAAAATCATGTATAAGTATAAGCCCTACTTCACCCACTGCTAGGTATAGGCCTCCCGTAATTTGTGCCATCCATCACGACCCTGTGCTAATCTCACCCATCTACTGCCCGTAACTTTGACAATGTCATCCACCCATCTTGCTACAGGGGTTACCTATTACAAACTAATTCTTTTTCCCGAATTTCATTACCCCGAAAACGGTTCGACTTTTTTTCATTAGTGTGATGACAGTTTTGCTATAAATTTGCAACACAGAAATGTCTTTACAGTGGAAATATCATTTGTCAGAAACCCAATTATTAAAATAATTATTACACATTCGAATTCTTTAGTAACTGTAACTCCCTACGCATTATGTATAATAATGTGTTCAGGGCTCTGTTTGGGCTTCCTCGATACTGCAGTGCGTCAGGCATGTTTGCCGACGCTAGTGTAGAGGATTTTTACGCACTAACGCTTAAAATGCGCAGAGTGCGAGAGAGCTCAAACAGAGTTCTTAAAATGATACGGAACAGGTGGGACTCCGATCTGCTTGCAAGGTTTACCGAACTTCACGTCCTGGGAGCTCAGAGGACTAACCAAGTATCACACATCACGTAATCATTTCATTATGTAATCAATTCAATTCATCTCATTCATTCATTCTTTTTTTTAATTTTGTAATTTTTGTACTAACAGTAGAATGGATAGCTTGTAAGTGTACTAACAAAATGGACTATTGTCTGCAATAAATGATTTTTATTTTTTTATTTATTTTGAGGCTGAAGTTTGTTTGGTCTAATCATGTTTGTTATACTGTTTGTTTTCCATGTAATTTAGATTGCTGAAAATTCGTTTCGACTAAATTATTATTCTTATATAAAATTGTACCGCCATACAATGTCCCACTCACGTAATTTTCGTCATACCATCATCGGTCAGATCGTCGCTTAACAAGTAAATGTGGCCAAGCGTGAGTTTATTATTTATAATAAACAAGGACACGATTTCAAATGGTATCAAAGTACGGACTGCCAAACAAGACCATCGAAAAATGTTACGTGGACCTCAGGAGTTTACCTAACGATTGATAGCGTGATAGCTGTGATTCGTTACCAATATCACAAAAGGGTCAGAGTGTCGGCAAATTAAGTGCAATTACGTAGCCTACCCTCGCGACCCTTGCTCAATAGCGGCAGTGTATTCTGCCTCATTACAATCATTACATGTCATTACAATAATCGTAGAGGGACGTGTTTGTTTTTTTTAGCTTTTTAATCGTTTTGTATTTTCTAAGACAGTTCACGTTCAATCGTTATTCTAATGGTGGGGTATGTATACATACATAGTTCACTTTTCCCATAGGCGTAGGCGGCGACAACAACCTCTTACATATTCTTTCCAAAGCCAGACCGCAACTTACTTAAATTAATTAATTGCTAACACACTTTTTGACTGCCTATATATGCGCTCCCGCTCCATGTAAGACATGCTCAGACCAAATTATCTTTCAAGTGCATGTTGCAAAAGCATCTCTTTGACAATTGTCAAAATCAAGACACTGTATAATGTTGATTTGGGTACATATATTACTTATTATTATAATACATTGGGCGCACTATATGGTTCCGGAACTGGCTACTTACATAAAAAATATTTCAAAAGTAATAACAACATTTGAAAATGGAACTTTTTGACTATAGAATACAGAATGTTTCATCTGACTGTCACTTGTTTTTACATTGTAGCGTCATTTTTGAAATTGGTTGTCTACATCAGAATAGATTTAACTCGTGAAAATTTTCGTAGTATGATTTTCTACGACCGCTTCTCCGCAGCTTCGCTCGGATTCATACTGCTTTTGGCGATGAAGCATCATGCAAGACGACTATTTATAGCTGGTTGCAGAATTCAAACGCGGTTGTGTTCTCAGTGACGAATTTTGTAATGGTCGCCCGTCCACTACTGTGAACAACAAAAACATCGATGCTGTATGTCGTATGATCAAAACAGACAGGCATGTGACCTACTACACAAACATTTCGGTATAAAGAAGCTGTACTCTCGGTGGATCCCACACAATTTGACTGAGGCTCAAAAAACGGATCGCGTCACTTGGTGCTATGCCATGCTTACCAGATTCAACAAAGGGGCGTCAAATTTGGTGTGGGACATAGTAATAGGTGAAGAAACATGGATTTATAGTTAGGATCCCAAAACAAAGCAGCAATCTAGCGTATGGGTCTTTCGAGATGAGCCGAAACCAACCAAAGTGGCGCGCGTCCAATGTGCCTCTAAGCGGATGATTGCTTCTTTTTTAATAAAACTGGACACGTAGCTACTGTTGCTTTGGAGAATCGTTGTACCGTGAATAGTGATTGGTACACAATAATTTGTTTGTCGGAAGTTATTGACAAACTCCGTAAAAATAACCGTAATTGCCGTATCATCTTGCACCACGATAATGGCAGTTCTCACACGGCCAGACAGACAAATGAATTTTTGAAGGTAAACAACGTTGACCTTATAAGCCATCCCGCGCACAGTCCCGACCTGTCACGTTGTGACTTTTATTTATTTCCAAAAATTAAGAACCCGTTACGCGGTCAACGATTTTCGTCACCTGAAGAGGCTATCGAATAGTATGAAAAATATGTTTCAGAAATTGTCACGGAGGAGTGGCATAAATGTTTTCAAAATCGGTTCATTCGTATGAAAAAGTGCATTAACGCTAACGGAGAATATTTTGAGAAACAATAAATTCGGTACTGACCATTTATGGTATTTTTTTCTTATTCATTCCGGAAACTTATAGTGCGCCCCACGTATATATGTAAGATTATTATGTATGTATAATAAGTATGTTTATATTATGTTATTCATTTTATACCATACAAATCGATTAGCTTTCTAGTATATTGTTCTTCATGTTTACTAATAACAATAATAAATAATAATAAAATTCATTTATTTAGGTAACATGGACCCAAGGTATTAGTTAGTTACAAAATCATTTAAATCTGATGTTAGTACATGTACAAAAAACAACAAAAGACAAAGCACAATAGGACGCCACTACTTATGATTAAATCTGTTGCATCCTTCAAATTGTCTTTTAAGAAATTTTTATTATCTAGCCAGGTGTCCAACAGCACTGGCAGTCGTGCGGTGCGATTGTGACATTCCACTACTGACACTAATGTCACAACCACACATACATGGTAACACAGTGATCACACAATACACGCTCACACAGACTCTACACGTACTCGCAGTTTCTCCTTTTTTAAATTGAATTTTCATATTTAAATTAAATTCTCTATTTTTCTTTTTACATGGTCGAAGCCACTTTATTTTTATTTAACTGTAAATTGTGGCTTCACTGAAAATCAGCGTAACAAGATGTTTCCCTACGTCTCGTTACAAATAAGCTGAGTGGAGACCTTTTTGGTACCATCTTAAATATAATACTGTTTTATTTTAAGTAAATATTATAATAAGGTTATTTTAATTTTTGTTTTTACGTTCTATTTGTATTATGGTTACCAAATAAACTATTTTTCTTTCTTTCTTTCTATTAAGTACGTGAATCATTGAACACTGATTCACGCATGGACAGTCGAGCCGGTTCGCGATCATGCTCAGGATGCTGTTGGGGCTGGCCCCAATCCTGCGCGCCAGGGATGTGCATCGTTTACGCATCGTGGTGTAGAAGCAATCTATACTCGCCTCCGCGAAGGTCCCTGACGCTGTGCAGGACCGCGGCAGCCCCATCAGCATCCTGAATGCATTATTATATTGAACACATGGAGCACTGCACTGCAAGTGTAGCACCAACATATTGTGTAGTTTTTTCTGTTTGGCCCTATGCTTGACTAGTAGAGAATGCCTTATGGCTTTCAGTCTGCTATTTGTACTACAGCATATTGTACAGTAAAGTTTAAATAAATACCTGGCCGAACCAAAACTTCCCTTTTATTAAACTGTCTCCGTGGCCGAACGGTTACCACACTGCACGGCCACACAGAAGCCCTAGAGTCGATTCCCGGGCCGGGCAATATATTTCCATGGCCTACATTTACTTATCTCGTAGTTTGGTCCATGGTACCCGCGATACAGGGTTTCCCTAGGGTATAATACCATGTGACGGGACTAACAAGTCGTGTGCCAGGTGGTAAGCGACACACCTGTCCCTAGCATTTGCAGTGCCACTCAGAGCTTTAAGTCACAAAGATGGAGCACTGCCACAGCGCCCGACACCCTGAGACATAAGTTGACAAGTCTCATGAGCGTGAAATATCACCAGCACCTTTACCCTTCACAATCGGAATGCAGTAATGTTCACATTACTGTTTGGTGACATAAAAAGGGTGAGGTGGCAATACTTGCCAGGACGCACTCTTCACAAGGATTCTGCTGTTACTAAAATTATACTATAATGTGAGCGAGCGCATTGACTTACAAATAAATGGACGACGGGTCTAATACAAAAACCACGAAAAAAATGTCCCAAGTCAACCTTATCGAAATTTAAATTGTAATGTCATCGCAGTATCGCGCTGTCAGTAGAACAAAATGAAGACTAAAGCGGAGTTTGGCGCTCTGTATACGATTTTAGCGCCTTACAAGTGCGGACACTTTTTAGCGCGGACCC
>NW_020653713.1:0-26571 GCF_003589595.1 Hyposmocoma kahamanoa
AACTGGTTGAAGACTGTACCACCTCAGTCAACCGTGACCATGGGACCAGTAAAGGGCCCGAAACGTCGGTTTGTTTGAAAAAACAAATATACGCGATTTAAATCAGGAAGAATAGTTTCATTTCCTATAAAAAAATATTTTTGTGTAAAGTTTAAGTTCATTAGTTTATTATTTCTTTGGGTTCAGAATCAGGAATATAACGCACTCTATAAGTATGTCTCACTTTCAAATATACAGCCTGTATATTCGATCGCACATTGCTTTTTCGAATAGCTTTAAGGATGTTGGTGAAAGTGCTACAGGACGGTAATCGTTTGGGTTTGTTTTGTCTTCCTTTTTGTGAATGGGCTTCATTATACCCTTCTTTAAAAAGTCTGGAAAAACATCTTCATCAAACGATTGGTTTACGAGTAGTGTATACGAGAGAGCTAATTCATATGATGGCTTTTATTAGTATTGGCGAAGCTCATGTACGGTAACTATTTTTGTTTTTCAGCGTTCTTATGTTTTTGTGGACTTCACTTTGGTCGATACGGCAAAGAAACATTGAATTTACACAAAGGAGCAGTAAAGGCGGAAGTCTACTAACTAAGCCTCGCGCTCCTTACTAAATGATGCAAAAAAATTATTGCAAGCGTTAGAATACTTGTTTTGGGTCTGAAATTTGTGTATTATTTATTTTTAATTTTATATTCGTTTTTTCGAATGTTTACTTTTTATTTGTATTTTCATTGATTATTTTCCCCGTGATTTTTATAGCGTTTGTTGAGTTTTTTAGTCTTTTTTGTTATTTAATTTCTTTACAGAAAAAAGTATTTTAAACTTATTTTCGTACTTTTTAAGTAAACCGACAGGACAGTGTTTTTAAATTTTTGTGTAATTATTTTTAGTAATCTTTTATTACGATAACATGTCTTAATACCTACTGTTTTTGTTTGTAATTTTAGTTTAAGCTTGGACATATGTAAATTAAGGGTATGTATTTATTAGCATTTTATGAAAAATTTTGTACTTTTCGTTCACATTTTTAGCTTGGGACAACGTTTTTACGTTTTTGTTATTGTACAGTCGTTTATACATATATCGCAAAAGGGTCATTACACATTATTTCAATGGCAGGTGCACTCCCGTACCAGCATGATCAGAAAATCCTAATTCTCCTACAGAAAAGCTAGATCATAATCATTGAAGTTAGTGAAAACCAAATATAAGCATATTGATGTTTTAGTAATACGCGTCGGTTTTTTTGTACGTCGGGTAAAACCTCTCTCGGACTTAATAGGCAGTTTCAGTATGGACTATTATGCTGCAACTTTAAAGTTACAACATGTTATTAAATCGATGTTCTGTTTCAGCCATGATTCGAAAATGCATACAGCTCTATGAACTGCTGATTTTGTTCCAAAAAAGCTTCCAATAGATATTGTTTATTGTATAGGCTTTGCAAGTTCTGGTGAAGTATCTTAAAGTGTTGTATGTTGTCTGTAGTATCGAAAGGAATTTTCTATTATTTGTTGTTTGTTACATTTTCGTGCACATTGTAGTTGTTTAAATGTATTATTTTAAAATATTAGTAGTTGATTGTTTCGTATCGTCGCGTTGAGGCCGTTTCTTCGAGCTTTTATCATTTCTGCTCTTAACTTCCTTCTTTCATTTCGCTTTTTTCATCTAAAAGCGGAGATATATGTATCTATTCCCATTCCCTGGTAATGATGGCTGTTATCTAATAAGTACTTGACCATTCTCTTGCTTACGAGTTCTATAATTAGTGGCCTATTTTTGTTCTGGTATTTACCTATCCTACGAGTTTCTTCTATGTATCCCATTAGGTCTAAATTTAAGATACTACGAGATATATCAATTATTCACATGTGTAGAGCGTCTTCTGGTTCCTTGTAGAATTCTTCTATTACATAGATCACTATTTTCGTTGTATTTTCTTCCGTATTAAATCAAATAGTTTCAGAAAGTATTTGTTAGATCTACAATTTCTTTCTTTAGTGTTCCGTTTTCTTTTTTCATAACCTCTATTTTTTGTTTAAGCTTCTCTATTTCTACTTTATTTTCGGTATTTAGCTGTTTTAAGTTATCAGTTTCTTGTTTCAAGTGTTGATTTAATTGTTTAATAGCTCTGTTAATTTCAATTTGGATGGCATTTTGAAGTTGGGTTATCACTGATGCGTTAATTTCTTTCAGTTTCTCTGCCTGAATCCTATGACTCAAATTTGGGAGAGTAGGTTCTGTTTGTGGATTTGCTTGTGAGGATGTTGTTTGACAGATTGTATCTCAAATATGCTTAAGTCATCAGAACGTGTGGATTTGTCCCGCGTTGTAACTTGAAGTGTTGTGTTCCTTCTACGCATTGTTACATTATCTCTTTGCAAATCTTCGGAATAAATTGTTCTACTTTCCGACTTGCGGACTGGAGTATTTGTATTTCCTTTTTTGGGCTGTTTACAAATACGAGATGAACATTTCCATTTTGTTTTGTGGTCAGCGGTCATTGTATTATAAAAACGCACGCTGGGTACATTTGCGCAATCCAGATCATATATCGACCTACACAATGAAAATGTAAGGAATTCTCTGCCAGTTGGAGACTTTAAACATCCCGCATATACTGGCGCCATCCTGTGACAGTTCTTGTTAATAATCAATCCACGTCACCTATCCTTTATTTAATGCAACAGTTACTGGTCCACAAAGTGGTCATTGCGCTGACTCACTAATGTGCTGCTTTCTATTGTAATTAAGATATTTCACCAACTTTACGTTCCGGGTATTGTGGGTTCAATTAACTGCCTCCGTGGTTGAATGGTTACCATGCCGGACTGCTACGCAGAGGTCCCAGGTTCGATTCCTGAGCCGGGAGAAATATTTGTATGGCCTACATTTATTTCTCTCGTGAGTTTGGGTATAGTTTGTGGTTGTCTATATGTGTATCCATGGTATGGCGACACAGGGAAACCCCTAGTGCGGGACTATGTTGAGTGTGTACGTTATTATATTATTATTATTATCTCATTTTTACATGTTTTTATATCTTTACCTTTTTATATCTTAAGTCGGGACCATGTACCTACAAGCAGTACATTAGATATGTCGTAACTTAAATAATTAATGGATTCACGCGTTACTTTGTGGAAGTCCATGTTAATAAAAATGGAAGTAAATTAATTTGCTGCTCCGCGAACCCAGTGAGGGTTAAATCGTGCAAAATAGCAGCGCTTGTGTTGAATATTTTTTCATGCAGTTAATTATCCCACCCTCCCTCCGCATAAAATTAATAAAATAAATAACACAAGCGCAACTGTAGTCACAAACCATCACCAAAAATATATCCGACACGTGGTTCGCCTCTCCACGAGGAACATCAAACTAACAAAACAACGTCGCGTAGCCGTTCAGAACGTTTGGTTTAATCAATAATATAATCATTTAAATGTTGTACCTAACTATATACATTTACGTTGTAACAACCCTAGTAAGGCAGCTAGGATCGCAATCGATAGGGAACAAAAAATATGGCTTTACGAGGAATCTCGCCATTGGTTTACCGTCAGAGATAATTTAAAATTACATCTTAAAATACTTTATTCAGAGCTAACTTTGAAATTGCATAATATTGAATTTGATTCTAGACCAAAATGCGAGATTCTTCGCGTCACAGGTGGCTCATAAAATGTTTCTTACCTAGTCTAACAAATTGTTTATTTATTTATTTATTTATTTGCAAACAATATAGGTACAAAAATTACATAGGTAATAAGTACATACATACATACCCCTTTGGGGTGCAGCAATTAATTATTGTTAAACGTAATATTAAAATTGTAAAAATAAAAATAATAGCAAAAAATAATAATAATAACACTTAGGAACTAATACATATAGGATCTTAAAATTATCATTAATAAACTTTAGATCATAGTATTACATAGACTTAAAATTACTTATCTGAAACTGGACTCTTTTAGCTTATAGGAGAGTTCATGAAGTCTCCCACATTGTAATAACATTTACTTAACAAGAGAGACCTCAACTTGGTTTTAAACACGTTGTCACTATCTACTTTCTTGAGGATGTCTGGTATTTTGTTATAAATTAGTATGCATCTATATAGCGGGCTATCTCTAAACATTTCCAATCTTGGAGTTGGTAATACGAGCTTTGCGTATTTCGACGTGTGCTTTCTACGAATTCAAAAAGATCCAAATGTTGTCTTACAAACATGGCAGTTTCCAAAATGTATATAGACGGAAGAGTTAAAATTTTTTCTTTTATAAAATGTGGCCTGCATGTATCTCTCGGGCGTATATTGTTTATGAGTAATGCGTAAGCATTTCTTTTGGATGATAAAAATATCATTTGCGTCGGTACTATGGCCCCACATAATAACGCCGTAGCGTAGCCACGCATAGGCATATGCATAGTATGCAGCGAGTGCACATTCGCGTTTGGTGTTGGCTTTTAGTACGGTTAGTGCGTAAATAAACTTGGACAATTTAGACTTGATCGTTTCAATATGGCTTTTTTTATTGCGTAGGCTTACGGAGTCTAGATCTACTTCTTTCTTCAATAACACTAACTCGCAATCAGCAATCTGTCACACCTTCCACCCTTGTGTAACAAATCCAACAAATGTTGAGTTTTTGGAAGACGAGACCAAATTATTAAACAATGGTTTAAATTTAAATTTACACCCTAAAATTAATAAAAAATCATTAGAAAATTTGACTGTGGATTCTGAGGTCGTAATTGTTCGTAATAGCAATGATGTAGATACTAAGGCATTAGTTGCAAATACAATTAAAAAATTTCAAACTTCTCAATCTAGTTCTCGTCGCCGGGATACGTTGCTGTTACGATCAATTCAACAAAAAGGTCATGACAATAATTTGGTGGTTTCAAACGCAGACAAAGTTAATTGTATTGTTATTTTGGACAGAAGTGAATACAATAATACGGTTTTAGATGTTGTTCAAGGTGACGGTTTTTCGGTCTTACGTAGGGACCCCACTGCTGGGTTTCTTAAAGACCTTAAAAACGTTGTTAAAAATGATTTGTTTGTTTTTGAAACGGACTGCCAAAAAGCAATATAATACCAATGAATCCTCAATCGCCAATTCTTTACGGTTTTCCAAAAATTTACAAACAAAATATTCCTATCTGCCCAGTTGTCTCATATATAGGTGCTCGAACTTACGAATTAGCTAAAAATCTAAGTATCATTATTCGGTAAAAATCTTTTTCAAACCGCGTTTTTTGTTTAAAGAATAATTTAGATTTAATACAAAGGATCAAAGACATCAACATACCACATAACGCAAAATTACTTTCTTTGGATGTAGACAGCTTGTTCACTAATGTTCCCTACACTGACACTTTAAATATTCTTAAAGATCACTCAGAGAGGCGACGACTACATCCAGGGGAAGTTGATGAGTTGATAGAATTGATATATCTTTGCATGAAACAAAACTACTTCAGGTTTAACGGACAATATTACTTGCAATGTGATGGCCTAGCAATGGGTTCTCCTCTCAGTCCTTTAATGGCAGACATATTTATGGATCATTTTGAAACTCAATACATTGCAGGTAATAGACATGTACTATATTGCTTTAGGTATGTTGATTTTTTTTATTTATTTTTTATTTATTTATTTTAAACACTAAGAATATTACAAAAATATATATACATACATATATATATATATACATTGATGATTTGATACTTTGTTGGACGGGTAGTAAGAGACAGCTGGACGATTTTGTAAGCGACCTTAATAACAAACACCCAAAAATTAAGTTTAAGAAAGAATTAGAACAAAACAACTCTCTCAATTTCTTAGATTTAACTATAACCAAAGTATATAATAAAGATGTTTTTGAAATTTACCGTAAGCGTACGCATACAGATACAATTATCCCGGCTTCTTCTTGTCATCCCTGGCAACATAAAATGGCTGCTTTTAATTCTTATACACATAGGTTGTTGACAATCCCTCTTTCTAAAAAAACATTATAATTTAGAGTCAGTCAGTCAGTAGAGATTTGTCAGAAAATATACAAATAAAATTATATAAATGTTGCTTTTAAGACAAATAACCTTTGCGCTCTAGACTTTGCAATGGCAAGGAAAGAGTGGAAAGTGGTAAGAAGTCGGGAGTTTATAAGCTCACCTGTGACACATGTAACAGTGTATATATAGGTCAAACAAGGCGTAACTTTATAACTACATATAAAGAGCATGTTTCTTCGTTTAGGCATAATCACCCAGACAGGTCCAATTTCGCTAACCATTTGTTAGAAACAAATCATATTTTACCAGTTTCCCCTTCTTATGAAATCTTACATTTTTGCGAAAAAAGTGTACGTCTGGGTGTCTTGGGGTCGTATTCTAGACTAGACTCAATGCTCAAATCAGGATTTGATTATGGTTTAAAGCACTTAATATCATACTCAAGTCCCAGGATTGCACTGGAAACACAAGCACTGGAAATACGACCCTAATGGCAATGACTTGTGTATGATTTTCAGTGCTTACTGCAATACTCAAGTCCTGACTTGAGCATTGAGTAGAGTTCTGGAATACGACCATTAGAACAGATGGAAATAATTAGGTACAACAACAGGGGTTGTATAAATTAATGAACAATTGAATTTTGCCTCATCACCTTTATTACGGGTATTTTCGGGTTTCAACAATAGCAACACTGGAGGTAGCGGGGTATAAATACACCAACCGTTCTGAACGAGCTCACTCGTTCCTCCCCGATGAACAGTTCGGTTTCAGAGCTAGGCACTCATGCGTCCAGCAAGTGCACCGGATAGTGGAACATATCTCCGAAGGTTTCGATCGCCCCCGCTTCATGCCCACCGGCGCCCTCTTCTTCGACGTGGCAAAAGCTTTCGACAAAGTCTGGCACAACGGCTTACTTTACAAGCTGTACAATCTCGGCGTGCCTGACCGTCTCGTGCACATCATTCGTGACTTCTTGTCGAACCGCTCTTTTCGCTACCGAGTTGAGGGCGCACTCTCCTCCCCTCACCCCGTAAGAGCTGGAGTCCCGCAAGGCTCTGTCCTCTAGCCCCTCCTTTTCTCCCTGTACACTTGCGACATCCCCAAGTATCAGGCAGTAAATTTCGCCCTCTTTGCCGATGACACTGCGCTCTACTATTCGGCGCGCAGCTCCAAGTTAGTTTCCGCGGCTCTCCAATCTGCCACCACATGCCTAGGCGAGTGGTTTCGCAGATGGAGAATCGAAGTCAATCCCGACAAAAGCGCGGCGGTATTCTTCACGTGAAGTTACCTATCCAGTCGTAGGGTACAAAACCTCACCCCGATCTCGCTCTTTGACCGCCTAATCCCCTGGGTGAACACGGTCAAATACTTAGGAGTTACGCTCGATAGGAAGCTGTCATTCAAAGCACACGTGAAAACCGTCCGCGATCGCGCCCACTTTGTTATGAGCCGGCTTCATCCCCTTCTCAACAAGCATAGTAAACTCTCCTTTCGCAATAAGGTGAGACTGTACACGACCTGCATCCGCCCAATCATGACGTACGCCAGCGTCGCATTCGCTCAGGCAAATCCCGCGCTATTGCACCGCCTGCAGGCTCTCCAAAATAGATTCATGCGCAACGCGACAGGTGCCCCGTGGTACCTGCGCAACGCTAACCTCCATATAGATTTACGGCTCCCCACAATAGCCCAATTCATGAAACAGGCATCGAGAAAATACTTCGACTCTGCTCCTCACCACCCCAACCCCCTCGTGGTGGGTGCATCTTCTTACGACCCCTTCAGGGAACAACCCCACCGCGCAAATAGGACCCGTCGGCCAAGGGAAGTCCTCAACGACCCTGACGACCTTATCACTCTCGCCACTTTGAAGGTCAACCAGATCGCTAGGCAGTCCCGTCCCTCACGCACCAACCGTCCTCGCCGGCGAGGTCGTCGAGCCCCTCATTTTAGCACGTACAGTGGTAGATTCTCTCCTACAGCACGCCCTTCTGGCGGAAGTCTCCAGTAGCGCCCTGAGCCGAGGTCCGTGCCCACTTGGGCGCCCTCAGGCTCGCTACTTAGCTTTAAGTTTATCTTAGGGGTTATGAGCCTTCAGCTCGCCCTTTTTCTCCGGTGGCGCAGTAAAGGCCATCAGCGGCCAACTGCAAAATATCATTCATAAAAAAAAAACGAGCTCACTCTTCGGCCGAGTATCGAGCAGTCAACAGCCCCTGAAGATGCCTCGTGGAGAGGCGAAACACGTGTCGGGTATATTTTTGGTGATGGTTTGTGACTCCAGTTGCGCTTGTGTTATTTATTTTATTAATTTCATGCGGAGGGAGGGTGGGATAATTAACTGCATGAAAAAATATTCAACACAAGCGCAGCTATTTTGCACGATTTAACCTTCACTGGGTTCGCGGAGTACCAAATTAAATTACTTCCATTTTTGTCGTAACTTAACCTGAATATGTTGCTGATCGCGCGCATTATCGCACATACATTGTATGTACAATTACGTATATTTTTAGTACAATAAAGACCTTCGGACTCTGCGGAGCCACATATTTTATATCAACCGACCTCAGTGGAACGGTGTACTCAGGGAAACATACAATTCCCATCAAACATACATTCTTACGAACATTCTACATTAATACGTTGGGCACGAATCCCAACACTTAGGTATGGTTTGTAACTCCATCAAAGCATATTTTGCATCAACGTTGAAAGTAGAATACGTAGGACGTATTTGTTTTGAAGACGATAGTGTTTGATACTTGAAATTTAATGGAATTCATTTTTATTCATTTATTGACAAAAAAAGAACAAAAACATATTTAGTAACAAGGAGAACACAAACAAAAGGTACTGTTTATTTCTAACAGAAATGTCTTCCTGCCGACCAAAATACAGGTGACAATAATTACAACAACGGGTTGACGTGCACAACAAACAAGAATTATGAATAAAAAAACAATATCAAAAACATGAAATTATTAAAACTATATAAATACTTAGATGTATAAATATTTCGTACTATTATAATACCTATAAAATTGATGGAACAATTGATAAATAGTGCTCCTTAACTGTCATTTTGAAAATTGCTAAGTTTATTAATTTTTTTATTGTTGCTGTTTCATGATTATTTGCAATAACAGTCTATCGCAAGATGTGTGCGTTACAATATCGACAATTTTGATTTGCGAAATCTTTAGTGTAACGTAATTTGTATCACCAGTAGGGTGTATTTTAAAAGCGTGCTAATTTCGTTTCACCATGCAGAGTTGTGTGTACAGAGCACTCGCTTGGTATTTTGTAGGTGGGAGGGAGCGGTGCGCGCAGGTGCAGGCGGCGAATGGCGACGCGAGGGCGCGCGTGGGCGCGACTCGCGGCGCGGCTGGCGGCGCTGGGCGCGGGCTTGGCCCTGCTGCTCGCCGCGCTGCCGCCGGCGCCGCAGCCGCAGAGCCACCCGCTGCTGCTCACGCCCGAGCCGAGGACTCTACCGCTGCTCTACTGGGCGCATCGAAATTACTTCCCAGAGGGTATGGTGTCCAATGAATTCTTATTTGCGCTCTGCGATCGTTACAAAGCCAAGTTCTCTTTTTCCTTCATCGAAATCGCGAGGGAAACTGCGTGTCAGACTTTATCAGAAAACCATAGCTTCCAGTGACGAGGAGTACGTATAACTCGATTCGTACCGGCTAGCTCAACATTTTCACGTATTATCAAAAGACTGCACTGGACAGCGCGCATAAGTAGTGGGGCCACTTAAAGAACTTAATTCGAAAGCGAGTTCTTAGATTTTAGCGATTGTTGCACATAGGAAATGAAACTAATGTTTTTGGATCTAAATCACGTATGCCAATGTTTCGGACCCTTCACAGGTCCCATGGTCACAGTTCACTGAGGTGGTAAAGTCATAAATATTAAACACAACTGGTTCAAAGTTACGAAAATTGCCATTGCAATTTGAACTTTAGCGTCCGTACTAATTTGCGTCTGTCATAAATAAAACTTTATGACAGACGCTACAACTAAAAATATATCGTATATTTCGAGTTTTTCAGTTGTAACTAAAAATATACCCGACACGTGTTTCGCCTCTCTACGAGGCGAGGTTGTTGACGTAACGCCGGAATCTATTTAATATTGAGTTCTTTCTGAGAGGTAGCTTCTAAATATATCAAACGTGGTCCCCTCAGTCCCAGTGACTAGAGCTAATGTGTACGGAGTGTCTTCTTACAAAGAAACGGTTCACCATATCAATCGAATTTTTAGGTGAACTTCATATTTGCAAAAGTAAATCAGCTAATTATTAAGCCATGCACAACCGAACGCCGAGGGCCGCCCTCCCGAGCTATCCTTACTATCAGTTATTTTTTGCGTTTTATTTGAGAATAGCTAAATCGGTCACTTTCATATAAAATGCACTTCTCGAAGTCAATCGTACCATTGAAGAACGTTAACAATCAAATTTTTTTGATTTTTGCGTATACTTGCTGGTTTTACTTTTATTTAACGGCCATACTCACAATTTGGTGTTATCAGCCTAATTACCGTAGCCATTTTTTTTTCTCGCTTATTATACCCAAATAACATTAAAATATGAACAACTTAAGCTAAACTATTAATATCTCTAAATGGCCTTTGAATAGACAAAGTAGTTTTGGAGTCATTAAGACACAAATATTTTATGGCATCGGTAATTAGGAATTGTTATTTTACATGGCTGCGGTAATTAGAAAGCTCGAACATTTTTAAGAAAACATAAAAGTTTAAATTAAATATTTTTAAACAACAAACGACATATATAAATAAGTTTCATTTCGATTTTCTACTCTTTCTGTATTAATTATACCCAAACAAAATCCTTTTTTTCTATTTTTGTATTAATTATTAAAAATCCTAGTCTACATTCATTAAAAAAAGCTGGATTGAAATCTGGACTTGTATCGGCAGAAATACTCGTAAACCAAATGTAGCATAATATATTCTTCTTCTTCTCGGCATATTATTGATTCCACTGTAGAATATATGCCTCAATGTGATTTCCCACTGAATGACACTGTCCTCGGTTTGAAGCGATTCTGTTCCAGGACAGCTCTGCCGTCTTTTTGATGCCGTCCGACTATCTCGCTGGCGGCCTGTTCACATTTTGTTTTTCTAAACGTGGTTTCCAAAACAAAACTCTCTGGCTTTAATCCATTGCCATTTCTGTTTGATAACCCGTACGCCCACACCTATGACTTTGGTGCGCAAACGTATTGGTTCATTCCATATCTTATCGCGTAGAGAGTCCGATCATAATTCGTTCCATAGCTCTCTGGGTGCACCAACCCCGCAGTCAGAGTCCAGGTCTCGCAAGCGTAGGTCATAACTGGTAAGACGTACTGGTTGTATACTCTGGTTTTGAGACGTTGTGGGATTTTTGCCTGACACACATTGTCTTTTTTACCGAACGCTGCTCAAGCGAACTGTACAGGCACGTCTGTCTATTTCTCCGTCCAATGATTCCCTGGCGAGTTTGATTTTATGACCGATGTAGACGTAATCCTCTTCTTTCCCACGAAGGTCCTGTGGTACGCCGACACGCATCCATTTCGTTTTATCAGAGTTCAGCTTAAAGTCAATGTCAGTAGGTGCTCAATTGAGGTCATTGACATTCAGCATTCTCTCGAAGTTTCCTGATGATTCGGCGAGTAGGACAGCGTCATCCGCAAATACTAGGTGATGGAGATATTACCCGTTCACGTTTATGCCTAGACCATTCCAATATTGTGTTTTGAAGACATCTTCTAGTATGTTAGTGAATAGCTTCGGAGATGTATAATATCTTTAGATATCTTCTAATGTGACATCCGTACCTAGGATGTGGTGAAAATAAAACAACGAAATGTCAGCAACAAATAAATATTAAGAATTTATTTGAAAAATTTATAAACGTTGGTTTCGGAGGCCTAAGTTTTGGTATGATTTTCCTACCGTCGTTCGGTACTCCCATGGATATAGTAGTGGCTGCGAGGTCTTCTTTATAATGCAGCGCCGGCGGGTTCTGGAACGTACGGGGGAACGCCGGGTCCTGGAACGTTCCAGGGAACGCCGAGTTGCAGTTATAGGGAGAAGCTGAAGGCAGTTGGTGTGGGTGTTCACTATCAGGACGGAGTTACAGAGTTAAGATAGAATGACTTACACTTTCTTTTATATAACAAGTTACAACGAAATATTAACACTACAGCAATAACTAGGCAAGAAAAGATTGCATTGAAAATTGCTAAGGAGTATATAAATGCAATATATATATATATATATATATATATATGCCAAATATTTCCTGGTTTAGGGATACCTTCGGACCGGACACTCGGATATTTCATGGTAGATTTTAAAAGAATCGTCGTCTTGTGTTATATTGTTATGTGATTACACAAGCAGTATTTCGCCACCCAGTATCTTGAATGGTTCCGGCCTAACCCATTCCGAACTAAAAGGAGAAGTAAATTTGCAGGCAAAGGTAGCGACCGCACAGGCTTCGGTAATTGGAGAACATGGGTTCGAAAAATAAAATAAGTATGATAATTAAGCAGCAGAGCCAAAGCCTTAAAATACCTTTTGATAAAAGTATAAACTACTGTAGTTCTGTTGAATATTATACAGGGACGGGAAAGGTTCGCAATATGCAAGAATTTGCTATTTCGAGAATGGCCGTTAAATTGACTTGCGAGTAAATTTCAAACAAATACTACTTTAACGGATCTTTCAGATGACATAAATAATTAAAAAAAGCAATTTAGGGCATTCGATGAATCCATTCTAATGACCTTTCAGAAATGGAATTGTTATCGGTATCGCCGAGTAGCGCTCTCGTGCCTGACGAGCGTGAGCCGCGATATTTAAGTAAGAAACGGGCAGACCCGAATATAAGCCAAATCCGTTGAAAAATTATGTTAAATATTGAAATTAAAATACGAAACTGTATTTTTACACTAACTATAAAATATATAAATATGAGTACCTACTTCTATCTCAACGGCTCCTACTTCTGGGTTCGTACAACTTCACTTTGTCAACTTCAGCTTTTTTTATTTTTGTTTCGGGGGAATCCGGGGGAATCTGCTTACAGATACCCCGGCCCCGCGGGGGCAGAGCCGGAGCCGGATACGAAACGAGCCTTTAACGCCCTGCGCGTGCAATATAATAATGCATTTAGAATGTTGATGGGACTGCCAACTTGGTGCTGCAACACTAGCATCAGGTATATTTGCGGTGGCTCACACGGATATCTTCTGCTGTGACAGCTGTGAGTCGCGTGAGGCTCAGTACTGACAGCATTCTAAATGCTATAGCGGGAAGGTGTGATTGTCCTATCCTGAAACATTGGATAGTGCAAGTCAAGGACGTAGCCCAGTTTGAAATATAATTAAGTTGTACTGATTATTTTTAACCTTGATATGAGTTCTTTTACTGACATATTATAAAAATATAATATATATATACAATAAAAACAATCACAACAACAATCACAACAACAATCACGACAACAAACACGACAACAATGACGATACACACAGCAACAGCAACAGCAACAGCAACATAAAACAGCAACATAAAACAGCAACAGCAACAGCAACAGCAACAGCAACAGCAACAGCAACAGCAACAGCAACAGCAACAGTAACAGCAACAGCAACAGCAATAGCAACAGCAACAGCAACAGCAACAATAACAGCAACAATAACAGCAACAGCAACAATAACAACAACAACAACAACAATAATGATAACGATAACGATAATAATAATAATAAATAAATATATATTATTATGATTATTCAAAATTTATCTTTTAGGCCTTGGGAGAGACGAGATTCTAAAATAGATATAATAATAAGAAGAACTTATATAACATTTTAATTAACGAACTAAATTAAATTAGTAAAGATGTAGTCTATAAATTTGGCTATATATAATATGGACAGAACTTAGCCGTTTTTGTCATTGTATATTAATCTAACCAAGGCATTCGATCACATAAATCATAATACACTATGCACAAATTAGAGGTATACGGTATAAGAGGATATACTGGAATTATTAAAATGTAGGATTTTCAGCAATAAAGTGCAATCAGTAAATTGTGTTTAGTAACTAAAATTGAGAAAGTTTACGAATCATCAACGAGGATAGTAAATCAGGGAGTACCTCAAGATAATGTGCTGGGACCGCCGCTATTCTTAATTTACATAAATGACATTCCAAAATCAATTAATGACCCTATAATATTATTTGCGGATGACTGTAGTGAAATGTATGAAAAAGAATCTGACATCTATAATTGAATGGCTGTCATCTAATAATTAACCTTTGTTATAATTATTAATACAAAGATCGACACTTAAAAAAGTTCCTTCGGTCCGGCTGGATTCAAAGCAAGCCGTGCCAGACGCTACGCCAACTAAGCCAAGGACCGAACCAGCGTACCTTACGAATTGTTCTATGCGCTTGTTGCAGACCTTTGTTTTGGCTTTTTGGCATAGTGCCATCTGTGCGAAATTTACTTCTTCAATCAGCTAACTTAACAGCTACCAGCAGTTGAAAGAAATGTTGTTTTAATAACTGTCAGTAAGTTTCTTGAATGCCAGGTTATTTTTTCGAAATGTTGGTGGAGTAATTTCACAAAAAATAACGGAATATCGTATTGGTGAAACTTCCTGACATTCAATTATTATAATGACCTTGTTATGATCTCAATCTTGACGAAACAAAGAAACCATAAACCCTACCCAACAAAAGTACTCTATGAAAGTAAGGTGGTACACCGATTGTAAAATTTTTAGGTTTATATTATAGATAATTATTTAAAATAGCAAACACATCTACACCATGTTTCTGATAAAATATTCAATTTGATTTATGCGCTATTCAGGTTCACAAAAAAAATTAAACGCTTTGTTGACCGCATACCATGATTATGTAGCAACCAATTTAAGATACGGAATAATATTTTGGTGTGCATTTAGCACATACATTGAACGTGTATATAAAGCACAAGAGAGAGGTAGAGTACGGGCTATTTGTGGCCTGAAGAAAAGGGACAGTTACCATTTTTTTTTTTTTGACGGGGGGGAAATCTTTATGGATACCCCTGAGCCCAGGGAGACTCAGGGGTTATGTGGGGACGCTCCCTCCACACTGGAAGGCCTACCCCACTAAAACCCCCCCGGGTTTCACTCTCGCCGGTTGAGTCGGCGCCGTGGGATCAGTGAACATTCACCACGACAAGGGACAGTTACCAGCCACATTTTAAAAAGCTGAAAATTCTTACACTCCTGACCCTTTTATTTTATATATAATATGTGCATTTTCACTTTTCGTAAAACGCCATCCTGAATTATTTCAACATGTCACAAGTGCACGTCGTTCTGATTCCCTACAAATCAGACCATGCAAAACTGCTCTACTTAGAGAAAGCGTAGTTGTAATGGCTTCGAAGGTGTGTAACAAACTTCCGATTGAAATAAGGAATTGCAATAATGCTACAGAGTACAGAGAGAGAAGACAACGTTATTTAATTATGAAATGACATTCTACAATATTAGAGATTTTGTTTAAAATTGGCATTGTGTATTGGTTATGCTTTTTTTAATTTATAACATTTTGTTTATTTTAGTATTGTGACTGACGTTTTTTCATTAGACGGCATATACGTATTTAGACAGAATACAATTTATTGCACGAGTGTATATAAGATATAAAAAGCCGCTTATTTAAATTTTCAAAATTGTTTATTAAAGACTACATGGGTCCATGGTGTTAGTACATTACAAGAAATATAAAATAATAATACAATTATAATTAAATAATACATACAATAAAAAATCAAAATTAATTACTAAAATATACATGTCTAGGATTTATAATAGCCGATACCCAATGTCCTATTAATGGCTAATAACAAAAAACTACATTATGCAAAATTTTGGACTTATAATTGTAAGTCCGTCAAGAGGTCAATTGACAACGTAAGAATGATATGTAGAACAGCTGATATCGTTTGTCTGCAGGAGACTTGGCTACTACCACACGATATTACTTACTTGGGCTCTATTGATCACGATTTTGCATTCACTGGGAAATCCGCTGTTGATACGTCTCAGGGAGTTTTGCGTGGACGTCCGTACGGAGGTGTAGCTATATTATGGCGCAAAAGTGTTTTTAGCAACGTTGTCTGTGTTGTTTGTAATAGTGACCGATTAACAGCAATAAAGGTACAAATCGCTGACCGTTCTTTTATAATATTCTCGGTATATATGATGACATCAATTCGTTGGAGAACTTGGCAGAATTTTTGGAGTGTCTGGGTGAAATACGTGCTATTTTATTTTATTTTTACGACTTTAACGCGAGTGCGAAAAAAGTTTTGGTAAAGAACTGGTAGGTTTTTGTACGGAGCAGAAATTTAGTTGCTTAGACTGGGATTGTTTGGGAGTGGATTCGGACACTTACACCTACCTCAGTGACATAGATGGAACCACAAGCTGGTTACACCACTGCCTAGTATCGGATGCTGGGCGCAGTTCTGTTGTAAATATTAGTGTTAAATATAACGTGTCTTGGTCCGATCACTACCCCCTGGAATTATGTTGTAACTTGGACGTCCTTAGACCAAAAACGAGTACGATACCTTTGATAAAAAGTAAAGTTATTTGGGGTGATAGAGATGTGAATCAAATTAATTTGTATACTAAGTATTGCTTTGATCATTTACGAGATATTAACTTTCCTTTAGAATTTCATAATTGTAGTGATAAGTTATGTGATAATATGGAGCACAAAATTATTTTAGACAATATGTATGCGACAATTGTAGACATTCTTACTAAGGCTTCAGTGCATAGCCACGGCGACAAATCTGATTGTACTGGTAGGAAGAAAGGGCATGTTATTGGTTGGAATAAACATGTGAGTGCTTATCATCAGGAGGCTAGGCTTAGGTATTTAGAATGGATTAATTGGGGTAAACCGAAAGGTGGGCCCTTTTTCAAAAGCATGCAGGAGTCCAGAAAGGCTTTTAAAATGAAACTTAAATGGTGTCAAAGAAATAAGGATAAAATACGAATGGATATATTAGCGTCTCACCATTTTAACAAAAAGTTTTCCGATTTTTGGAAAAAGACAAAGAAGTCAAATCCTAAGGCTGGCCTACCTGTAAGTGTTGAGGGTGTAACTGAGCCTAACCAAATAGCTGAATTGTTTAAGTCACAATTTGAAGTTAAGTCGCCCCTGGGACCTACGGCGAGTCGGTCCGCGGACTTTATTAGTGCTGGGCAACCACAACAGGTCCGCTTTTAGGCCAAAGAGGTTGCGATCGCCATTAAGGATATGGTTCGCGGCAGGTCTCCGGGTCATGACTTCCTCAGCGTGGAGCACCTTAAATACGGAAGTGTACACCTGCCTAGAGTACTCGCCTTGTTCTTCACGCTATGTATAGGTCACTCATATTTACCACAAGATCTGATGAGAACTGTTGTTGTTCCCATAGTGAAGAACAAGACGGGTGACGTCTCCTGTGCCTCTAATTATAGACCTACATCCCTGGCTACGACTGTGGGAAAATTATTGGACAGTCTGCTTAATAAGCATTTAAGGAAGCACCTGAAGTTGCATGATGCTCAATTTGGGTTCCGCCCCGGATTGTCAACTGAAGCAGCTATCCTTTGCCTTAAACATACTGTCCATTATTATACCAAGAGAAAAACTCCTGTTTATGCTTGCTTCCTCGACTTGTCCAAAGCTTTTGATCTTGTATCATATGACAGGTTGTGGAGTAAGCTACAGGATGAAACTGATCTTTCAGGTGATATAGTTAGTATCTTTAGTTATTGGTACGGAAACCAGAACAACTATGTTCGATGGGCGGGTGCAATTTCGGGCATGTATAGGTTGGAGTGCGGTGTGAGTGCGGCAATATGTTGGCCCGTAGGTTTGCAAGATGTACAGATAGCGTAAAGGTAGCTCTGTTTAAAGCTTACTGACCTTTTACACTTGCGGCCTATGGGTCAACTACACCCAGAAAGCACTTGGCTCCCTGCGAGTTATTTATAATAATGTATTCAGGATGCTGTTGCGGCTGCCACGATTATGTAGCGCTTCGGAAATGTTCGCCGTGGCCCAGGTAGATGGGTTTCCCGCTATTTCACGGAAAAGGGTGGCCTCCTTAACGCACAGATTACGTGGCAGCGGTAACAGCCTCCTGAACGTCATTGCAGGCAGGGTCCAGGGTTCATTTTTTGAGCGCTGGACCAGCCTTCATGTTTACCCAAAAAAGAGTGTTTATTTGTAAACGAATGTTGCAAATAAACACTCTTCCCTGTAATTATTATTAGGTACTAACATTAGTGTGTAAGTTGTTTTTGTATTACTAACCAATATGGATTTCTATCTGAATTAAATATTTTGAATTGAATTGAATTGAATGCCTCTGTAAGGCACTATCAGGTCTATCGGCGTACGCTGTTGGGGCTCTCCATCATTCTGCGTCTCACTCAAACTATTTTTTTCCGCATTACTGCATAAAAACAGTCAGTGTGAGCATCCGCAAACATACCAGATGCACTGCAGTACCTGGGCAACCCAAATATTATTGTAGTGGGAGTTGTGGACATCATTTCGTTGATACGTTAGTAACTTAATTTCGCTAAAAATGTCGGTAACGTTAGTTATTATAAGAAGGGCAGCGGTGTGATGGAAGTACTTTTATATGAAACCAAATGCACCAACTAAATACATTTGATCGAAAAGCGACATCTGCGTCATTTGTATACCTGTAAAGGTATCGGTTGCGGTGAGAAGGTTATTCAAAAATCTCTCACTAGATGTCATTGGCGGTGACGAAAGCCGAAAGTCAGTATAAAGATCTGTAACAAAAACACATGACAATTTCGACGACTCTGTAACTGGCCCCGTGGCTCAGATGGTTAAAGCAATGCTACAGTGCAGCATGGTCGTAGGATCAAGTCCCACCGGGTCGACGAAATTTTTCTGTGTTCGATCTTTGTATTCATAATCATTGATATTTATTTCGTACTCTTTCCAGTCCAGCATTTTCATAACAACCTCAACAACTACTGTGGATAGTTTAGGAGAAATGGTGTCTCCTCGCCTGACAACTCGCCAAATAGGGCTTGTCAGGGCATGAATTCACACTTACATTGTGGCCGAAGTGTAAAACTCTCACATTCAAGTAATACGAAGCTATGTGGCAGCGCTGAAGTGATGGAGAGCGCGGAACACTACCCAATATTTGACACTGTCGAAAGCCTTCTCGTGAACGATTAACGCCACGACAAGTGGCCGGTTATATTTGTGACACTTCTCCATCAGCTGCTTCACAGCGTGAATATGGTCAATAGTCGAATAGCCACTCCGAAAGTCGATCTGCTCGATGGGCTGGGATTCAACGCGCTCGCGAGTGAGTCTAGTCGCAATATAGGTAAAAAGTTTGTAGGGCAATAACTCGCCAAATTGGGTTTGTCACCCTTTTTTGTATGATGGTAACGATGGCATTTCTCCATTGCGCTGGTATTCTCGCTTCGCACAAGAATAACTGCAAAGCGCAAAAATGCCCTATGGTGTAATAATAGTTTTAATAATAGAAAACTGGATACATCTCAAAATAAAGTGTCACATAAATATTTGGCAGTGCAACACTTGTAAATCTTCATATTTCATAATTATTGTTAATAATTGTTTACGTTTTAATAATAATCACTATTTTTCTCAACCCTTGCATAGGCATATGCGCACGATGGCACAAGTACCTACACGGACATCAAAGGTGTTAAGCTGCTGTACCTTGCTATAGGACAAACGGAGCTTGAACTGATCATGTAAATAGTAGACGACGTGCCTGCGGCCAGTCGTTTCGGGCACTTGATTTGGCGCGCTAGCTGTTGGTTTTGATTATAAAAAAGTCTTGAACTTATCCCTGAAACTGAAATATTATAAACAATATAGTAATACATTCTGTGCAGCGTACAAAGGCAACACGTCGTGCGCACAAGTACCGCACGCGCGGCAGCTGCGCGGAGCGCCGCGCGTACCGCTGTGGCAGGCCGTTGGCCAGCTGGCGCACACGCACGTCTACGCGGCGCACTGGGATGCACGCGTGCTGCCCACTGTACGCGTGTTACTCTACACTGGACTCGCGCAGCTGCCACCCTTGTACTGCCAATTCTGGTATGACACGCTGATTGATAACTCAACGTTCTTCCATTTCGCTTTCTTAGCCGCTCACGCGATTCATGCGTATCTGGAAGCATACCACACTTAGAGGTGCCGGTGATGATTTTATACCGATTTATCGGATATCGAAGTTATAACAGGTAAAAGAACTAATACTAATTGCTATTTCGTTAACTACTCTAGCAAGCCATAAAGTTTTTAATGTCTGGGTCTGTCATTTATAAAAAATAAACAACTTCAAAAATACGTCACGACAATCGTGTGTGTTATTGTTTGGGCTGGTGATGTCGGTGTTTATTTATTGAAAACATACCGTAAGTTGCGTTTTTTAAGTTTACCATGAATATAAATGTTTATAAACTATACTTTAGGGAGTAATTTCATGGTAAACATTAGAACCACTCAAACGGAATATTATCATATTTACCCAAGTACACCAAAAATTTCATTAGTGCTTTTTAAGTGCCGGATTTGCGGTGCATTACTGCATTTAATTTGAGATGTTTTTGTTGTAGCACGGAGGTTATTTATTTAGCAATGCAGAATAATAATTTTTATTTTTAAAAACTTGTTTTTAAACTGAATCCTTTTCTAATTTGCGAAACCAAATAGCCGCCATTTTGCGGTAGGATGAGCGCATCGCGTGAGCGGCTAATACATAATTGCCTACAGGTACTACTACGCAGTGGAGCCGGCAGTAGCGGCGGCGCAAGCGTTACACGCATGGCCAGGCCAAGTCAACGGAGGCGACGCCGAGCCATTCGTGCTGTCGTGCCGACCGCCCGGAGCCGACGCGCGGCCTCCCGCCGCCGTGAGCCTCGTGCAGGCGCCCTGCGAACAGCCGACCAACGTGCTGAACGTGCAGGTACCCACCAATTAATTATACTGAAAATAATCTATCATGATCCCTGTGAAGGTTCATAAAAATATATAAACTATAACGTTATAGCGACGCACACCAATTTACGTATTTCATAAACTATTTTTAAAATTCTCGTTTTTAAATGAACAGCAAAACCAAATGATGTTTATTTATAAGAAAAGAATGGAAAGAAATCCATTCTTTTTAAAAAAATACAATAATTTTTACGACAACGTGCAAAGGTTACTTCATTACACTGTATTTGCTAGAATTGTGGTATTTCGACAATTTCATGAATAAATAATTGTGCGTGTATTCATTCCTGATACATAATTCGCTTGTAATGTAACGTTCAAAAGCGAGCATCACAGGCGGTGAGAGAGGTGAGCCGAGCATTCACTGCGCGAAATGTCCTTTAATTTGTTTGAAAACTATTCTGCCAAATCATTACTGTGACAACTGCGCTCCGATTGGCCAGCCCGAATTCGAAACAAATTACGTCAATTGTTTCACTTCAAAACGACCAGTTTAACTTGAGCTTTGCTATAATGGACAAAAATGGCAAAATTACATATTTATTTACCGATGATATGTGATTCCGTTTGTTTTGTAATTAGATGTTTTGCTGTTTTTCCCATACCACCGAATGGAACTGTCCCCATTGTTAGAGATATCTTTATTACAATAAATACAAAATATTTTTGGAATATACGGAGACGTACACACAGGTCAGTTCTTGGCGCTGTACTGTTTCAGTTTTCTAATTTGTGATTTCAGCGCAAACGAGAGGTGATATTTAAAAGTGATTTAAGGTATATTTGCCTGATGAGGTGCCAGGGGCCCTTATTAAACGCTATTTTTGGTTATACACTCGATGGTTGCGCAACACTTGTAATATTCGGTAGCCAAAAAGGTAGGTAAAAGCATTCAAAGGCACTCAAAAGCACTCAAAAGCATTCAAAGGCACTCAAAGGCTCTCGCTGGCACTGTAAGGCACTTGCGGGTAAACGCGGGCACTCAAAGGTACTTGCTAGCATTCAAAGGCACTCGCTGACACTCAATGGCAATAAAAGGCACTCAAAGGCGCTTTCTGGCACTCAAAGGCACTAGCTGATACTCAATGACACTCAATTCTACTCGAAAGGCACTCAAAGGCGCTCAATGGCACTCAAAGGCACTCAATGGCGCTCGCAGGCACTCAAAGGCACTCGCTGGTACTCAATGGCACTCAATGCCACTCAGAGACACTCAGAGGCACTCGCGGGCACTCTCAGGTACTCGCATATCTCTGGTGAAATCGCAGCCTAATCGAATCTTGGATATCTTGCAGTACAGGCGAATGTTCGCGTTGAGGGAGCACCATGAAGTATGATATTTACTATGATGTAATGGAGAAAAGGGCCAAATCTGCAAAAGGACATCGCATCACATATTATGAAGTAGCAAAGCTATCGTTTCGCTCTCACAGCTGATATACAGAAGATGTTCCGTACAATTTTACTTCATAAAGACCAACAGTCACTACAAAAAATTATCTGGCGCCAATCTCCATGCGACCCTTTGCAAGAGATGGAACTGTGCATCGTTATATACGGAACAAAAGCGGCACCTTTCGTAGCGATGCGTCCACTAACAGCTAGCAAACGACCAAGGCCACGCTTATACAATGGCGGAACAGGCGTTACGTCACCAATTTTACATGGATGACGTAATCACTGGCCACGACACTGAGGAAGGAGCGCGCAAGCTACAAAGACAACTCTATAACTTATTGAAAAAAGGAAGATTCGTAGTGAGAAAATGGGCAACGAACGAAACCTCTATTCTTCAAAATGTAACAGAAAATCAAAAAAGTCGAAGTCATATCGTCAACTTTAAGCAGGATTCCTTAATGAAATCTTTAGGCATGAAATCCTTTACAATAGATTTACGTATAGTTTTCCATTTCTCTTCCCGCTCACACTATGCTCGACGGTTTACACATAAAATATTAGTAACGTAAGGCGCAACTAAACATCTTTTTTTAATATTTTTTAATGTAAGGGACATGCTACATTTTACACCACTGGACATTCCTAAATTTTAATAATACCAATCGACAGAGCGGGAACTTCCGAATCCAATGATATATGTAACTCATTTTCAACAAAATGTCCCTTACATTAATTGATACTTCTGGTATCATATTCATATTCATTTATTCCCTTCAGACAACACAGTCCACAACATTACACCTTTAGTTACATTATTATTATTATTTAGATAATTATACATATTGGAATTGACTCTATTAATTAAGATAAATAAAATAAAATAAAATATTAAAATATAAAGTTGTATACATTCTAAGAAATTAAAATTATATTGAAACGATTAGATTAAAATTAAAATTAATTAAACAAATAAACTAACTAAGGTGTATAATAATGGCACCTTTTAGTTAAATGTACCATACGACATTTATTTATGTACACGCAATCAAGTCTGCCAGCTATCATGCTCAAGATACTGTTGGCGCTGGCCCGCATTCTACGCACCAAGGAAGTGCATCGCTTGCGCATCGTGGCGTGGAAACAATCCACCCGCGCGTCTGCGAACATACCTGAAGCGCTGCAGTACCGGGGCAGCCCCATCAGTACCCTAAAAGCGTTGTTGAATTGTACACGCAGAGCATTGTACTGCCTTTGTGTGTAGTTTGCCCACAGGGCGCTGGTGTAAAAAATTGTACAGAAGGCTCTAAATAGAGTTACCTTCACTTGAGCTGAACAATAAGAGAACCTGCGGATTATTGCACATTGGCTCTTACGGACAGCGCTCTGCGTTCTCGTTCAATATCATCATCGTCCCCAAGATCAGACGTCACCATATGCCCCAGATATTTGAATTTATTGACTACCTCAAGAGTCGTCCCATTTAATTTAACAACTGGAACATCCGGAACTGGTTTCCTTCTGACCCCAAAAGACCATGCACTGGCTCTTGCTTACGTTGTATTTCAGTCCGTGGCCAAGAGCCTTTCACCTACCTTTCACAAGAGTTGATCAACTTCTCCAATCCACATACGGAGGCACTCAGCAGCACCATGTCGTCTGCGTAGCTAATATTGTTGACACATATTCGGTCAATATGACATCCGACACGTGTGCTGCTAAGTTTCTCTATCAGCGCGTTTAAATACAAGTTGAACAGCATAGGTGAAGTCAACCCCCCCTGCCTTACCCCACACTGTAACCGATAAGGCTCCGAATGTGATCCCGCCCATCTGACAACATTGACCTGGTTTTGATACCAGAATTTAAAGATATTAATTAATTCTGTTGGCATATTCGTATCTTTAAGTTTACTCCACAAAATATAACAAACCAAGTAAAATGCTTTGGACAGGTCTAGGTAGCACGCATATACTTGGGTGTTGTGGTCCATGTAATATTTTACAGTCTGCTTTAGGGCCAGGATTGCACTTTCAGTAGACAAGCCGGGCCTGAAACCAAACTGGTTGTCGTGCAATTTTACAAATTGATCAATCTGGGAATTGAGCAGACTATCAAACACCTTACATAATGGTAGCTAACGAGATCGGCCTGTAGTTGTCTTTACTGCCAATATCCCCCGTTTTATTTTTCACAATTGGCACCACCACAGTCTTCATCATGTCAGCCGGCAAGTATGAGTGTCTTATACAAAATGTATATTATAGAACGTCGCCAGAACTCTCGGTAAATGAGGGCCGGCATGCTGAAGATGCTCAATGCTGAGACCGTCATGACCAGGAGATTTTCCTCTTGACATTGATTTAATAACTTTGAAAACCTCTTTCTCTGTAAATCTAGTACTACAATCCTGGTCACTAATCCCATCATCGATCATCCCTGTCGACTGCATTGGCCCCAATGGCGACTTTACAGAAAAATTTGACATAAACATATTCGTTATGCATTTCTGACCACTTACGCCATGTACACTCACAGGGAGTCCCGGCTTACTATTGAGTTTATTCGTAGCTTTCCAGAAATTCTTAAAGTCCCGCCCAGAATGGTGCGCTGCGATAATGTCCAATTTAATTTGCTCTTCATGTTTTTGACACCACTTGAAACGAGACTTAAAGATTCTCCTACTGTCACGCATTTGTTCATAAATTCGTCCCACCAAAGGCTCTCCACACCATAACCACATCTTAAATTTATTTCGAGCCTCTCTGTGAGCTTCACTCACATGGCGATTCCAGCCGGCTACTGGTTTGCGATTTTTTACCTGACTACTATCTCGGCTAAGAGTAGCGGACTCCAATAAGGCTTTAGTTATGTCCTGATACAAACTATTTATAATAACCCTATGGCCAAGGTCTGTACACATACGATCACTACATTGCTGTAATTTTACAGGAAAGTCAATTAACTTTAGTCTATTTTGACATTCATAAAAATACGTACTAATTTGTTCAGGTTTTCGTTCACCCCATATAGCTCTATTTACTGAAGTGTACACGTCACAAAATATTTTTGGTCTAAATACATGTAAATTACACTCTATTACCAATGGGAAATGATCTGACCACATAACATCGTATGTCACATACACATCTGTAATCGAGTCAACAGCTGATTTAGTGGTGATACAATGATCGAGCCAACTTTTTGAGGCGTGCTTCACTTACAAAAGAGTACGTGCCCGACCGTAAACCTAGCCACTCAACGTCCGCGCAAACCCAGTCATGGTCATTAAAAAAGCACGACAACTCATTATAAAACAGCTCACCCGGGTTTGCATTAAGATCACCAAGTATCGTGTTGCTAAACCCTTCCAAAACATGACATCATGGTTTATATTATACAACTCTTTGGTAAGAAGTATTTTAGAGTACTGTTCATCTGTGTGGTCTCCTATTTACCAGAACCATAAAGATAGAATAGAATCAGTGCAGCGAAGATTCCTGAGAGCAATGTGCTATAAATACGGCTTGAGGAAGAAAATACCAACCTACAGCGATCGTCTGACTAAATTTGGCATGGTTAGTCTTGAAAAAAGACGACAAATATCTGATTTATGCATGTTTCACAAGATTGCTAACGGTTGTGCAGATGCTACCTTACTCCAGATGATATATATGAAGGTGCCAACTCGTTCTGTGCGTATACCCCAATTATTCCGTATTCCACACTCTGCTAATAATGTCTCGAGTAATAATCCGATGTACAGAATGTGTAGATATTATAATGACATCTGTG
Source organism: Hyposmocoma kahamanoa (assembly GCF_003589595.1). NCBI lineage: Eukaryota > Metazoa > Arthropoda > Insecta > Lepidoptera > Cosmopterigidae > Hyposmocoma > Hyposmocoma kahamanoa. The sequence goes on from NW_020653713.1 coordinate 26,343, forward strand.
CTAATAATGATCTTTATAGTAGTAGTTACATAGTTTTTAGAAAGTCTCTACATTCCAATCTACCACCTTAATTTTGTTACGTAACTTTTTCATTCTTTTTTGTAATATCTCTTAATGGTGCTGTTTATTTGTTATATATACATATTTAGTTAATTCCTAGGTGCTACTGTTTATTATATATATGTGGGAAGCAGTAGTCGAGGAAATCAAAACTCAATCTTGAAAATAC
>NW_020653713.1:26581-40393 GCF_003589595.1 Hyposmocoma kahamanoa
TTCCTTTCACTCATCTTTACGTTCCGTTCCATCCATCCATCCCACATATACTAAAGCGTTGTGTATAGCTATAATTGGGTTGCAGGTTTATAACCATTCATGTAGAATAGTTTTTGTCTGTTGTAAATTATGATCTGTAATCTGTTGCTGTACCTTATCCAATAAAAAAAAATACACTGACTCGGAATTACTGCTATTTACCACAGCACTCACCGCGCTAAAGCAATCCGTGAAGTCTGTCACATTAATATAATATAATAAACACTGAACACTAGGAATGACCGCTGACCCATCACTAACTTAATATCACAGATTCGCGAATTAGCGCACTGCACAACCGTCACATTCGTAAACACCTGTTTGTTCCACAGAAGTGCGACACGACCATACGGTCGACCCCGCAACATCCCTGTTGCTGTGTCAATCGCGGACGTTCCCGTCCACCCAAAATTTGCATCGATGCTACTAAGAACTGCAATATCATCGGGCAATAACCACGTTTCCTGTAACGCCATGATATCTGCCGACTTACACAACTGTCGTACACACTCCAAAGAGCGCTTCACATTTTTACAATTAAAACTAATTAATCTATGTCGGGAATTTTCTTCCATTGACTTGTTTGTCTATACCGTGTACTGCACTGCGCTGCTTAAAATGCATAAAGCGCCGAAAAATTATGCCTTGAGGCCATAGTGAGTCATTCAGAAACATCGGAAGTTTACTTTCCGATACAAAGAATTTATAAGCATTATGCTCTTTCTCTTGTCTCATTATAATTTTTTCCATTGTGATACTTTCCTGCGTTTTTTCGCGTAAATAATCTGTAATATCTTGCTCCGTCGTATCTCTGTGCACTTTTGTAATAAAAATAGGCACTTTAGTGTCTGCAGCTTTAAATTTGCCAATGTTTTCGTTTGCGCTTCCAGTTTTACTATGATAACGGTAATTTAACTTGGATTTCCGACGTTGAACTATCTTCCATCCTTTCTCCGGTTCAGGCTCAATATTTATTTTCTGCGACGGCTTATTAGCGCCTTGAAACATGTTTATTTGTTTATTTCCGTATACAGAATTGCTAGGAGTAGTCGTCACACGCAGCTGATCGCCTGCCGCCTTGCAAGTAAAACCGGTTTCGCATTTGCTTGCCGCCTTAGCTGCCGTGTCTATTGTCACTGCCGGCTCATTGGCTTTATTATTATTGGTCGAAATAAGAGGTTATTCATGGATGGTATCGAAATGTTATTTTTGTTTTTCGTACTTGTATTTTTTTTCAAAAAGGTTGTAGGGGACGAATATTGTAGGGACACATGTGCTGACGTTACATTTTCAGCCCTTCGCGTGTGCTCAGTCAGTCATCATCGTTCGCGCGCCCGGTCTTAACGATTCCAGCGATATTCCTCGCCATAAGTAGTTCTGAGTAAATCTGTGTAAATCTTCTTAGTATTTTGTACCGTATACTATTTGAGTGAACAATAAAAGTGTGACAACTAAATTATAATGGAGTTTTGACTTTGTTTGGAATCCCCGTAGTGAGCACAAATTCGGGTGGTTAATAGAACCACCCACAATAGTTCCTAAAGTGGTGACCCCGAACGTTTAAAAAGAAATCGCGCGCGTGACGGAGAGAAGACTCCTTTATGTTGCACGGCTGTAACATACAGCTTAGGGACATTTCAGAGGTGTACCTCAGTTTGATGCTTTTCACGTAAAATTAATATAGCACAATGGCAACGCCACCGCCGAATCCATCACCACGACCACAAGCGATCGACGACCTGATGGCAGTCACAGTATCTTCGAGAATACCTGATTTTTGGACAAATCAACCTCGACTGTGTTACATTACAACGGAAGCAGTTTCAAAATTAAATAAAAACGCAATCGACGAGCTCTCAGAAATTGTAGATTTACCACCTGCTACAAATAAATTTGCAGTATTAAAAGACAAATTATTAGCAAAGTACCAAGATAGCAACACGCGACAAACAGAAAAACTATTGAATGAAATGGAATTAGGAGACCAAAAATCCTCACAGCTACTTCACCGCATGAAGGACCTGCCGCGAAACAAATTCCCATCAGATACCTTCAGTGTTCTATGGCAAGGCCAACTGTCAGCGACCGTCCGAGCCGTACTTGCTGTGCAGACACAAAAAATAGACCAGCTAGAACAAGTAGCAGATAAAGTAGAAGAAGCAATACATTTAAATCGGGTTGCAGAAGTGCACCAACCGCAACCGAGTATAATTGCTACAACCAGTGACGTAGCTTATATGGTTGCCGAACTACTAAAGTTGTGGTGGAATATGTATGGCGGCCATGTTGGAAAATGACGAAATCGAAAAACCACAGTCACAATTTCCTATTATAGGGCGTTATACACAGCCACGTGCCAAATTTCAGCACGATCGGTAATTTTTTCTTGGCCGCCTTATTGAATTGACCATTTTGAAAAAATAAATTTGATAGTCGATTGGCTTCTATCGTCCTCTCGGAGATTAGTCTGAACATTATTTACCTATCTCTAGTAATTACGCAGATATGGTCCCACGAAATTAAAATGGCGGCCATTTTGTTTTGCGAATTTTAAATTTTTTTTGTTCCTGGAAGAAACTGCCTAGAGTGTGGAGCAACATTTGTTTGGAGACTTTGGGTTTAAAACGTATACTTCGCCCGTGCAGCTGGTGTCCTACCTGATGCAGACCACTTTTCGAAGGTTTTGGTTCTTTCTTATACTTACTAAATCTGCCCAACCATTATTTGCATACATCACTCTTATAGAAAGAAAGAAAGAAAGAAAGAAAGAAAGAAATTTATTCACTGAATTTGAAACACTACACACACTTATATCTAAAATTTACAACTAAAAAGAAAACAACAAGTGACTTATTAATTTAAGTTAGTAAGTGTGCGTAGTGGCTCAAGCGAGGAAAAGGATACGACTCAGCAATATGCCTATCTCGGTCGAAACAGACGCTGATTTTCAGTCGTTCCTGTATCGGCGTCGACTGAGTCCCGAGGAAATGGTACATGTATATCCTTCCTTTAAGCCACACTACACATTTACGACACACATATACTCGTACATTTAAATAAAAGTTATAAATATATGTAAATATCATTCAAAGTAGCAAAGTTGGGAACATCCGGCATCAGAACATATGCTGGTTTTCTATTAACATTTTTTTAATATGTTTTTTAAATGTTGATTTTGAGATCCTTTGTCTGAGTGGAGGAGGAAGATTGTTCCAGCATTTTGATGCCTGATACCGGAAACTACCCTCAAAGGCTCTTGTTTTATGAAAAGGTGTTACCAATAAAAAACTATTTATCCTGCGTGAATTATATGAATAAGTATGCCACTTCAATTTTGAATATAGATAAGGTGGACTTTTGTATCTGACAACAGAGTGCATCAATGTAGAAAAGTGCAAAATTCTTCTCGATTCCATATTCAGAATACCGTGTTGGTTTAATACAGGTGTTATGTGACTTCTCGGTGGAACTCTATAACAAAATCGTATACAAGCGTTTTGAATACGCTGTATTACCTTTTTTGATGTGGAGAGAAGACAAGGTCCGAAAACTATATCAGCATAATTTAATTTTGATAAAATAAGGGAATCACACATTTTCAGTCTAATGTCTTCACTGAGCAAATGACGAATTTTGTATAGCACTTTTAGTCGAAAAAGGCAAGATCTCGCAACAGACTCTACATGGCTCACAAATCGCAACCTGCTGTCCATAGTAACACCTAAATTTTTTGCTTGGTTAATAAATTCGACTGACAATCCAAGAATGCTAATCCTAGGATCCTGTGAAAGGACGCATGCTATCTGGTATTTTGAACCTAGAACCATAAACTTTGATTTAGTTGGATTCAGAACCAAAGCATTGTCATTAGACCATCGGGCGATGCTATCAAGATCAGAGTTGATCCTAGAAAGGAACAGTTTCAAATCCTGTGGACGTGTGTGAATATAGATTTGTACATCGTCCGCATAAAGATGGTAATTACAATATTTCACATTTCTTATAATATCCGCAGAGTACAAAACAAAAAGAATGGGTCCCAATATAGATCCCTGCGGCACGCCTCTATGTACACTGCTTACAGAAGATCTAGCGATATGGCCGTTCGACGCCTGAACTTTGACAATTTGAGCTCTATTTGTCAAGTAACTATTGAACCATTTTACTGTGGCTATGTCAAAACCATAATAGACAAGCTTAGCAAGCAGTGATGGGATACTGATAGAGTCAAATGCGCGTGAAAAATCAAGTAGAGTCAGTATAGTGGCCATACCCTTATCCTGTGCGTCAAGTATATTGTCTACTACCTCCAAAAGAGCTGTTGAAGTACTGAGACCTTTCCTAAAACCAGACTGTACTTCGGGTAGGATTTTATTTCTTTCCAAGAACGCAGTTAATTGCCAAAATACTATCCTTTCCAGTACTTTTGATAGATAGGGCAGTAAACTAATTGGCCTAAGGTCTTTATAAGTGTTAGGATTAGAAATTTTGGGAAGGGGCGTAATCAGAGCAGTCTTCCAGGCACGCGGGAATGTCGAGGAAGAAATAGATTTATTAATAATATTTGTTATGAGAGGTAGAGTGTGCGGCAGTGTCAATAAAACCATATCTGAATTTATATTATCTTCCCCTGACGCACCCGACTTAATTGAAAGAATTGCTCTACCCACCTCTATCTCACTTACTGTTCGCAGAGTAAAAATACTGCTGCTGTATTTATTTTGCTTGAAGTAAGCCAATTCGGAAAGTGAAATTGCATCAGTACATGGAAGGGTTAGAAAGTGTTTATTTATCTTTTCAGGATCAGAAATGTGAGGCGGCAAGGTCTCAGATCGTTTATTATAAGAAAGAACATCATTTTTTAATGTTTTCCATAGCCTCTTAGAGTCATTGGAGCAGTTATTTATGCGTTGGTTAAAATATGCACGCTTTTCAGAGAGCATAGCTATCTTAACTTGTTTTTTGAGGCTTTTATAATAATCTTTAGGAGTGTCAAGTCGGCTGCGGCGGAATCGGTAAAGAGCTTTATTACACAAATCAATGATAAGTTTAGTATTCGGAGTTACCCACGGAGTTGATTCACGTTTTAAAAGTACTGTTTTTACAGGCGCATGGCAATCGAATAATTACACAACTTTACTAGTGTAAGAGTCGACCATATCATCGACAGTGCAGAAAGGATCAATATTTAGGAAGCCGTAATTTAACAAGTCCACATTAAAATTATTCACATTAATATCTTTTATGGGCCTATAAGTAATACATTTTGGATTAAATTTTTCTTTTTTTATATTAAGAACAACGTTAACCATACAGTGACCTATGAGCCCCGAAATAGCATCCAAATCCACTTTTTTGACCACACAGTCTGTGCATACTACATCGATCAATGTTGCAGAATTTTCAGTATAATGTGTTGGTCCATCAACTATCTGTGACAAACCACAACTTTGAGTAAAAGATTGAAATTTACGATAATTTAAACTGTTATTATCTAATAGATTAATATTGAAGTCTCCCAATACTATGATTTTATCGAAATTGGCAAAATAAGTTACAGATTCTGCAATAGCATCAAGGAACAAATCTACAACTTGCCATGGAGGGCGGTAAGCCGTGCCCACGGCTAAGCGAAAGCCATTCACATTTACTCGAAGCCAAAATTGTTCTACGGAAGAAGTAGGATGACTTATGACAGTAGCTTTTACGTTTTCGTGTATGTAGAAGGCTACACCTCCCCCTCGTCCCTCTTTCACTTCGCGCGGACGCGGGCGCATTTTAAACTTATACGAAGGAATAGTAGGAGCCAATGCATCACATCCCTCCTTGAGCCACGATTCATTTATGGCTACAATGTCTGGGCAGCGACTTTCCACCGCTAGTACAAACTCGTCACCACAGGTGTTAAGTGATTGGGCATTATATAGGTTAATTGTAAACAATTTCTTTTCTATAGGCAACACCATAATAACTTACTAAAATACAAGGACTAAAGTTGAATAATTAAATGATATAAAGAGTAGTTTGTTGACGAAATAGCAATAAATAAGTATGACAGCATTAAGTTATTGAAAAATAAGAGTGTGGTACGATGACAGGCTAGTATATAAAAAATATAAGCTAAAGAGGACAAATAACACAAGTTAAGATAATTATAAATATTACTGGGTCGCATATGATCCTCTTGTGTAGTTGTACAGTTACATATTTTTATAATAGCGCCCCGTATATCATATAGAACAACAATTTGAACATGTTGAAAATTTTCCTTTACTACCATAGAGCATAAAATAATATCAATACAGAGTACGAAACAGCAATACGACAAAAAACACAGGTATTTTATAAAGAGACTTAAGATAACTAGACCGTAAATAGAATCAAGAAGCAAAAAACAGATTGATTTACAGTCGAAATAAATCGTCCTCTGACCGAATGTTATAAACAGTGCCGCCATCAGTCTTTCGTATAAAGATTCGGCCATTCTTTCGCCACACGTATTTAAATTCACGCTCTCTGGCTACGCTTCTAGCCTTCCCGTAGAGCTGGCGATCGAATTTGATTAAATGTTCATTTATATAGATCGCAGTAGGGGTACCAGGTAAGTCCATTTGGTCAGTAATAAGATTGTGACGGGTTCTTGCTGCATGCAGTACCTCATCTCGCGATGCGCGTCTTGTAAAGCGTACAACGATAGGGCGAGGTCGACTCGATGTATTACCTTCACCCTTAGATCGTCGACCCGTCCTGGCCACATAGTCCACGTCTTTGCTATCCAAGGCAACGCCCAACTTTACAGCAATGTTACTAACTATTTGGTTCAAATTTTCACCATTACTTTCATTTACACCTGCTATTTCAATGTTGTTTAATACTTGCATACGGTCTCGATGATGGAGCTGGGACTGCAAATCATTAATTACGTCAAGAAGCTCTTTTATTTCTGTCTCGTAGCCTTTAAAACGCTGCATTTTTCCCTTTACTTCAGTAAATTCCGCACGAAGTCCGGCCATTTCTTCACGACACGCACCAATTGAGTCAGAGAGAGCTTTTATGTTAGTAGTGAGTTCCATAAACATCTGCTGAAATTGTAGCATCATCTGGCTAGGCGCGTGAACATCGGCATCAAAAGATTGCACCGGTGTAGGAGAGTAACGTTTCGGTTCGGTCAAAACACCACCAACTTCGGGGCTGGTCATAGGTACATCTTCTACCAATTTCTTATTTCTACGTGCTATATTAACGTTAGACTGCGCATCCTCTAAGGATTCATCGTTACTACACGCATGCAATTTCTCGCGCTCGGGTTCAGGACAGCCACGTATCGGGGTATCTTCTCCACGTCGCCTAGCGGCTGAGTAGCTGCATGTGTGACAGTTGAACGACTTTTGCAATTCCTTGCGTTTACTGTTAAATTTAGCCGTTGTGATATTTAGGCAGCTATAATGGAACGAAGCTCGACAAGTAATGCAAGTCAGTGATTCGCCTATGCATTTAATTTGTTTTTGGCAGGAATTGCAGTTAGTCATAATTGCCGCAAAATTTTAATCAGGCATCTGAGCAAACCCAAACGCAGTGAGTGACGTCACAGCAACCGATGGCGATAACTAGTTTCGCCGCGAGCTTAGCACGCTTGGTGGTTAAACGGTTACTACACCAGACTCGCAGCCCGCCGGGCCGAGTTCGATCCCAGGCAGTCAGCGCCCACCTATATTAAACCTTCGACGAATTTCCGCCACTCACCCAATTGAAGAAAAGAGAGTTCCGACCCAAAGCAATATGGCCGCCGACGCTAACAGCACAAACTCCAAGATGAAACGAGAGGGACCGATTTTTCACTCAGTATCACGAATCAAAAATTCAAAACAACAATTTCTTGTAAAATCAAGAACAGTACACACGTCCACTCTCCTCAAGACTCAGACGAAAAGCTTATAGACCCGCTCTTCTTCTGGGAGAAAAATGCAGTCAAAAAACCGAAAATTCACTTGTATCTTGGAAAATGGTGGGATCTAAATTTCGCTCGTAGATACATACTATGAGCCTCCATACACGGTCGGATGTCAAATTTCAGTCAGATCGGAGCACTTTTATTTCAGGCCGCCATTTTCAGTCCGCCATCAATTTTTTTTACCTGCAGTTGGCTCATATTATTCTGTACGATATTCGTTTAAGAGCCTCTCACCTATCTCTCATACCCGCCGAGATGTAGGCCTCGGAACATAGTGAACTGTGGAAAATGTATGGCGGCCATGTTGTAAAATGGCGGAATCCAGAATTTGACCAAATACTCGTATTACGAGCTCCCAAGCATAGAAGGCTATAAAATTTCACACAGTTCCTACCTGATGCGGAGCACGTTTCGAAGATTTCGTTACCTTTTGATATTCAATAAGCCCGTCTAACCATAATTCACCTACATTACTTTTTACCCTCCCGCTCTCCTTCTGGGAGAAAAATGACCCCAAAAAGGCAGAAAATTCACATGTATGGTGGCCATCTTGAAAAATGGCGGCATCTAAATTTTTACCCCAGTTTCCTATTGTGGACTCTAATACACGGTCGCATGCCAAATTCCAGCCGGATCGGTAATCGAGCTATATAGAGTACGAGCCCTGTACCCCACCTACGGTGGGGTCGTGCTCGGCCTGCGGCACGTGTTCGGGTTCAGTTCACGGGGCTCATGCTCTTCGGTGGCACAGCAGTTAGTTCTACGGGCGCTTGATGAAGAGGTCGATTCCCGATTTGGGTCAATTTAGGAAGCGAACATTTCTAAGTTGGTTTTGGTCTGAGTATTCTGGGTTATCGTTATTTTGGTATTCATACTACAGGAAATTTGACAGTAGTTTGTCATTTTATTCCCCCTAAATACTTCTCTTCGGCATAACTTTCAAGAAAATGGGATCTAACAGAGAGACGGTTGAGATACAACAACGCTATAACAAGTATCTCATTTCCACTACATCTGGAAGTAAGCCTTATATTTTTACAATTGTGAGATCTTGTTACTCGTAATCTATTACGATTCCGTATTACTCCGGATTACCTCCGTACGATTAATATTCCGTATATTAATACGGAATATTAATCGTACGGAGGTAATCCTCCATACGATGGCGTGCGGACACTTCGTGCTTCGCCCTCCGCGGACCTCGGCCTACGGCCTCGGCCTACGGCCTCGGCACTTGCGACTTTGTATTAAAAAAAATTAAATAGCTCTTTAATGGCGGCATTATTTAAAAATTGCAAAAATATATTTTGACCACTAATTATTATCAAACAATCTTAGAAATCTTTTCGTGCCAATTTTCAGTCCGAGCAAAGCAAGTTTTTTCAACAGCCATTTACATAAAAAATTACGGCTACATCGAAAAACGGCGGAAACAAAATTTTTACTCCAAATTATGATTGCAGCCATGACATTTTCAGTCGAATTAGAAGAATTTTTTATATATCGCCAAAAAGTTTGTATGGCAGCCATATTGAAAAAAGGCGAAAAAAAAATGTTGACCGCAAATTATTATCAAGCACTCCTAGAGTCCCACACATGCCAATTTTCAAAGGGATCAGAGCAATTTTTTTTCTGCCGCCAACGAACGCTTCTATGGTGGCCATATATGAAAATGGCGAAAAACAAATATTGACCACAAATTATTATCCGGTACTTCTAGAGGCCACTACATGCCAATTTTCAGCCGAATCAGAGCAAATCTCTTTCAGCGGCTATTTTTAACGAAAAAAACGCTCATATGGCAGCCATAGTAAAAAGTGGCAAAAAAAAACCTTTTGTCCCCAAATTATGATTAAGAACTCCTAAAGACCCAAGCATGCTAATTTTCAGCCGGATCGAAGCAAGTTTTTCTTCGGCCGCCATTTTGAATTCGCCATCTTGATTTTTTTTAACCCAGGCTGTTGACTAATAATAACTAGATGGCGCGCGTTGCGCCGGGCCGCTAAAGCAGCCCGCAAGGGCTTTTTTTGTGTCTGATGACAAATTGGGAGTTGAACTTAATATTTCAGAAGAGAATTTTATTTGGTTGGATTGGTTTGGGTGAGAGAGAGAGCAGGTAGTTGGTGTTGTTGCGTAAATTAGTACACTAAAATACTTCATAAGATACAACCCGTACATAATCGACTCGGATTCAGCAAACTCAATTTTGTATAGCGGCCATCTTGAATTCGTTATATTGGAAAATTTTTGTTTCCGATAGAACCTGACCAGGGTCCTTGACAAGTTTTGTTTGAAAGCCAAATACTCATCAATCATATTTGATTACCCAGCATCAGGACTATTATCACTACGAAAATCATTCTGTGCCTTTACCACAAGTGCGCAGAAATTAATAGGAACAATAAGAACACGGGCATAACACGTTACACTCCTAGTTCTCTCTTAAGGGGGAGGAATTAAGGAATGACCCGTAAATAATAAGGAACCCTAGATGCACTATAACACCATACGAAGGTAACACCTGATGCTAACCAGAACTCGATAATGGCAACGCTATTTTCGGACGCAATGAATAACCATAAGAGAATTGTTTTTGCTTCAAAACAGAGCACATTCCGGGACTGCATCTTTATCCTATTGGCGACCTGGCGACAGACGAGATTCCAGAACATTCTCCAGAATCTATTGTAACCTGGGGGGGAAGCTCAGGTTGCGTAGCGAGAGGTACTTTATAAATATAAACTGCGATAATCTTCAAAATTAGATATTTATTGTATTTTTTTACATGTTCACTTTTTGAGGCTACTTCTAGATCTGCCAAGATGTTTTTTTCTCTATCCTATTTTTTTAAACACATTCTAAATACAAAACTATATTCACTCAGCCAGTAGTTCTACTCATAGAGTAGAGCCTGGACTACATCCCTCTTCCTCACAACTGAAGGGGTGAACATCCCTAGCTGGTGCCCTACCTATGACAGGCAACTTACATAAGTGTTCAGCCTTTACTATAGGCTAGCTACACACTGCTCGGAAGCTCCTACCTTACCAACAAGCAAACCACAGAGAAGGCTATGGCTTTAGTCTGCCAAAAACCTATCTAAAAGGACAGACCATGACCACATCCTAATCAAACAATTCAAAATATAATTATTCGTTAACTATCGTAGCTATTTAGGTCACCTATCTAAACCCTAACTCTTTATTTCAGCTACCCTAGCTTGGCTGAATGTTCCTTACAAATCCTTAAACATCACTACTAGAACTTCCTTAATGCATCACTAAACTATCTTTAACGTGCACGCTGCTACGTCAACGACACAGGCTTGAGCACCCATTGGACGATCACTGGGTAGCATCAATATTGTACTCCCAGCTGCCTTAGTCCTCATCCTGCAGCTATCCACGTTCCATCAGCTTTTCTCACTTTCTTTAAACAAACCAGAACAAACACACAAATAACCCTAACAACGACATTTCCTAACATACATATGATATGGGGATATACCATATAAAGCATTCCTAATAATTAAATAAATATATTTTCCTTGAATGCAGACAGTTCTTGTTCATCTGGAAGGGGGACCACGAACTATACACACACACAGGACAATATATCCATGAAAAAAAAAAGTAAGTTATATCTATCCAATCCATGTTGGTAGTCCATCTTCTCTTCCCGTCCTTCTAAGTCTGCATTTGCCGAAAAATAACAACTTCCCTCAAAATATTCATCACAATGTCATCATGGTTCCATATGAAAAATAAATATAAAAGATTAATTAACCTAGTAGAAACTAAAAACATTAAATTACCTCTTATAGAACCTTTTCATTCTATTCACATGGACTAGATCCTGCCTACCCGATCTGTTCCTATTTACACCTACTTTCTCACAATATAATTAACTCTACTCAACCGAACTACTACCCTAACTTCTGCATATCATATCTCCTAGATATCAATGCAACTCTATCTTTTTTATCAAATTTTCGCTTCTGTTCCAATTGTATATTACTTATGTATTCTTTATGCGAATCTATCAAGGCTGCTCATTTCATAAACTTGCCTTGTAAATTCTCCGCAACACTTACGCGAACAGGTTTAAAATGTCACTTTCCGAATTATATTTTAAATTTACCTTCGGCAAAACATATGTATTCTTATTTTCATATAAATTACACTTTTGACGCAATTGACACGTCTTGCCACTTACGCCAATTTTTTCCTTTATTCCCGACAAAACTGAAGAGTTTACATACTCCGAACTATTTAGCGGGAAGTTATCTAAACTTTTTGATACCGGTTTGAAAGAAGACTTTTCTTTCTTTGACCCAATATCTGTCATGGACTTAGAAGAAATTTTGTTGTCAATTTTCAATTTTGACAACTTGAAATCACACTTCTTCAAATCTTTACCGAGGTTAAGATATTCCTTATCACTTTGCTCAATCAGCAACCTTGATGGATTTTCCTTTCCATTAAATGTCAACGACACTTTGGTGGACGCTTGCATTTTTATTGGCGTTCCGCCCAGCTTGGACTATCATCAATCTGCAAATGTAACTTTTCTGCAAAACAACGAGAGATTATTGAAACCGGAGCTCTAGTATCCACCAACGCCTCGCAACTTACATCATTAATAAAAACAGATATAAAAGGTGCCCCATCTGCATTAAAACTATCAATTGTACACAAATTTTCTAAATGTTCAGCTGAGCTTTGCTGACATCCACGTTGAGGAGATCCCGACGCAGATCCACTACCATGGGCCCATGAATACACTTGACGTGGCGTACCCTGCTACACAATTGGTGCTCGTGGCACTGAATATTCCGACTGCTTCGACTCGGGTCTAACTATCGGTGTAGAGTCACCCTGTGTTTGCCAACAGTGAGAGTGCTCCTTACGAAAACATACTGGCAATTCAATATTTTGTCGAATCACATCATAACCGTGATTAAATATATCTTCTACTTGTATAATTGTTTTTCCCACCTCTAAATACAAATTACTAGCCAGCATCCATTGAAAATTGTATATCAGATTTCAAGAAATGTCCAATAAACTGAACATCTTGAATATTCGCCTTATATCTAAACTATAAAAATAACTTGTCAGCGATTCGTTAGGCCCCTGTCGCCTATAATAAAATTCTCGGGCGTAACCTTACAGATGTAAGGGAAATTCCTCTTTTAGCTTCTGTGCAATTACATCATACGTCGTGTATGAAGAAAAATACGTTTTGTACCATTGTAGAGCTGTCCCCTCCAAATACAATTCAAACACGTATCTCTTATGCACATCAGACCAATTATGTAATACGCTGATGGCCTCAAATTGATTCAAAAACTCGTCTACGTCGTTGAATCCAGTAAACCTTTGTGCCGGTATACAGTTCATATTCTCTTGCACTTTTCACTGGTATCAATTATAAAACAATATTAAACATAAAAATATAAACTACGACCTTATGCGCTTTCTTGGAAGTTTTTCGTAAAAACATAAAAAAATTTTAACGTCGGAGTTTTCTCCATTGGAATGTTCCATTTTGTAGGCTTGCGTCCACCATTGTAACCTTGAGTTGTATTGTATATCTCTTCCATTCCCACTTGTAAGGCAAACTCCACCATTTGTAATCTTGGGGGTAGCTCAGGTTGCGTAGCGAGAGGTACTTTATAAATATAAACTGGGATAATCTTCAAAATTAGATACTTATTGTATTTTTTTTACATGTTCACTTTTTGAGGCTACTTCTAGATTTGCCAAGATGTTCTTTTCTCTATCCTATTTTTTTAAACACATTCTAAATACAAAACTATA
>NW_020653713.1:40793-63397 GCF_003589595.1 Hyposmocoma kahamanoa
GCTGCTGTGCGCCGCGTGGCCCGCGGGCGCGGCCGCCGAGCACTTCGTCGAGTGGGTCGAGCTGCAGCGCGCCTTCGGCGTGCGCTCTATTCTGCTCTACTTAAGCAAGGTAATTTCCTCCAACAGTGCTCCCGTAGGTTCGTACTTTCTAAATCATTATGTGGTCGGTCGAGAGCGATGTTATTGAATTCACCTCTTCGCTCCCGCTTCGTAGATGTGAACGGACGTGTATCCATTTTGCTCCGCATTTTACTAGCGGTTTCTATTACATGGCAGCGTAATAAGTCTGTATCATGGATACAGGAAAAAAGGGGAGATATGTAATGACGCTATGTAAGATCGTGTCGGGTATCCTATGTCGCCACTTTTTAGCTAGTGTGCAATTCAAACTTTACGCTCAATTATAATAATAATAATAACGCACACACTCAACATAGCCCTGCACTAGGGATACCCTGTGTTGCGGGTGCCATAGACACACATAGACAACCACAAATCAAATTATCTACTACCATAACTTAACTATTTTGATTGGTTAGGGCTTAAAACATGAAAACACTTAGAACTTATAGTTGAAGAATTTACTACACTTTGCTAATACTATTTATAAATAAAAGCGTAAATACATTTTGCTATCACTCTTTATATTTTTCCGACATTTTTTGACAAGCTATATTTAAACATGACATTTAAATATATTTCTTCTTTTTGACCACTGAGTTTCATTGAACATCATGCTCAAACTCTAACAAAAACGACATTATATGAGGCCATGAGAACCATAGCGGCCTAACTCATTTTTTTACAATATTGAGTTTATGATTTTTTCCAGTTCAAATTGATCATTTTGATAGAACCAGAAAGGCCTAAAAGTGATACAACGAATTTTCACTAGATGGCAGCATAATCATTGTTATGGTTTTTAGTCTGTGATCTAAATTTGAGGTGCCATGCTGGCCTAAGTAAGATAGGCCACTATGGCTTGTCCATTGAATTAGGCCACTATGGTTCTCATGGCCTCATATTACACTAAGAGCTCACGGAGCGGTTTTCACCCACGTCTGCCGCGAGACCGCGGCATTCGTAGAATGTAACAATTAAGTATGTAAAATTAGTAGCACATTTCACAGCTGGGTACTAGTAGAACCGCGCAGGACGCGATCATCTGTGCGCTGGCGGCCGTCGTCGCCCGCGCACTTTGGCGGTCGGTTCAGGCGCAATGTGGTGCAGGCGCACGCGGGATGAGTTCTTTATTAACCGCGCGACTTGCGATTAACTCCCACTAAATTGAAATAAAACCGCTGTCCCGCAGCACCGGCGGGCGCGGATGGAAACCGCTCCGTGAATTGTTAACCTTATTAACCTTAAACTGACGCTACTCAACGGGGGATGTGGTCCTATCTAATCGATAGTTAGAAATCATGTGGCTATTTTTAATATTAAAGAAATATTCATTTTTTCATACTATACCTACACTGGTACTGGTGTATTATTAAATTAACATATTAATATAAATTATTATAATTTTGTTAATGGCGGCCACTAGGCTTGGGCCAGTGTCAGTTTTATAAGAATAATGTAAAAATTATGGCGATCGTCGCCAGTGTCCGTTTTCCATTATACGTTACCACGGGTTGGTGAAGCGGTCATTGCTTGACACTCGTCGTGCCGTAAACTCGGACCATTAACGAATTTAATAAATTAAATTATGTTGTTTTTTATGAAGGACTTATCTAATTTATTTTGTAGCACATGTAAAATAAAGCCGATTTTATTTTATTTGTTTTTAAATGCATTTGCTATGGTAATTGAAACAAAGTCAGAAATAGTAATAAGAAAAGCACTCTTACGATTTTCCTGCAGCTTCAAACCAACCTTCTCTTATTTTGAACTCATTGGAAAAACTTAAAAATTAAAAATACTCTACGTTTAATCTACGAGTATAATGGAATATTAATAATTTATTATGAGCCACCCCGCGTACAGTCCCGACCTGGCACCTCGTGACCTTTATTTATTTCCAAATTTTAAAAACCAGTTACACGGTCAACGATTTTCATCACCTGAAGAGGCTGTTGAAGAGTATGAAAAATGTGTTTCAGAGATTGTCACGGAGGAGTAGCATAAATGTTTTCAAAATTGGTTCATTCGTATGAAAAAGTGCATGAACGTTAACGGAGAATATTTTGAGAAACAAAAAATTCATTTTTGACCATTTATAGTATTTTTTTCTTATTCATTCCGGAAACTTCTAGTGCGCCCCACGTAGCTGCTTGGCGCTTATTGTTGGTTGTTTAGCCGTGTAACTTGAATAGTATGTAGGCGTTAGGCAGTGCGTGACCGATACGTGAGACTCTTTGACTGACAGTTGATTGAACATAAATTAAACTTAATTCTATGCAAATACGTTAAATATTTTTACGGTCTCTATCACTGATCTTTTTAAATATTTAAAGTTTGTTTATTGTTTGTTATAATTATAAATACAAAGATCAAAGAATCGGAAAAAATCTTTCGATCGACTTCTAGCATACCGTGGCAGACGCTATACCAACTAAGTCACGGAACGAACCAGCGGACGTCACGAATTTTCCTATGTGCTTGGGTCGTATGTTTGTATTTGGTTTTTCAACGACGCTTTAGCCGTAGCGCCATGAGAAATCTATCATATTTCGTCATCCAGTTAGATATATACAGCCACCAGACCCGGCTAGCGATGTCGCTATTCGTTGTATTTTAAATTTTTATTATGTTGTTTGTTAGTTAAGAATTGTTATGATTGACTTTTTACGATACCGGTCATCGTCAAGCATGATGATAAGCTGCGATTTACGCTAGTCGGCGTTATATACCAACCAACTGTAGTGGAAGTATGTGTGGACACGATTACCGTCTCGTGTGTGAGTTTTCGCTCGGCAGGAGAACAGAAAGGTCCGCCACCGTCTCTGATTGTGTCAAGGTTTTTGGTATACACCTTGTTAGTGCTAAGCCTGATGGATATTAACCATATTTACAAATGCTCCTATTTAACATCAAGACCTCTAATATACAGTCTTACTACTTTTTATGAAATGAAATGAATTGCTTATATTCTGAAAGCATTGATACCGAACCAGTTTAAAGCAAAAATATTTACAACGGTTAACTATCTGTTAAAAATATTCTCACATAAAATTATAATATGTAATGGCTAATAGAAGAAATTTCTAGGAAATGAAACTATTTTTCCGGATTTAAATCGCGTATATTTGTTTTTTCAAACAAACCGACATTTCGGGCCTTTACAGGTCCCGCGGTCACGGTACCATCCTGTAATTCCTTATAATTTTTATGGTTTCGAACAAATTGGACATTCACACGAGTAGAAAATGGGAGGAATATAAAGCAAATTTAACGGATATTCCTGTGTAGTCGTGCTGATATCTAGAAACCGTATATAAACCGATCCGAAAAGGAGCATAAGAATATTCAAAATCAACCTAAGTATAAGTCTAGCAGTCAGTGTAATAGTTTAATGGCAGCCGTAGATAAAAAATTAAATCGTGAATGTGTAATATGCAGCGACAAACATTATTTTCATGAGTTGGAAGTTTAAACATATGAGTGCAGACGATAGGTTGCAAGAAGTTGGAAAGCGAAAATTATTTAAGAATTGTTTTCGACATGGCGACAATTCATTTATTCTTCCGTCTTCTCATAAGATAACTTCTGTAACCATTTTCTTAGTATATAACTAACTTCATATTTGTTTAATGCGTATATGTGTAGGGATTGATTATATATATAATAAAATATTATATAATCTAGCACTTAGCGCTGTTAATAATCCGTTAGCAAAGGCAGTACGGCATCGTGTAGTGTCACAGACAGGGGAACCTCGTCGTCTACTAAGAGCGATTGGATTTATGGGTAGAATTTAATGACGATGCAAGACACATTTTAGTATAAATAACTGCCTCACAGTGAGTACCTGGGCTTCAGAGTATAGCCTATCAGTGGAGTAGTCTCTTGGTTTAAATAAAATGGAATTTAACACCGCCCTTTGTGCACGTTCAAGGGTCAAAAGATATGTCATGTAAAGATATATAAATGCACCGCCACAAATGGGAATACAATAAGATATAATGGATTCGCATAAGGAACGGTACACTAAAATAAGCGTATCCGAAGTTACACAGTGACGCAAAAAAAAAAAAAAAAAAGGTTTCTAAAAACGTAGATCAACTTCCTTACTCTTCCACAAATATTATCGATGTGAGGTCTCCAGGTTAGTCCATCATCCACCAGAACCACCAAGTATCTCACAAATCTAGTTCTTGAGAGGGTAAAACATTTACAGCTTGTAATATCATTACAGACGTGCGCTTTGATTGATTCCGAGCTAGTCAGAGGCTCAGATCGAGAAAGGTTAAAACGGAGATAGGTGGTGTAGTATTTTTAATAAAAAGAAATAAAAGACATATTAGCCGTTGCTATTTAACTGTATTGACAGGACTGACTAACCGCAGACAACAACATTATTTTTAACATCTTACCCTTTTAAGTTATATGCGTAGCTCTAATCAAATAAGCGAATGTATTAATCAGACTTAGAAGATAGGCAATAATGAACTTTAAAAGAAATATATAAAAAGAAACATATTTGACATATCTTTGCATAAGTTACAATTACAAACTCATCTAGCAAGTACACAAGAGATTAGTTATGTAACATAATCAGCATGTTTTTGTGGACGCTTTAGTGCGCTACCTGATCTAGATAATTTTATCTGTGAGGTTGGAAGCTCTGTCTGCAATGTGGTATCTGAAACCTTTGAAGTTTCATTATGGTGTCCATCGGTATCATGTATTGGCTGTGGCTCTGTATTTCCAATAATTTCCTCATTACTTCTCAATTCACACAGCCGTATAAAATCTAATTTCTGTTGTATCTAGACACCTTCCATATTTTTCACAATGTAAGATCTAGGTCTATTAGTTTTCTGCACTATTTTTCCCTTCATCCAAGTTTTATCATTTGGCATTTTCTTAAATCGAATGGACTGATTTACTCTGAACCCTAGTCTTGTAGTTGCAGTTTTGTCATAATTACTCTTTGTATCGTCTTTTTGTTTCATTAGTATTTTTCTGTCCTTCATATATGTGAGCTTAGATACCAGCGTCACAAATGAATGTTAGTACTGTAGTCTAGGCTCTACTCTATGAGTAGAATCACTGGCTGAATGAATAGATTTGTAATTAGAAAGTGTTTTTGAAAAATGAAGTAAGAAAAGAATAGAGCATCGTGATATAACAAAATATAACCCAACGCCGAAAGTATGTGAGAAAAGTGCAATAAAGTATATTTTGAAGATTATTCCAGTTTAAATTCATAAAAGTACCTCTTGCTACGCATCCCAAGCTACGCCCCAGTTACAGTACGCAGCTGTCTACCCATTAACATCGAAGCAGACGAGTGACCCTTACCGCTGGGTATGCTTCTAAGATTCAACAGAGCGAGTAAAGGATCTTCATTGCTGCTCTCAACCTTTTTAAACATCTTCTTAACCGTTTTCACAGCGCTCTCTGCTAATCCGTTAGACTTTGGAAAGTGTGGACTGGACTTAATATGCAGAAACCACCACTCTCTCTCAAATGACTTGAATAGTTCTGAATCGAAACAAAGTCCTCCGTCTGAAAATAGTATAACTGGTACACCATTTCTAGCAAATATTGTCTTTAATTTCTGAATCACAGATGCACTCAATTTCAGTATAATTTGATAATGCATCTACAACTACTATATAGTGCTTCTGATTGAACTCAAATATATCACAACCAACTTCTTGCCACGGCAGCATAGGAACCTTCTTGTATTTTAAAACCATTTTCTGTTTATTATCCTGATATTTCTGACATATATATCAGAACTGCTGACAAATTTCTTTACATCTTGCACTATTCCCGGCCAGTACATAGTAAGTTCAGCTCTATTTACCATTCTGGAGATACCAGGGTGTCCAGTATGAAGACTTTTCAGCATGTTACCTCTCAAGCTTTGCGGTATGATAATTCGATCATCCTTAAATAACAAGTCTTTAATCAATACTATCTCATCTCTCTCATCATCTCTAAATTGGTGATATGGTTTTAATTCTTCATCAATGTTTTTGTAATATTTTGGCCACCCATTAGATTGTTTGAGCTTGTTTATGATTGTATCCTTTTCGGCAGCTAAATTAATTTTATTCCAGCATTCTGCAGTAACCGGTAGATTCTGTAGTAATAAGCAAACCTGGAGTTCAATATCATCATCTAGAGCTGTTTCTTGATCATAACCACTGAGACAAAAGTCCCTTGATAGAGTGTCAGCAATATATAAATATTATGGTGTATACACAACATTCAGCCTAAATAGTTGCAATCTCATAATCATTTTTTGTAATGTTTACTGGCACTTTAGGTAGTGGTTTGTTAATGATTCCTAATATTGGTTTATGATCTGTTTCCACTTTGACTGTTTCATTCCCAATTAAATATTGCTTAAATGTCTCTACTCCAAAGCATATTTATTTATTTATATTTTGGAGGGCACAAACAGCTTATATTACAATAAAATAGAGACTTAATTAAATAATTTGAAGCAAAACAGTTCCCATGCTGGCAAAAATACAATAATATGTGATGCATTGATAACAGTAAGACAATATAACATTAACATTAACAATATAAATATAACATAACACACACACACATACTCTTCACACTATACAAATAATGTATCACCACTCAAACCCGCCAACTCACTGTATTCATAAAAATGAATTAGTTAAATGTTTCTTAACACAAAGACAGCTAGTGTTAAATAAGTCAAAATCGTAAGTGGCAGAAAGTTTGTTAAAGTTTTTGCTCGCACGCCATATAAACGAATTGCGTTTGTAATTTTGTAAAGCTACAGGCAAATAAATAATTGTAATTTTGTAAAGCTACAGGCAAATAAATAATTGATTCATTGCGTAAATGTTTAGTCGGGACCTTTAAGTAAATTTCAGATAGAAGCTCGGGGCAATCAATTATGTTGGTGGTAATTTTAATAAGATAGTTTATATCTGCTATTTCACGTCTTAATTCAAGGGGAAGTAAATGGTGTTTTTTACAAGTGTCTAAATAGTTCGAAGAGTGATATGGCTGATTAGTTTTAAAACATAAATAACGAATAAATTTTTGCTGAATTCTTTCAATACGCGAAATATATGTATTATATCTTGGGTTCCAGACCTGAGAGGCGTACTCCAAAATACTACGCACAAGGGAACAATATAATATTTTTACAGTTTTTGTGTCATGAAAGTCAACTGAGCTACGCATCACGAATCCTAGTGCCCTATTGGCTCTAGTAATTGTGGCATTAACATGACAGTCAAAAAGCATCTTGGGATCGTGAATAACGCCGAGGTCCTTCACAGTAGACACTCTTTGCAACCTATCTCCCTTCAGGATATAGTTGAAGTGGATGGGGTTTCGCTTCCGACCAAATGTGACGACACTGCATTTTGAGGCATTTATGTCCAATTCATTGTCCATACAATAACTCTCTAGACGATAAAGATCTGTTTGTAACTCTTCGGCATCCGATATATTAGTAATTTTGGCGTAGATCTTCATATCATCGGCAAAACACAGCAAATGAGATCATTGGATGCACAGGCCAACATCATTCACAAACACCACAAATAAGAGCGGTCCAAGCAATGATCCTTGAGGCACACCGCTAGGGACAGACACCCAGCTGGATATGTAGTTATTAATAACAACGGCCTGTGACCGGTTACTTATATATGATGCAAACCATCTAAGTAAATCACCTCTGATGCCGATGATAGCAAGTTTTTCCAAGAGTATAGAGTGCCTAATTCGGTCGAATGCCTTACTGTAGTCCGTGTAGACGACGTCACCCTGAAATCCCTCACCCATCGCCTCAGTTACAAAACTGTTAAAAAGAACCAGATTTGAAAGAGTGCTACGTCCCTTTAGAAAGCCGTGCTGCGTTGGACTAAAAGATCCAGCCAAAGCGACGTACAATTGATTGTGTACAACCCTTTCAAATACTTTTCCACTAGACCACCTTACGACTTAAATAATACCCCTAACTATTCCTAGGGATACTTAAGATCAATGTTTTCCGTTTGGATTAATAAATCTGACACCATATACGCAACTTTTTTTCAATGTGAAATATCCACTAATCATTTTATTTATTGACGCAAGGAGTAAAAGAAATTGAATATACGTCAATAATTGACACTTTAGCGATAGTTGATACCTAGGTACTTGTAAAGTAATTACCAGTTCTTATTTGGGTATATTATTACACATCAATTAACACCAATATGAAATGATTATGTGAATTAAAATACTTGAAGGTATCATCATGTGAGCCATACGATTTGAACAACCAGTTTGACCACGATTGACTTTTCTACGAACTACGCGCTTAGACGCCCTTGTGCTACTTTGAATTCGTCACATAGTTCATCGATGTGCTCTAAGGTTCATTGTCACTTTTCCTATTTGCATCAAATTAATACTTAGTGCTGAACTGCTTTACTATGGACAGAGGGGATTCACTTAGAGTGGAAACAAAACGAAAAGGTGAGCTAATGTGCACATCGCTACTTTTCAAGAATAGCGGATCAACCAGAAATTGATTTTTTTTTTATGATATTTTTTCAGAAAAGGCAAAATTTTGTTGTGAACTAGCCTCCAAAGTTTTCGTTGGGTATAATAAAAGATTACTGACAACATTGGGATGCTATTCATTAACTTTGCGTAGCAGACATACTAGGTGACCTGGGCGTATCACTAGCTTTTGGGATAGGCCGCCATAGTACATAGTTGTCGATATATAGGATTAAACATTTTCAGTTGTGTGGAACTCATGGAGTTTTCACTCCTTCACGTTTACTGATAATTTGAGTGCGTATAATGACGTTACTCCAATTTACGAACAACTCATGGATCACTCCTTTGTATTTCATGACCATATTATTGATTATAGACTGACTTAACATTTTTATAAGTAATTTCCATTTCTTATAAAAACATTACAATTTTCACTTTATGGGGCACACAAGGTGTTTTCACTCCTTCATATTTGTTGTTCTATTCGGCTAGTATTTACAGGCACTATTTGTTCTTGTGTAGTCGGATATATCAATATCAACCGCATTTGTTGAAAACATTTCTTCTTTTAGATATTGCTGGTTGTAGGTACTTTATTATTTCCAATATCACTACTTAATGATAATTATCATATTAATGCCAACAAACGCTGGGAATGTTGTTATGAATCAGTTTTGTAAAGGACAGAATAAACCACTCATTCAATGAGTAGGTATGTAGTATTTTAATATAGTGAGAAAAATGTTTACTTAAATGTAAACCAAATGTGAGCTGTTGCTTACACAAAAATTGCGATTTGCAGGCCGCGTCTAATGAGCAAAGAAAGTGTTTGCACTGATTAATTAATACCGTAAAGTTGGTCAAAATTGATTTGCTTTTTTATATATATATATTTTTTGTTACATATTTTTAACATCAACTTTGTTTAAATTGTAAGCAACAAATCTACTCTAGTTATCAATTTCCCTGTAAAGTCACTCACATATTATGTATAGTCGTAGGTGCACATCGCAATTTGTAGTTCATACGTAATTTTGCAATGTAAGTTAGCAATTTCAATACAGGCAATATCAACTACACAACAACGATAATATTATTTTTTTGTAAGCATTAAGAGGCACTTGTTTTTTTTTGGCTAGTTAGTAGCTAACGGTATCAGTTTGTTTATATCATTTCTCGAGCTAATAGAATACGACACGGGTGTAGTACACCATGATATGCGGATAATATGTTATTTAATGGATTTAAATCTTTGCAATAAATCGTTGCAATAAATGTCTATTTTATTTTATTCTAAAATAATTCTTGTCGTTATTCAAAAATTGCCATTTACGAGGTTTAAAACTATAGTGAGACAACAAATTTATCCAAAAGATTTCTTATACAGCTTCTGCGCACTTGGATGTCAAATCCATGGTAGTGACTCGATTAGCTCTTGTTGGTTGTTGTAACCTGTGACTTATGAAATAAATATTGTAGATCATAAATTTGTTCAATTATTTTTATTTACAAAGAGTAACCAGATTTACTTTGCGGAAGTCCATGTTAATAAAAATGGGAGCAAATTAATTTATTACTCCGCGAACCCGGTGGAGATTATATGATGCAAAAGCTACGCCTGTGTTAAATTTTTGTTTCATGCAGTTAATTCTCCCGCCCTCCGCACGAAAACACAAGCTCGGCCGAGAGTTGAACTATCAACAACCCCCGA
The DNA here is from genome assembly GCF_003589595.1 of Hyposmocoma kahamanoa. NCBI lineage: Eukaryota > Metazoa > Arthropoda > Insecta > Lepidoptera > Cosmopterigidae > Hyposmocoma > Hyposmocoma kahamanoa. The sequence continues at coordinate 51,166 of NW_020653713.1, forward strand.
GGATGCCTCGTAGAGAGGCGAAACACGTGTCGAATATATTTTTGGTGGTAGCGTTGTGACTGGAGTTGCACTTGTGTTATTTATTTTATTAATTTTATGCGGACAGAGAGTGGCAAAATTAATAATAATAACAATAATAATAAAAGATTTTATTTCGGACACAATCCATAGCTTGTTAGTATTACAACTTATAATGTAATGTTAGTATTTTACAACTATAGTGGTGGCAAACATAGTGTTATCGCTAGAATTCCCCAACGCTAAGGGTGAAGCTGCTTCCAGCTGCGTAGTATTGGGGAATCCCACCGATCAGCGAACACCCTCAACAGTCAGTTGGTGGTATGGTATAAACATGTCAGAACAGTAAAAAAACATTTACATAAATTTACAAAACACACACAATTTATTTTAATTTACGTGTTTTGTAAATTATTTTTTAAGAATTCACAGCTAATGACAATAAAAAAAAACAAATCAACAATAATACAAATACCCTGAAATAAATATACATATTTAGGAGACAAGCAATTAAACATCTTATGTTTTCAGTCTGATTCACTGTTCAAGATGTTCCAACATCTGAGTGAGAAGTCTGATGATGCTCATCATAGGTACCCAGCGAAGCCACTAGTTATTTCGGGGAATGAAAAAATGTTTGTGCCCATACTAAATGACCTATTATGCTGGGCGAGAGACGCGAAAACTTGCGTTGACGCTAAGGCTTTCCCAGCTTGTCCATAGCACCACAAGGATCCCAGACGTTAAGTCTCATACGACTAATTGCAAAAGAAAAACTCTCACTTTCACTCTCAATATCTCCTTAACTATCAGGTTCCCAGACATGGCCACATACAAGAAAATACTAATAACGATGAGAAGAATACGCAGTTTTCGTTTTTGTTAAGTCTTTTTACTCCCTATTAGGAACCTATCAGAGTTCGGTTACTTGCATAGGTTGGTGTTCGCACATTTAGTGTTGGGTGGTTTCAATTCATTTTGTCGAAGCCAACATGTAGTGCCACGAAGATTTTGTGCAGGTACGTGTTTGGTTAGGTAGTATTTTGATTTAGCTGTTTGGATTTCATTACGTGTTTTTTTACAGTATTGGTTTTCTAATGGGGCTGACATGTTCAATAATGAACAAAGATAAATAAATAAAGAGTTAAAAAAATGTTTAGTACGCTATCCCACTGCCCGTGTCTACTGATTATACTGGTGTCGCTTGTTGCTCGACAGGCGCCCGCGCCCGTGATGGCGGCGGTGGACCGATACATGGCGGAGGGGCTGGTAGTACTCGTGCCGTTCCAGCTGCCCCCCGCGCCGCCCGCGCGTCTCGTGCCGTCTGTGTCCGCTGCCAAGCGCCGGCTGCTCCCGCTTAACGACTGCATGTACCGCGCTCTGCAGCAGGGCCACTCCGCGCCCGCTTCGGCCTGGCTCGGCGCACTTACCACCTCCGAAATACTAGTACCTGTCAGGTAATGGCGATTTCACATAAATAACATTGTATACGCGTCTCCCTGCGGATGTTTGTCCAGAACAGCTATCGCTGCTTGACCTTGATAATACTTTTGTATCCAACAATTTGGTGCACAGTAAATAATAATAGGAAGTATCAAATACATAAGGGCGGACAAATATTATTATGTGAACTTTGGGTCAGATTATTGCACTTATAACATTGCCTTACAATTATATGGACGTCGGGTCCGCGCTAAAAAGTGTCCGAACTTATAGGGCGTTAAAATCATATACAGAGCGTCATTCACGCTTTAGTCTTCGTTTGTTCGACTGACAGCGAAGCAAGCAAAATTAGACAGTACTGCGATGACATTACAATTTAAATTCAACGTTTTAGCTTTTTCATATTCCTTTACATGTCACTACGTTTAAATAGGTTGACTTGGGACATTTTTTCGTGGTTTTTGTATTAGACCCGTCGTCCATTTATTTGTAAGTCAATGACTTATAAGCTACAATTATCGCAAAGTACTGAAATTGTAATGGTCGGTTCCAGTCGGATTGAGTGAGCATGAGACATGAGCATTGTTGTGCGAAAAATCTGGTTTGACCCGGTGCTGCGTGTAAAATTTATAATCAAGGACAAAGAAGTCTTACACACAACTGAAACAAGTTTCGAATGGAAATAACCAGATGCTTTATTTACGTTAAGACATGAGATTATGTCTACTAGTCACGAGGCGCGAAGCGAGTAACAAGTGTTTTGTGTCGTCGATTTAAAAAAAAATCTTGTCTTATCGTCCGTTCTCCGAAGTAATTTTTACATCATAAAGAACATACGTGACAACCAGTACTTCTATGAACCTGTGAAGTGCCTAATTTCGTGAAATTAAAAGTGCAAAATCACTCAACATCGAGTTCAACGTTACGCATGGCTAACCGGTTCGAGTTTAAAATTCCGTTACACCTGTGTAGTTATATCCGCTCACGCGATGCGCTCATCCTACCGCAAAATGGCGGCTATTTGGTTTCGCAAATTAGAGAAGGATTCAGTTTAAATTGGTACAAGTTTTTAAAAATAAAAATTATTATTCTACATTTCTAAATATATACCCTCCGTACTACAACAAAAACATCTCAAATAAAATGCAGTGATACACCGCAAATCCTGCACTTAAAAAGCACTAATGAAATTTTTGGTGTACTTGGGTAAATATGATAATATTCCGTTTGAATGGTTCTAATGTTTACCATGAAATTACTCCTTAAAGTATAGTTTATAAACATTTATATTCAGGGTAAACTTAAAAAACGCAACTTACGGTATGTTTTCAATAAATAAACAACGACATCACCAGCCCAAACAATAACACACACGATTGTCGTGACGTATTTTTGAAGTTGTTTATTTTTTTTTAATGACAGAATTAAATTTTATCAGGCATTAAAAACTTTATGGTTTGCTAGAGTAGTTACCGAAATAGCAATTAGTATTAGTTCTTTTACCTGTTATAACTTCGATATCCGATAAATCGGTATAAAATCATCACCGGCACCTCTAGGTGTGGTATGCTTCCAGAGACGCATGAATCGCGTGAACGGATATACTAAGCAACTTAGACTTAGAACGTACCTGGCTATGCCCAGACTGCTTATTGGTGACACGATAGCGTCCTAAAAATGATGACACCCCGATGCGATCACACAGGCTATCTCTTGATGACATCAATATGTCAATAGACGAACGGCTTTGTGAAGATCATTGTACATTAGGTGACACCTTAAATACAAGAAATGTACCTAGCCCAGTTCAGTCACAAATGAAAACAGTCGCAGAGAAATTACGCTTACACTTGAACAAATAGGAAGTTTATTGGATGAAAAATTTAGAACTTATACAAAATATCTACTATCGGAAATGGTAACACTTATATCAACAGTAAAAACCGATATTAAATTTGCTTTAAATGAATTTAAATTAGAAATAATAAACGAAACAAAAACCCTAACACTCGAACAAGAAAAGCTAAAAGCCGAAACAAAGGATTTAAAAAATAAAATTATAAAACTAGAATCTGAGAAAACATGTTTGAACAACAACTAACTGACTTACAGGACAAAGTCACTTCTTCTCTCGCAAGCCATCAGAATATCATTAGTTGCGAGTGTGATGTCCAGCGAAAATTTGTTATCTACGGACTAGAGGAATACCAACACGAAACTGAGCCTGGGTTACGTGACAAAATAGTAGACACCGTCGGTAATATTTTAAATGTGAATTTAATGGGATACATTGAAGATGTACGGCGAATAGGGAAAAGGATATCGTAGACCACTTGTAATTGAATTGTTAAGTAAAAAAAGGACGAAGTATACTCTGCAAAATACTGGTAGTTTCAGAAATACTGGAATTGGAATTTCTGAATTGTTAGATAAAAAAATCTGCTCAAGACCGTAGGAGAATGATTGACATTGTGCGCAAAGAACGAAAACAAGGAAAACATGCTGTCATTCGGAATAATAAATTATATACAGAAGGGAAGGAATACGAAGGTGTACGACAACCAGTAGATAACCCCCTACGACCAAGAGCTGCATACATCAAACGTTGAAAATAAATCTGCACCGTTCAAGCCAAATACTAGTTATTCCTTTCGAAAATAGATTTCAAATGATTGCACAAAACTGTTCAAAGTATTAATAATGAGATAAATATTTGAAAGTTGGTTAAAGAATCACGATTTTGATGTGCTTTGTCTATCTGAAACATGGATTAAATAGGATCAACATCAATACTTTCAATTCAATGAATGAGTTAATTCGCAGCCTGCTATAACCGACGGTTTCGGATTGGAGGCGGACCAGCCATACTAACGCTTATAGGTATCTTATAAAAAACGGACTGATTTCGAAGAACTGTCTATTGAAAGTATTGTTGAAAGTTGCTTTATAGAATTGCCTTATCATAATATTGTTCTACTTAATATATACAAAGTGGATCGCAATATAGACAAAATAAAACCATTAAATTATACAAAATACGTAATTGTAACCGGTGATTTTAACATAAATAATTCTCAAAATTCGGCAAATTATAATAAATTATGTAACAATTTTTTGGAATGCAATTTACACCTGATCATTGAAGCACCAACGCGAGTAACGGATAAATCATCAACTTGCATCGATCTCCTTTTTACAAATCACAAAGAATTTACAGTATCAATACTAGACAGCGGTTTGTCTGATCATATGTGCCTATTCTTTAGTTGTAAAATAACAAATAGCTTAATTAACCCCACCAAATTTTCTCTAATGAGAATATGTTACTCTTCAAAAAAGAACTCGTAAAATTAGACTGGAATAAAATAACATCAAATAATCATAATAATAAATAATAAGCAAAAGGTATTGACCAAATGACCATTGACATGTTACTATTGACTCTTCCGACAACGCTTGAGATATTAATGGTCATGGTTAATAAGAGCATCGAGACCAGCACTTTTCCGACTGACTGGAAAACAGCTAAGATAGTCCCTCTGCCAAAGAAGCATAATCCTTCCACTTTGTCCGAACTCCGTCCTATCAGCATTCTTCCATGCATGTCCAAGATAATAGAAAGGGTTGTGCATAAACAGCTTTCGAAATACCTGGAGAGGATCAATATCCTTCCAGCATTCCAGTCTGGCTTTCGAAAGGGTCGAGCCACAGCAACAGCTCTGCTGGACGTGGTCGACAATATTTTGGCAGCACAGGATGTTGGGAAAAGCACGTTTCTGGTGTTATTGGACTTCTCCAGAGCTTTCGAAAGTTTGAGCATACCACTTCTATTCTACAAGATGTCGTATTATGGATTTGACACTGAAAACCATCGAATGGTGTCATAGTTATCTTTCAGATCGGGCTCAAACAGTTGAACTGCTTGGGGTTAACGGTGCCACTGAGTATTCCTCTCTCCGCCCTGTAACTAGAGGTGTGCCTCAGGGTTCCATTTTAGGGCCGCTACTACTTATATTATACAGTGCCGATATCGTTACTAGCATAAGAAACTGTAGCTACTACCTGTATGCGGACGATTTGCAACTATACATATCGGGTAAGCCATCTGATACTATTGCTTCAGTCAATGACATCAATGCTGATCTAGATCGTATAGCGGCGTGGTCTGATAGGAACTGTCTAGTACTGAATCCGAGTAAGTCTAAGTACATGGTGCTTGGAACAAAAGGTCAAATCCATAATACACTGGAAGCCAGATATATTGCGGTTATGAGTGAACCAATGGAACGGGTCGATAGGGTCAGAAACCTCGGAGTACTGATGGACAGTGAACTTCGTTTTGAGGAGCATATCCTCAATGTGACGGGTAACTGTTTTTATCGACTCAAATTGTTGTATGGTATTCGTGATTACCTTAGCGTTGATTTGCGTGTACACCTTTGTGAATCACTGATATTGTCGCGGTTAAATTATTGTGATGTAGTATATAGTGATTGTATTTTTAGTAGGTCGTGTACAAAACGCATGCACACGCTTTTGCTTTCGGATGCCTCCTAGATCCCATATCACCCCATTTTTGAATGCTGCAAGCCTTTTAAATATGACTGCTCGTCGGCAGCTACACCTCTCTATGTTGCTGTTCGGTGTAGTGAGTACCGAGACACCTGAGTATCTCTATCGCAAACTTCGTTGGTCTCAAAACTGTTTTAAGTAAAAGGTTCGGGCTATCCGTTCCTGCTCACCGCACAGCAGCTTTCAGAGGAAGTTTCAGGTTTGCGTCATCCAAGTGCTGGAATGATCTACCCCCTCCTCTTCACGACACTTCTAGTAGGAATGTTTTTAAGCGCAAGCTTAAGGCTCTCCTGCTAGAAAATCAAAAGGGATTGTGTTAACTTTTTCCAGCACCTATTTATTTATACTTTTTATACACGTTTGTTATATAATATATTAGTTGCTTGATGTAGGTATAGTGTATACGTATTAATTATTATAATGTATTTTCATAGTTATACATAAATTATTTGGAAGTATTTAAACATACAATGAAATGAAATGAAATACACAACACACACACCCACACTCACACACACACACATCTGTTACAGTTTTAATATGTACGTATATATAATTATTTTACTGTTATATTCAAGTACCTAAGTATGCTTGCATATGTTGTTCCGTGACCTCACTTAGGGTCTTAACTGAAAATCAGTGCTGGGAACGCGTTGCGTTTTCCAGCAAATACTGAGTTTGTGACCCTTTTGTTACCGCGGCTGGCACCACACAAGGTATCTCAATATTTAGTCTTCTTTTTATTATTTGTGTGAATAGTTCATGTTTTAACTTTATCTAATTTTTGTATATACATTTTTATTTTGTGTTTGTTTGTGTTTTTGTTTCGTAATTATATATTTGTTTTACGTTGAATGTTTTGATCGTGTTTTGTTTTAGTTCTGTTTTGTTCCGATTTCTCTTTCTTTTGTCTTTTGTCTTTTGTGGTGTCATTGTGGTAAACAAATAAATGTATTTTCTTTCTTCTTTCTTTCTTTCTTTCTTTCTTTCTTTTATAATATTAATGATAACTATCCTTCATTACATTTTTACTTACCATATAAAAGAATTAAATTAAGAACAAAAACTAACGAGAGGGCTTAAAGAATCATGTCGACACAAACGACTGTTAAAATCATTGGTAAATCAACCGAATGATAATATATATTAAAATCTTATTGCAAGATTTACCAAAATATCTTCTAAAATATCTTAAAAAAATATCTTAAAAAAATTTATAAAAACATTAAAAAAATTAAACTATAAAAACATAATAAAAAAATCGGAAAATAAAATCAAAGCAATGTGGAGCATTGTTCAAAATTACAGTTAATTCAATGTACCTTCGACCGGTACCTGAACGTGAAATGTACAAATTAATAAGACCTAACAAGTACAGTTATGGAGCAGATGCCAACCACCCAAACCACCCAAACCACCTAAAGCAGTATTAAAAAAGGGCGATACTAAAGACAACATTACCCACTACCGACCCATCGCACTATTACCTGTAATATCAAAATTTTTTGAAAAGGCGATGGCAAATCGCGTGTATGTCGTTTTGGGAAAATCAGTTCGGATTCCGGAAACATCGATCCACAATTGATGCTATTTATATAAACATGCAGGAAGCAATATCGTATATTAATGATAGATATTATGCCGTCGGAATTTTACTAGACATGACTAAGGCATACGATAAAGTCCTCCATACCATATTGTTTTTGAAACTATGTGGGATCGGAATCAGGGGGAATCACACCGATGCTTTGAGTCGTATTTGACGAATAGTCGTATTTGGCGAATCATTCGAGAATGAAGTTCGACATATTAAGCAATATGTCGAACTTCATTCTCGAATAGATTTAAATGGGGAGATCGGACGAGTATGTTCTACGATGCGCACCACAAACTGTTCAATTCCGCAAGGTAGCTTACTGGGATGTATATTATATCTAATATACATTAATGACTCACCGGATACATTGGGATCGCTATGTGTTATGTTTGCCGATGATATATCATTACTTTTTAAATGTAAAAATGACAACCAATATTGGAGAGATATTGTAGATAACTTCGAGTTGGTGAAAAACTTGTTGACTGACCATAATCTTAAAGTAAACCTTAAGAAGACTAGAATTATTCAATTTCGACCATACCAAAAGGAAAAACTTGACCTACAACTAGTTACAACGCGTGTCAATGTAGAAGTAAATGCATTTAACTTAATAGGACTAACCATAGACTCACACTGTAACTGGAAGAATCACATCGAAAAACTTAAATCGAAATTATCACAATTTAATAGTCCTTATAGAGCCACTAAAATATATAATAAGATTCCATTGACAAGAAATGGACGTCGGGTTCGCGCTAAAAAATATATAGTATATATAAATGAATCGTAAATATACATTACAAAAGCACACAAAATAATTAAATAGCTAACTGTCCTTTTTCTGCACACTACATGCGCAAAGGATGGAAAGAGACCCAGTACGTCAGTTTCAAGAAGCTTATATAAACTTCTTGGTCATTTTCAATTGTTCGAACCACACGCGATTGAAATATTTAAAACAAAGAAACTATAATAGAAATAATATACTATAAATATAACTATAATAGAAAATATAATAGAGTCGCTTTGATTTTAATATTATTTTTTAAATGATTTTTTTATTAAACGTTAGCATTATCTAATAAAATATTGTTGTAGGTACTCGTTTTAAGGCTTGGGATTACCTATCAGTAGTCAGAAAATACATTTGCCCGCAATAACGTTAGCTCGAATTTTCATAATGTCAAATGTATTTTTTAGGAAGATTACAAAACAAAAGCTAATTTTGTCTATGTGAAAAGTATAAAAATTACTCGAAAGCGTAACGGTTTTATTATAAATCGGTTTTCGGAATTACGGATATTTGAGTTTACGTTTAGTTGGAATATCGGTCCATTTCTTATAGTACACGCTTATTTTCACATTTGTAGTAATATTTGTATGTATGTATCTGCCCAACTCTTTATTATATCTTTAAATGAATTTGTACAAAATTCGACATAATAATGTATAGGCTGCATATTTGAAAGTGAGCCATACATATATAGAGTGCGTTGTATTCCTGATTCTGAACCCAAGAAAACAGTGCGTAACTTTATAACTAGATATAAAGAGCATGTTTCTTCGTTTAGACATAAGCACCCAGACAGGTCCAATTTCGCTAAACATTTGTTAGAAACAAATCATATTTTACCAGTTTCCCCTTCTTATGAAATCTTACATTTTTGCGAAAAAAGAGTACGTCTGGGTGTCTTAGAACAGATAGAAATAATTAGGTGCAACAACAGGGGTTGTATAATTAATGAACAATGGAATTTTGCATCATCACCTTTATTACGGGTATTTTCGGGTTTCAACAATAGCAACACATGGGGTAACGGCGTATAAATACACCAACCGTTCTGAACGAGCTCACTCTTCGGCCGAGCGTCGATCAGTCAACAGCCCCTGAGGATGCCTCGTGGAGAGGCGAAACACGTGTCGGGTATATTTTTGGTGGTGGTTTGTGACTGTAGTTGCGCTTGTGTTATTTATTTTATGCGGAGGGAGGGGTGGATAATTAACTGCATGAAAAAATATTCAACATAAGCGCAGCTATTTTGCACGATTTAACCTTCTCTGGGTTCGCGGAGTAGCAAATTAACTTACTTCCATTTTTATCCTTCATTTTCAGTATAAAATTTCAAGTTATTTGAAAATCGGAACGTTCAGCCCCGCCCTCCCCTACCGACAGTCAATGTGATATTTCTTTAAGATCAATTTAGTTGTACACGTATAGCAATACATAAACAAATGAATAAAAATATGTTAAGAATAATTGCATTACGAAGTATTATGATTTTAATTTCCTGCGGTTACATTTCGAGTTTACAAGACATACTTTTAGTTTTTACTAGTTACACATATAAATGGTTAACGTTAAGTACACTTAGAGCGAATACACTGCACTAAGAGTTTCTGAAAGTACTTGTGTGGTATACGGATATGACAGTTATACGTCACTGATAATTTTAAGAAATTGTTGTTACTAACCATTATGGACCAAGAGTCTGAAATAAATCATTATTATTATTATTAAAAACAGTTCTTGCCAAAGTCCTATCTGACAAGCTGACTATTTTTTCTCTTCGACTAGACAATGGATCTCGTTCTTTGGCTCATTTTACTGAAGCAAGCAGTCACAAGTCTGATTTAATCCGATTTTCCGTTTTGATAGTGATTGTTGTCAGTTAACAGTTAAAAGAAAATTCCTTTCCTCCGCGCCAAAGTGTTCGAATTACATACATACATAAATGTTTCTTATTCCCTTCTGCGTATTTTTTTGTCTTTCTTTTTTACTTTTCGGACATTCGTCTTTTGTCAAAGGAAAACATAGAAGTTAAAATACACAAGTGACGGTACCTCTATGATGTGCCTTTTTTATATTAAGACATTAAGAATCATCTGGCGGTTAGGGACGGCACGTGGATGCGGCTGACGGCGCGAGTGGCAGCCGCGGCTGCGGCAGGCGCGCCCGACGCGCTGCGCGTGCACAGCTTCTGGGTGCCGCGGCTCGCGCAACGCGACCTAGCGCACGTCGCCGGCGGCACGCGCATGCTGGCACGCACGTGGCGCGCGGCCGAGCCGTCCAACGACAGTGAGTGACCTCCGGGTGGCAGTTGAGGGCGTCGCGGCTTCGTATGCCGACGGCCTGACAACGGACAACGGACGTGCCCCGACCCACCCCGCAGGCGCGCTGGAGCGGGTGCTCTTCAATGCGGCGAGCGTCGTGGCCGCGCTGCCCTCGCGGCCGCTGTGGTGCCTGGCGCGGGACGGCGGCGCGCGCGCCTGCCGCAGCCGGCGCGTGGCGGCGCACGAGGCGCGCGTGCTGCGCTTCGACGGCGCCTGCGCGCGGCCGGCGCCCGACTGCCGGCGCCTGGTGCGCGACGACGCGCTGGCGCCGTGGCGGGAAGCCGTCGCCGCGCACGTGGGCCGGGTCGTCGACGGCCTCGGCGGCGAGGGCCTCCTCGTGCCCGATGGCAGGAACTGACCTCTCGGTTCCGAGTGCCGCCAAGGAAATTGATCAATCGGTTCCAAGAAGTAAATGTAACTCGCCGAATTGTCATTAATATACAACGGGTTGATTTAGTCTTTATATACTTATTTAAGACAACGAAACTAAATTCTTGATTGTTGACGCCTTTGTCTATTGAGTTGGAACACATTACGCGGTTATCTTAGTATAATAATTAAAAAAAGGTTTATGTGAAATCCAATAGTTATTTTATTTGTCCGACTAACCCACTGTCAATTTTTTTGTTGTGGAGAAGTTTGTGGATTCATTATTTTAGAGAAGTAATTAATCAACGCGTAAAAGTTACAATATATATAGGGCCTTAGAATAATAACGCATAGAATGATAGTTTCGTACCAAACGAACTGTCACAAGCGAGGCAAAAATCAAATTCATGTAGGCGTAAGCAACTTGTATCTACGCTCGTCGGCACGCACACCAATATACAAATAGTGATGCCATGGAATAACATTTCCCTCAAAAGTGGGGAAATTGTATCTTGCTTAACTCATCATTAAGTTAAGAGTGCCTACAGATTTGCCCGACATTGTCGATCAGGGGCCTACAGATTTGCTCGGTTTTGTCGATCGTTAATGTCGATCGACAATGTCAAGTGACACGAATTTCCAAAAATGTATTTTTGGTAATCCTTATGGAAATGGCATTTATATCTGAATACACGATGACGGACACGACTTTTCAAATAAATGCAATATGGGAATAATTTTCGAGGTATTCGAGGTGCTCATTACGAATATGGCACTCATTTCTAAATCCAAGATGGCGGACGCGGTTTTTCGAATAATGGCAAGTTGGGTATCCTTTTCAAGGTATTTGGGGGTGCTCATTACGAATATAGCATTTATTTCTAAATCCAAGATGGCGGATACGAGTTTTCAAATAAATGCAATATGGGAATCATTTTCGAGGTATTTAGAGGTGCTCATTACAAATATGGCACTCATTTCTAAATCCAAGATGGCGGACACGATTTTTCAAGAAAATGCTATATGGGTATCATTTTCGAGGTATTTGGGGATGCTTAATTTGCATATGGCACTATTTGTAAATCCAAGATGGCGGGCACGATTTCTCGAATAATGGCA
>NW_020653713.1:133397-164899 GCF_003589595.1 Hyposmocoma kahamanoa
TCAATACTCAATACTCAATACGTTTATTGCAGACCATAATGTTACAATGTTAGGTGGTAGTAGCAGTTAACATTATGGACCCTGTAAGGGCACAGCAAAACTAAAAACAACTGCATGCACAGTTGTTTTTACAAATTTAAACTTATTCTATTGTAAACTAAATAACTAATATAATGAAATGATGATTAACTTAGACAATTACTTGTTATGTAGGTATTACTGAACAATATAGATTAATCCAAAATAAAATATTTAAATTTGAAATTTGAATTAATTAGATTATTATTGTATTAATATGTATTTTTTGAAATTAAATATTTAAATAATCATTTGGAAATACTCTAATTGTCAATTGTTGAAATACTCGTGCAGTGTATAATAGCTTTTTGATATTAAATATGATTTTAAAGTTTTTATAAATTTAGTCGTTTTTGTTTTTATATCTTCAGGTAAGTTATTATAAATTTTGATTGCCATTACAAATGGACTCGATGAGTGCATAGTTAACCGCGATGCTGGTAGTAGCAATCTATCCTTATGTCGGAAGGAATATTTATTGGGGACATCTCCGCGTTTTGTAAATAAATCTAAATTATTTCGGACGAACTTACACATTTCTAGAATATATATACATGTAAGTGTAAGAATTTTATGTTGCTGGAAGAAGGGTTTGCAGCTCTCGGTCTGTTTTAAATTAACTAAAATTCGTACAAGCTTTTTTTGCAGAGTAAATAGAGATGTTGTATCTGCACCATTTCCCCACACGACAACACCGTAGCTTAGCCAAGCATATGCGTACGCATAGTAGGTAGTTAACGCGGTTTGTAAGTTCGTGGTTTTTTTTATTTCTCGAAGTGCATACGCGAAACTTGAGATTTACAACACATGAATGCAGTTTTGATGCTATTATTAAGTTTTTTAGAGTTATTTTCGTACATTTGGATAACTAAACGCATCACTTGCTAAGTTTCATTCGAAATGTTTAGTCTGACAGAATTTTTAAACATTTGTTAATTTTTTTATAAACAATCATTGTCCGTTTGTCAAAGATAATAATGACAGTGGCGAAGTAGAGTGGTGGCGCCTTAGACTATGGAAACCAAAGACATGTTATATTGACATATATAAATCAGACGTTATATGTATATGATGCATTATAAACGTTGAAAACATAAACATTCAAATTGTACGGGTCACGTACAAGATTTAGACGCTGAGTTTGCGCTCTACTTTACGTGAATCGACTGATTCACATTTTATTATAGTTTAGTTGATTCAATAACTCTGTCGCAATCGGTCACATAAGCATCCATATAATAACTTGTATTTAAACAAAAATAAACTTTACGATTGTACGTCAACTCTATAACTTAACTAACTACAAACTACAACTAACTTAACTACCTACAATCAAGACGTCAAAGCCCATACATTTTGGTCCTTCGAGCCTTTAAGGATTTTCATCGTTTCGGGTTTCTTTGTGACGTTAGCGAATCGGTGCGGTTGGCCTCCCACAAGCGGGTCTCACCGACTGCATTGAGAAGGCGCATATAACGTCATAGAGGATCGGGAGCCGTGAAAAAACGAGATTTGTGAAACTTCACGATCTTCAAGAACTAGTGAACCTACGGAGACACGTGCCAAAGGATTTCATTCAACTTTCAACTGTACATTTAACTTAAACTTTCTACTTATATACTACATTAAACAACAACTTAACTAACTATTAACTATAACTATGGCAACTGACGTCTCAGAACTTATTGCCAACCAGGAATCAATTTTCCTAGCACTGAAGCAAGTATGTGGAAACTACAGGAAAGACCGTCCCTCGAGGAAAACGCTGGAGTACCTGGAGGAACGTCTACATCTCCTTAACTCTAGCTGGGAGAAGTTTGTGGGCTACCACATGAAATTAGTGAAAACAGGACTAACGGACATCCAATACTTCCGGAATGACGTATACGCGAAGATGAAAGCATTGTATGAAGAAGTGTTGCAAGCCATGCTCCAACGAAAGGCGGTGTTGACTTCGAAAACTACAAGTAAGTCGGAAAAAACAACTACCTCTGAGCATACAACATCAACTACTTCTAAATTTAATTTTGAAGAAGTTAAATTCGACGTACCACCTTGCGAAACAACTGAAACTAAAGAAAGGCAGCAAGAAATGTTACGGCAACAATATTGTAATTTTAGAGCTTTCGAACGCATTGTGGAGAAAACTTATATAGAAAAAATCACGGAGAAATGGGAGCTTGAAGATGCCTTGAAAATTTTAAAAAACAAGTGGGAAAATATAGAAAAAATACACTGGGAACTAGATTACATACTACAAGATGATAATTCAACTTACAAACTGAAATATGAAGCCTTAGAGAACGTCTACGATGTTTTACGTAAAGAATTAAACCACAAAATATGGAACAACTCACATTACCAACAATCTACGCCTAAGATTGTCATTCCCGACTTCTATGGGAACTACAATCAGTGGTTAACTTTCAAAGATCTTTTTATTGAGAGCGTACACAACAACCCTCTCCTTTCTAAAGCACAAAAAATGCAGCACCTGAAGTCTAAGCTCAAGGGTGAAGCTGAGAGAATAGTATCACATCTCGGAGTGAGCGCCGAAAACTATACTTCCTGTTGGGAACTACTTACGACTAGATACGACAACCGGAGTCTACCATTCAATTCTTATATGAACACTCTATTCAACCACCCCACTTTGCATGAGGAGAATGCCGTGGGCATTAGAAAACTCCATGACGTCATCAAGGAGTGCCTAAACGGATTACGTAATATTGGAGTCGACGTAGAGTCATGGGGACCCATAGTTGTATATTTTATGGGTCAAAAACTTGATCCCACCAGCTGCAGGGAATACAGGAAAGAACGTTACAATCCTAGAGGATTGCCGGACTTAGAAGAATTCACCCAATTTTTGGAAACGAAATTCATGTCTCTTGAATCAATGCAAGGCGACAAAAATCAGAAGTCATCATCTATGAATAAACAACAAACTAACTACAAGCTTCCAAGTAACAACGTCAAACAGCAGCATAATAATTACAAAAATAATTATTATTCTCCGAAAGGGTCAACAAAATATAACAATGCTAAAATAGAGACAAATTCTTATTTTACTATAGCACGAACGTGCCCACTCTGCAAAACTGATCAACATGTGCTAATGCAGTGTCAGAAATTTTTGAATATGACCCCAATTGGTCGTCGTAACACAATTAGAAATTTACAATTGTGTAAAAACTGTTTATTTAGTCACGGAAATAAAATATGCACGTCTCAGAAAAAATGTAAACTTTGTAATAAGGGTCATCACACACTTATGCACGAGGCGGAAATTGAAAATCAAAACAATCACCAACATTTTAACCAACCATCAACTTCGAGAATAAATGCCGTTAATAACGTAACGAACGAAGATAAAGAAGTTTTACTAACCACTGTACAGCTGCGAACAAAAACTATAGATGGAAGTTACATAACGCTGCGAGGACTACTTGACCAAGGCTCTCAAGTAAGCCTAATTACTGAAGATGCTGCACAGCGGCTCAGACTAAAGAGAACAAAAATAAGCGCAGTAGTATCCGGAATCGGGTCGCAATCCGGAAACTGTAAGGGAGCTGTAAACTTAGAATGCAAGTCAATTCATTCCGACTACACGCTCAACATCGAAGCTTTGGTAATGAAAAAGCTTATAAATAACTTACCGAGCACTTCGTTTTCCATAGACAACTGGCAATACTTACAAAACTTAAAATTAGCTGACCCTAACTTCAACTTCTCGGGCCCGGTTGACCTACTGCTGGGTGCCGACCTTTACTCCGACATCATACTCGACGGTGTGATGAGAAGCGATAACTTACCTGTAGCACAACAAACGAAGATAGGATGGATAGTCAGTGGAAGCGTGAAGACGTTCAACTGCCTTGTAATATATAACGACCTGAAAAACATGTCTCGTTTCTGGGAATCGGAAGAGATAACTCCTAACTCAACCGATATAACTAATCAGGACTTTTGTGAACAGATGTATTCTGAAACTACAACTAGACTACCAAACGGAAACTACGTGGTTCAGATGCCTATGAAGCCAGGCTATGAACATGACTTACCAACTACGAGACCTCAGGCACTATCCCAGTTCATGCAACTTGAGCGAAAAATGGAGAAGAATAATGAATATAGCAGAGAGTACAATCGTTTCATGAATGAATACATTACAATGGGACACATGAAACCTATAACTGAACAAACAAAACAAAAACATCATGTGTACTTACCTCACCACGGTGTACTTAGATCTGAGTCCACGACGACCAAACTACGGGCTGTCTTTAACGCCTCATACAAAACTAAAAACAACCAAAGTCTCAACGACCTAATGTACACCGGGCCTAATTTGCAGAATGACATGTTAACACTGCTGATCAACTGGCGAACTTTCAAATACGTTTTCACTGCGGACGTGGAGAAAATGTACAGACACATTTGGCTTACTGAAAATCAACAACAGCTGCAAACGGTTTTCTGGAGAGGATCACGTACGGAACCTCTACAAGAATGGCAACTTTGTACTGTCACATACGGTACCAAGGCTGCACCCTACCTAGCGATGCGAACGTTGCATCAACTCAGTCAAGATGAAAAACATAACTATCCAAAGGCAGCAGAAGTCCTCAAAAACTATTTTTATATGGACGATTTAGTCTACGGACAGGACACAATTGAATCATCTGAACAACTAATAACTGAACTTATTGAATTACTTAAACAAGGAGGCTTCAACTTACGGAAGTGGAACAGCAACGAGCCGACCATTTTAAAAAACTTAAAAGATGATCAGCGCTGTAACAAAACGACAATCAACTTCACTCCTGAACAAACTTCAAACACAAAAACACTCGGAATGCGCTGGAACCCGGCCGCCGACACATTCACCTATAACTGGAAAATACCTGCAAAAGAAAACTTAACTAAACGAAACTTACTCGCACAAATAAGCAAACTCTACGATCCACTCGGATGGCTCTCACCTACAACTATTAAAGCCAAGTTACTTTTCCAAAAGGTGTGGATGAGTGAAACGAAATGGGACGAAAAATTACCTGCTGAAATAACTAAGGAATGGGAGAACATACGACAAGACCTACCCAACATAAACAAACTAACTATACCTAGATGGTTACATTGCATTAACAATGAACTTGAAATTCATGGATATTGTGACGCAAGTGAAAAAGCATACGCTTGTGTACTATACAGTCGGGTGAAATCCGAGAACGGCTGTTACATCACTACATTGATTACAGCCAAAACAAAGGTCGCTCCGCTTAGCAAGAAAGTCACATTGCCTCGAATGGAACTCTGTGGGGCTCTTTTACTAGCTAAGTTGGTTGAAAAACTAAAATCCATATTAATTAGCAAACAACTACAAATATACTGCTGGAGTGATTCAAAAGTGGTCCTGGCGTGGTTACAGGGCAACGTACAACGATGGGAACGCTACATCGCTAACAGAGTGACGCAGATAAATAACATTATTCCGTCATCACAGTGGCGCTACGTAAAATCGGAAGAAAACCCGGCAGACTGTGCCACTCGAGGTCTCACACCATCACAACTTTTAACATTCAACTTATGGTGGGAGGGACCACAATGGCTAAAAACTGAAAACTTAGAAAAAGACGAATGTAAACAAACCTACACTACAAGCGATGGAATAAAAACAAAGTGTTGTGTGACAAATAAACAACATAAATACGGAATCATACCTACACTACTAGACAGATACAGCGACTTGAAACGTGTAACACGAGTACTAGCGTGGATAGTGCGAGCTGGGCAAATATTTCGCAATTATAAAATGAGTAAGGCTATTAATAACTTAACCGACCACGACGCTGAAAAAAAAATTCTGTATTTATCTCCACAAGAACTAACTAATGCAACTGAACTTATAACTAAACACATTCAAGAAGAGCACTATAGTGAAGAGATTGATAGACTGAAGAAAAACATCCCTATATCAGCGAGGAGCAACTTATTGAAGCTGACGCCCTATCTCGACGATAAGGGTCTGTTGCGTGTAAAGGGTCGCCTAACTAACTCAACTTTGCCTACTGACTCCAAACATCCGATCATCCTTCCCGCTACAGGAAGGTTGACGGAGCTTCTTATTCAAGAGGCGCACAATAATACTCTCCATGGCGGCGCACGTCTAACTTTAGCACAATTACGCTTACAGTTTTGGATTATAGGAGGAAACAGGACAGTCAAAAAACAACTAAGACAATGCGTGAAATGTCACCGTTACAAGCCACACCGTAACACACAACTGATGGCTGACTTGCCTAAGGAAAGAGTCACACCAGCGAGACCTTTCACTAACACTGGTGTGGACTTTACTGGCCATGTTGAAATAAAAATCAACAAAGGCAGAGGAGTAAAAACATGTAAGGCGTATATAGCAATTTTTATTTGTATGGTAACGAAAGCTGTGCACTTGGAACTTGTTTCTGACCTGACAACGCAAACGTTCCTGGCTGCTTTCAAGAGAATGTGCGCGCGCAGAGGTACACCAAGAAATGTCTTTTCAGACAACGGCACGAACTTCGTAGGTGCCTCAAAACTGTTACAAGATGATTTTGAACGTTACAAAACTTTCCAAACTTCAGAATTCCACGATGAGATAAGCAACTTACGCATACAGTGGCACTTCAATGCGCCTCTGTGGCCAACAGCCGGCGGGCTCTGGGAAGCTGCTGTTAAAGCCATGAAGTACCATCTAAAGCGAGTCCTCGGCGAACAAAAACTTACCTTTGAGCAATTTATTACTTTATTAGCGCAGATAGAGGCCTGCATGAACTCGCGCCCTCTATGTCCACTCTCAGAAGACATTGAAGACCTGGAATACTTAACCCCAGGTCACTTTCTTATCGGTGGACCGCTGCTATCACTACCAGAGCAGGAAGAAAACTTCAACCAGTACGATTTGAGAAACAGATGGAGACTTGTCGAACAAATGAACACCCATATATGGAGACGATGGTCCAACGAGTATCTCCATCAACTCCAAGAACGCAGCAAGTGGCATCATCCTACAAAGAACTTAGAAGAAGGTAACGTCGTACTCGTGAAAGACGAAAACTTGCCACCAGGCCAATGGGCGCTCGGTAGGGTGACAGAACTTCATCCAGGAGCTGACGGCAATGTTCGGGTGGTGTCTATAAAAACTAAAAAAGGACACCTGAAACGCCCTGTTACGAAACTCGCCACGCTGCCGTACCAAAATGAACTACAAACTAACCTACAAACGAAGAAGGCAGAACAAATACCTACACCACAAAAAAGAAATACAGGAGAAGGAAAAACTATATACAGTTTATTCACTATACTACTTGTGATGTTAACTGTCAACGTGAAAACTACAAAATCATCTCAACTAGATAACTACAAACTAACGAACATTGAAAACAAACATCCCATATACTTCGATGAAGCTGGAAAGATACAACTTATACACGACGAGTGGAATCTCTTAATCTACTACAATCTGACCTCCTACTGGCAAGCTGAAAACAAACTTAAAAACTACGTGGAACAAATTGACAACATTTGTCAAAAAATAACTTACACACCGTGCGACACCATGGTCAGTCATTTACGAGAAGAACTGCGTCATCTCTCCAAACGTGACAGTCTTTTGCTGTCCCAACACCTGACACGGCATAAACGAGGTTACTTCGATGGCGTAGGAAAACTAGCACGAACACTTTTTGGCGTTCTGGACGAGGATTTCGCTAAAAAATATGAAAAGGACATCGAAGCCTTGACCAAAAATGACAACTACTTACTTCAACTCATGAAAAACCAAACTCTGATAATTGAAGCAGAAAACAATATTGTCAAGAAGAGTCAAAACTTTATGGAAGATCAATTTAGCATCATACATGACTACATGAACAAAACGTATAACGAAATTCAAAAGATTGAAAACCGCGTGCAAATGTTGTATGCGGTGAACGATGTTAACTCGGCCGTTATAACTACGACATTAATATTGAGCGCATTGCAACGAATACAAGAAACGCTGTTAAACGCATTGTCAGATATCTATAAAGGTCATTTAGACACGCACGTGTTTCCAACATCGCAATTAATAGATCAACTGAACATCATATCCGGAAAACTTCCGATGGGACTATCTCTACCAATTAAAGATACACATCAAGATATACAAGACATATACCAACTTATCTATGTGAAGGCTCGAGTTACAGAAAATTATTTGATGTTTGAACTTCATATTCCACTACTCAGTGAAGAAGAATATAAAATATACAGAATTATACCTATACCGTTCATGAGGCAAGGAAGCTTAAAACTAATACGCCCATCTTCGAAGTACATTGCTATCAACTTTGTGAAAAACTCATACATAACTATGGACGAAAATAAAATGCAGCAATGCATTGCATACAGCAAAGAACAATATATTTGCGTGGCAAACCAACCTATCTATAACATACACGACAAAAATGCGCCATGCGAAGCAAACATATTCAATCAACAAACGTCACACTCATGTGTCATCGATGACGTAGAATGCAAAGAGACGTGGACAAAACTGCATAGACCGAACATATGGTTATTTACGTTATGCAACAAACAACTGATACGAGTCATATGCGAGGATCAAGTTACGTCCGTGGCCTTGTTAGGGACCGGACTTATATCACTGAAACCAAAGTGCATTCTACAAAAAACAGATGCAACTATTTATGCATTTAACCACTTTGGTAATCAAATACAGATGGGAGTGGATATAGATGTACCTACTATAAACTCCTCAATTAACAACTTGTTCAACTTCAACTGGAACAATGCTGAGTTAAATGTGACCACACTCAAACCTGCACCTACCTTGGACTTCAATAAAATAGAACAGCAACTAACGTACCAGAAAGAACACGAGAAGTTACCTATGACGTCACATTTATCTGTTCATGACGTTTACTTGTACTCAGTCACTACTTTGTTGTTGGGAGGAATATTTGTAGTAGCCCTCTCAGTTTATATAAGAAAAAGATGTATGAAAAGAAAAGACAGTACCTCTTCGTCCAGAAACTACACTAGACCTATCAAGACCACGGAACCAGATATCGAGTTGCAAGAAATACGCAATCCGACACCAGATGAACCAGTTTATAGCGAAGTGAAGACGAAACGAACGGCATTTCGTTTTGACTAATAACTTTTAATATGATTATATTTTTTGCTATGTGCTGGATGCTCATATGACTGAAACTTTTACCTTTTTTACTTACTTATACAATTGCTTTATTTTTACTTACTTATACACTTACTTTATCTTTACTTATACCTAAACACTTTCACTACTTACTTTTCACCTTTCCCTCGGCTACTTAACGGCTGAATTTCGTGAAATTATCGGGAAATTTGGTTTGCAATAAATTAATTCATTGTTTCGGTGGCAATGTGACTTGTGCCGTTGGCATTGGGCCGTTTTTTTTTCGAAAATTCGGCTGGAAATGCGGTAACGGTGAATGGATCACGCTATCGCGAGATGTTAGCAACTCAATTTTGGCCTAGCATTGATGACATGGATATCACTGACATGTGGTTTCAACAACACGGTGCCACATGTCACACAGCCAATGAGACGATCAATTTATTGCAAACCAAATTTGCTGATCGCGTAATTTCCCGAAATTCAGCAGTTAAATGGCCAGCCAGATCGTGTGATTTAACACCACTGGATTATTTTTTGTGGGGCTATCTTAAGGACAGAGTCTATACGGAGCCAATCGAATCGACTACAGCCTTAAAACTCAAAATCCGTGATGTGATAGCCGAAATAGACCCGACATTTTGCCAAAAAGTGATTAAAAATTTTGATGAAAGAATCGACTTCTGTCAGCGTGGTCGTGGTGGACATTTGCCAGATATCATTTTTCATTCATAATTGCCGAACTTTTCTCTTTGTAATACAATAAAAATTTGAATCATCTTCATCTAAATTTTTTGTTTTATTTTGTTTTAGAAAACAAAGTTCTTGTTGAAAGACCCTTTATATGATGCATTTATAAACGTTGAAAACATAAACATTCAAATGTTTGTTTAACTACTGCGTGCCGTCGTAAGTCAAAACGTCATCTTAAATGCCAACTGTCCTCATGTTGCCATTTTTGAGTACCCTTTGATAACCGTTTCCGGTGAATGTTTGGCCAAATGTTTTAGTGAATTATTCGCATGTATTGTAATGAAATGGGCAAAAATATTGACAGTGAGAACAATTAAGTATTGACAAAAATGCGTCGCTGCAGCATTAAAGGGTGCGGCAATAGAAAAAGCGGAAATTAACCGAATGTTACATTACAACGGCATGTGTTATTTTTCTGCCTATAAATTATGCAATAGCCCAAATATCTCGTGTAATTAAACTAATTTAAGTATTTTATTCATAAGGCTTGTAATGCAATTCAATCGTTACATTTGTTGGTAAATAACTTTATATTTAATTTCGTTTCAAATGGCTCATTACTTGCTTAGTGATAATAGCCTAGTATTAATCATACTTTGATTACAGGAAACTATAAAAATTTGCAAACATAAAAAACGGTTTCCACATTCAAGCCATATATTTGCATGTCGATATTGACTTATCTATGATTATGGTACAACACTAAATCCGCCATATGTGTGGTACAATTTTGGTTTAGGTAGGTACGTTTATTCCGTAGATAGGGCAGCTCCTTTTTTTTATTTTTTTTTTCCATTCTCTAAGGGTGGCGCGCGTAAAATCGTGCTCTATTGGCGGACTTCAGACTGCCAGAGACGATTAAGCTGAAGTTTTTAAACCAAGCCATAGACAAAAAAATCCCAAGGATTTTGTTATTGTGAACAAAACAATACAAATGAATGATTTACATTTTTTTAAATGACAAAGAAGAAAGCAACCTTATAATACAACACTCGACTCGCGACCGTGAAGCGTGTGGCCGCTCTTAAGTATCGAGGCGGAAATAAATGTCATATGTGTTTAGAACCCTGTTACAAATTTTGTTTATAAAAAATGTCATTCGGGCTTCCTCGTACTCCTCCTGCGAGTTCTTATGTCCCGATAAATCGCGAAGAGGGCAAAGATTTTACCTAGAATCGCCGTAAAATGTTTACTAAAGCAGAGGTCGAGTCCGAAGATATCAGTAAGGAGTTATCCCCTGACGATCGACAATTTGTGATGCTGCTCGAGTGGAGGTCAGAAATAGAGAAAACCATAATTTCTACAATCAAAAGCACTGCGCAACAATCAATTTCAGAAGAGATGTCAAAGTTATCATCATCTGTGTCTACTCTTCAAAGTGATGTGCCTAAAATTACGTCCAATCTAGTGTCTATTAATACTTCGATCAAAGATTTAAATACCCGTGTGAGTGATCTAGAAAGCAGCGCAAATTTTACGCCTGATGTTCATACCATACCTACGGATTTACAAACTCTCAAATGTGAGTACAGTGTCCAGTTCGGGCATATGAAATCACAAAATATGTCATTATTAAAACGATTAGATGATATGGAACAATACTCTAGACAATGCAATATCGAAATTCGCAACTTAACCGAACGGCATAACGAGAACCTCGCGGGTGTTATACAAAACATGTGCTAGTCAAGTTTCATTCACGCATAGTACGTAATAACATTATCGCAGCCACTTACAAGCATAGAGGTGGGATTAGTACAGAGATGTTACAACTCCCGGGCACTCCAACAAAGATCTGTGTCAATGAACATTTAACATTACAAAAGAAGATATTATTCCGTCAAACTAAAGATCAATTTATAGCTAAAAATTATAAGTATTGTTGGATTAGGAACGCTGCGATTATGGCCAGGAAAGAAGACAATTCGCCTGTACTTTTTATCGAAACGGAACTAGATGTTGATAAAATTAAGTGAATTCTGTACTTATTCTCTTTTAATTATTGTCATAAATACACTACTTTCCTATTTATATATTTGTTTTAGGGGCCACTGGTATATTAAATTCATATTTTACCCATTGCTAAAACGTAATTTATGTTTTAATTAATTTTTGTAACATTGCTGGTATTCGTATATTAGAGCGTAATTTTTTTTATTCGGTTCACAAAACTGGATACAATTCAGACATAAACTACAAATATTTCATTTATATAGTAACATGATAAGAATGTATCCTACTTAATGTGAACACAACATGCAAAAAACAGGCCAAAATAACTGTATAAGTATCAAAATATTAAATAAGTGTAACTCTACATTTCAAGTATTTTAAGAAAACTCAACAAAGTCAGTCGTGAAGTGAACATAATAGACATTTTCTAATTGAGTTCCTAGCTGAAACAACAGAACCAGAAAATATCGAAATCAAGGCGGATCACATTATATGAAGAACACATGCGATACATTGGACAGTGTTGACCGAGGTTAGTTCTACAAATAGGGAGCGAACATGTTTTACGATTTTGCAGGCGACTGCTAGGACGGGGGACGAAGAAGCGTAAACGATGCAGGATGTCAGGTGCAGCTATAATATCATGAATAATTTTGAATAAAAACATTACATCGTGAGCTTTACGCGCTTGCGCTTTTGCAATGGAACATGTTAAAGTGAGAGAGACGAGATTCGTACGAGAACAGCAATTTACATTTAAAATCATTGTATGTTAAATGATAAAGGAAACGTTTCTGAACACTTTCAATTCTATTTGAATGAACCTGGTAACTTGGGTTCCAGACAGTAAAGCAATATTCTAAAATACTGCGAATTAAACTGTTATAAATTAAAATAGATACAGTTGGCTCGTTAAAACTTTTCATTTGTCTTGATACAAAACCGGTTAGCCTAAAAGCTTTGCTAATGATTGAATCAATATGCTTATTAAAACTTAGTGTAGCGTCTATGACGACACCCAAGTCTCGAATACTGCTGACCTCTGTTAAAGGTACATTGTCTATAAAATAAGTCACAGCTAAAGGCCTCCGGCGCCTGGTGAACTTAATGTGGTAGCATTTATTAATATTTAGGACCATATAGTTATCGCGACACCACTGATGGACTCTGTTAAGATCATCTTGAAGTAATTGCGCGTCCACAAGCGAATTAACAGCTTTGTATATCTTCAGGTCATCAGCGTACATTTTAAATTTGGAAGTTAATGAGAAAGCAATATTATTGGCGAACATAAGAAAAAATAGGGGTCCTATGTGAGAACCCTGGGTTACACCGGATGGCACCAATGCCAATTCCGACCTAAAGCCACAAACAGCGACTAACTGTGATCTATTCCGCAGATAAGACTCACACCGTCTTAGCAACGATCCATGAATACCCATCTGTTCCAACTTGTACAGGAGAATATCATGGCGCACGAGATCAAACGCCTTTTTAAAGTCTGTGTATATTGAATGTACCTCACCACCCCCAACTAAAACATCTGACAAATCAGATACATATTCTACTAGATTTGTGGAAGTTGATTTTTGGGGCAAGAACCCGTGTTGGTTGGTGTTGATTAAGTGCCTGACATGTGAATAAATTTTATTTTGTGTCAGCGATTCTAAGTTTTACCAGCCGCTGATAGTATAGATATTGGTCTGTAGTTGGCAATGTCCTCCGAGTAACCTGATTTATGAATAGGAGTGCTATGTGTAATTTTCCATTTAGATGGGAAAATACCAAGTTGCAATGATTTATTATAAATCATACTAAGTGGTTTGTACAAGACTTCGGCACAGTTTTTAAGGAAATGTTGCGGAATCAGATCGTGTCTAGGCCCCTTGCTATACTCAAGACATTTAAGACACCTAAGCACCTCGTCCTCAGTGACGACAACGTCGCTAAGAGGATAACTATGCCGATACGCGTTGATCTTTAACTTGCTCAGAATGATTGGCTGATTATAAGTATTGTAAATGGATTGAAAGTGCTTCAAGAAAATATTACATATGCTTTGACCACCCGTGCCAGAGGAATTACCCAAAAACATTTCATGGGGTATGGTGGACACATTAGATTTACGGCCTTTAGAAAATTTCCAGAAGTATTTCGGATTTAGCTTCAGATGATATAACGCCTTATTTTTAAATGTTTTGTAACAATCTTTTATC
Source organism: Hyposmocoma kahamanoa (assembly GCF_003589595.1). NCBI lineage: Eukaryota > Metazoa > Arthropoda > Insecta > Lepidoptera > Cosmopterigidae > Hyposmocoma > Hyposmocoma kahamanoa. The sequence goes on from NW_020653713.1 coordinate 147,600, forward strand.
ATATTATCACACCTCCCTCTCAGCATGCTGAAAGTGACCTGGTCCAAAGGGTTGTTATATTTTTTTAATTTACTGTGATATTTAGCTTTTTCCTTTAATGCTTTAATCAATGGTCTAGAGTACCATACAGGGTACCTACTGTCACGGGTATAGCTGGATGGAGTGTGTTTCCTGATTACTTGAAAAATTATGTTGTAGAACTTATCAACCATTTCATCGACATCCGTTCCAGAGGTGCAACTCAGACCAATCCACACTCAAGAGCTCGTTACGTATGGCATTATAGTCACATGCCAGAAAGTTCAAGTATGATGATCGTTTAGGTTTTATATTTTTTGTGGGCGATGTCATTCGCCAACATGTAAGTAAAGGTGGATGAAAAGGATCAACAGGCACAAGGGGCTGATCGGCCTCGCTCACAACAATACTATCAGCCCGTTAGACAACACAAGGTCCAAAATCCTATTTCCAATATTGTGTACCGGGTTACATTGAAAAAGGTTATTGTAAGCCAACGAATCAATAAATATGTTACTAATAGTGGAGCCCGATGATAACGACACGAGTGAAGTGCTATTAACGACAGTGTCCCTGGACCATGAAATCTCACCAAGATTAAAATCTCCCAAAACAAGAGTAGATGTGTCACGAGGCAACTTGTTGTGAATGACATCTGAGATATTATTGAGTAACGAATCTAACGAAGTCAACAGTGGCGGAGGAGGCACATAGGCAGCACAAATAGCGATATTTTTGTTTGATATTTTCAAAAAGACCCATATGTCCTCAGTATGCGATTCCCACCTGATCTTACGCAGAGCTTTATATTTTTTAAGCACGGCTACAATGATACCGCCACCATCTTTTTTTTTTACTATGTGTAGTATACCTATCTCTTCTGAAAATGTCATATCTGTCATCAAAACACTCCCAATCAAAGACAGTCTCATTAAGCCATGATTCGGTCAACACCAAAATGTCGTAGTTATTTGACAGCACAGATAAATACAAATTCTCTGTTTTGGTTCTGAGGCCTCTAACATTTTGGTAACACAAATTAAGATTGAATTTTGAATAATTTATGTAATAAAAGCATGCTGAATTATTATATAATAAATAAAACAATGGAAAAAAATCTAAGTTAAGGTTCTCAGGAAATCTACGCTTTTAACTAAAATGGATGGACTTTCATTCGTTTTGCGTATGAAGATGCGACTGTTGCGAGTCCAAACATATTGGTAGCCTTTCTCTTTAGCAGTAGTTCTGGCAGCGGCGTGCAGCTGCTTATTAGCTAGGGTGAGATGTTCCGACACATATATTGGTTGCTTGTTTTTCACAAAGCCAAGGTGGAGCGCATTTATATTATCCTCGGTTCGACTTTACGATTTATTGAATTTAATAACTGCCGCTAGGACAGTGTTTCGAGGCTGGGGTGTCGCCATCTTGACCACAATGCTGCGGGGACGTACAGAATCGGGCTTAAGTTTAGCCACACGATGTATACCGCGGATGCTCATGTCAGGAAGCTCACAAGACACGGTGCGTAAAAGTAGATTTAATATAGTGTGTAATTTCTCACTTCTACTCTCTGGAACGCACTGCACTTCAATATTGCAGTCTCTGGAGTGCTGCTCCATTTGGGCTACCCTCGTAGTGAGGTCCGACACAATATTCTGTAATGGAGAGTTATCGGCCTCCAACTTTTTTAATTTCTGGTGAAGGTCTGTGTTAATTGCCACCTGTTCCAGCGAAAAAATTAATTGTGTTTTATTTTTCATCAAATTCATTTCGAAATAGTTGTTTATATCAGTAACTTCGGTACGAAGTTGCGACAGAGCCATCCTGAACTGATCGAAACTCTCTTGCTGCGCATTGAATCGTTCATTCATGTCCTTACGAAGGCCCTCAATGGCCGCCAAAATGGGTGACAATTGCTCACGTTCTGACTCCCCGGCCATAGAAGTGGTGAATTTATTTCGCGGGTTCGTGCTAACAAACACCGCAAATTTATTACTTTCACCCATGGTATTGCTCGGCGTACTCGGCGGTGAGCGCTGCACCTTGAGCATAGTGTACAGAAAGCACAGGAAATCGGCCGTGGATAATATATGTAGCACACAAAGTTGAAAGACGAACGTAGAGTCCAACCGGGCAGGTGACGCGCGTCGCTGGTCAACCGTGTCTATTGAAGAACGGTCGTAGCAGCGTAGCGGCGTAGCCGCGTGACGTCTTTCAACATGTAGCGTCTGTACTACGTCACCGAATGTAGCTTGTAGCGAGTTTTTCGCCACGGCGGCAGTTCCAAACTCCGTGGTCGACCGGCACACACGGTGGACTCGCGTTTTCGCACCGCAGGCTCAAATCCAACACAGCGCAACAAATTCAAGAGACTCACGCAAAACTCCAAAAAGCGGCCACACTAGTTCCTCCAAAACGGCACACGACAGCAGCGCCCAGGCAGAGTGGAAAGTTGATGTCACGCAATGATGGTAGAACGGCCGCGTCGCGATGGTTCGCCGTTCCCAACAGGCGCGAGTGAAACAGACGAGCACAGTCCAATATGGCGGCGCCGCTCAATGGTCTTCAGCGCAAGATAATAAGAGAGGGTCCGACTCTCAACAGCCAACAACTCGCCAGCAGGCAACACTCACGCAATTGTAACTAGGGCAGTCGCGACAGACTCAAGATGGCGCCCACCATAAAGCGACCTCCACAGAAGACGAAACGAGAGGGTCCGAGAGTAAATAATTTGCAGAACCGCACTTAGAAGTTGGCAACGGGTGAAACAAACAAATAAACCAAAAATATGTGAGCTATTCGCCACACGTCCGTCCCGTCCGTCGAAATCAACTGAACGTAATTATGGGTATTATCCACTTGCTAAACACATTGATATTGTTTTTGTGTACACATTATGTGGAGTAATTTATCGTTTTACTATCAAAATTGCAACGGGCTCAGAACAAAACTCAATGAGTTGTTTTTATATTTATATTATTATGAAATTATTATTTTAACGGAGACTAATTTGAGTCTGAACATTTTGAACAGTGAATTTATAGATGATAGGTATAATGTTTTTAGACGCGATAGGGATCTTAACACCACATCGAAGTTAAGTGGTGGTGGCTGTTTAATCGCCGTGCATCGAAACCTATGTGTCCGCGGTGCAGTGCGAGTCAGTACCGGGGGTCGAGTTGGTGGCTGTGACGGTTGCGCTGCGCGGCCGAGGCCGCAGCCACGCCGCCCACGCTGCTCCTGGTCCGCTCCCCGCCGCCGTTGGCGGGTGCGCATCACCCACCTATTGATCAGTTATTAATAGTAGCAACATATATAGGTACCTCCAAGCTCTGCAAATGCGATATATGTCGATTATTTTGACAACCTTTGTGACTTGTGTGACAAGTTGGCGCCTTCTGTCGTTTGTGTCGTCGGAGACTTCGATTGAAGTCTTCAGGGTATTTGTTGGGAACAACGGTCTAATAGCTCTCACCTTGAGCCTATAACCAGTAGTATTACAAGTATAGCAACTCCTCTCTTAAATGCTATGTCATACTAAGACTCAAAACAATATAAATAGATTTTTAAATACTAACTATAGAATTCTGGACCTTTTGCTCTGCAATGACAATATTTTAATAAATAGTGATGTTAGCCCTTTACTACCGTTACATCAACATCATCCAGCTATCCTTAGTTGCTTAGTGATATGCTCTGACACGAGCTTACAGACGTCACCCCGTACTAAGTATTTATTTGAAAGGGCATACTATAGTTTAATTAATAAAAAGATTTTATCTAGAGTATGAAAGTGTAGACTCAGCTGTGGATATTTTTTACAGATACATACATGTATGGAATCTTTGATGAATTCGTAGGTACCGAAAAAAGTTTTGAAATCAGAGTGGATTACTTTTGATTTAATTAATTTATACAAACTCAAGCACAAGGCGTGGATCGCACATAAACGTAACATACAATGTAAAGACCTTTATGCATTGTTTTCACTATATCGTAATATATTCAGAGTTGCAGCTACAGTCACGTTTAAAAAATATATGTCCAACTTAGAATATAAAATAACTAATAATATTAAGAATTTTTGGAATTATGTATCAAGTACAAAGACATATAAAAGCTCCTATACTAATACCATGACAATTAATACTTATATCGCTAACGAACCTATTGAAATATGTTCCTTATTTGCATCTTTTTTTCAATCTGTGTATGAACCCGGTACTTTGGATTTCAGCACTTTCACAGAATCTGCAAACATACCTACTGCTGACTGCAAATAATATAGGCAATTTGTTTTTACTTCTTAAAGATATTGAGAAGGAACTTCTAAACTTCTTCTAATCTTCAAATATAAACACTTAAAATTAACTAGCAAAACTGGAGGTGCATGAGAATAAGTCATATTTTTAAGTAGGCACAGGCAGAAAGGTACATTTTTTATTAATTTTTAATTACAGTTGTATTTTTTTTATTTAATAATCACAAAAACATTAACACGGTTTTAATTTACACTGTTAAACCTAAACAAATTTGTATGAGTGTTGCAACTCCTCAACAATGGAATATGTAAAATAACAATTTTATTCAATGTAATTATTCAATGTACGAAAAAAAAATATAATGAAGGTATAACACAATTAATATTAATAAAAAGTTATACAAGCAACCGGCTTACGCGCATATGCTGTTCGAAATCAACATACAGCTTGGCAAAAAAGAGTATGGATTTAATGAGGGCGCCTAGATCAAATATGTGGCAACCCGATATACTACGACGAAAAATGTTTAGATACTTGTTATTTTTGTTTATTGTTAAAGGCTTTTAGCGCCCAGACACACGACCCGAAAACTTTCTTGGTAGGCAACAACATTTAAATTTCTCGGAATAATACAACCGCACGTTGTCCACGCGGTCGCCAAGTGGGCGAAAGCTAAGCCAGCCTCGTATGAAATTCTCCAAACTCTTCTCTTATTTCCAAAATGGGATGAACCCAAAATCATCTCACCTCTTTTTTTTCTTCTTTGCATTATTTGTATAAGTAATAATGCAATAACAACTTGTTTATTTGTAGTTAAACTTCGCATAATTTTAGTAACTGGACGAGCCCAAGTCGGCAAGCAGTAATGTGGTGAAGTTTTTGTTTCTTGAAAACTCTGAATTTAACATGTAAATTCTAAATAAATAAAGCGTATATTATAACAAATATAACAGTTCGGTCTCTAAACACGTGAACTCCGTCACCGCGTCACGGCCGCGCGGCGGCGACATATTCGCGTCAAATAAACGCGCCCTTAGAGTTAATTTTCAATTACCATCAGACTCGATCCACCCACAGTAACAACATAATATAATATAGCAACATAATACGATCACTCACAGAATTATTTGTTTTTATAATTTAAATGACCTTTTTCCTTCTTACTAAGGGACATTCGAGCAGGTTTAATAATTATAATAAAATAAATAGGATAGAAGAGAAAATGAACCATTTATTGTTTGTACAATTTATTCGAATAAAACAAAATAACAATTTAAAATTTTTTAATATATTTAATTTTCGGATAATATCGCGGGTTTTTAGATTCATTTTACTCCCGACGTTTCGAAGACTGATTCCTTCATGGTCACGGGGCGGAATGAGCTGTTGGTCGTCTTCGATGTCTAACATTCGCGTAAAGTTATAAAATTTTAAATCAATCAGATTCCGAAACACTTTCATCGAGATATTCCACCCTAGAAAACTCTATTGTATCTTGGCTAGACGTTCCGGCAACAACAAACTCATCTGAATCACAAGAATCTGAAGTGGTCTCGCTACTGCTCTCATCTCTGACGTTAATAACCAATTTTTCAATGTCGTCATACATAGTCATACCCCTCTCATAATACTCTTTTTCAATTTTAATAACATGTTGGCATGAATTTTTCCAATCTTCGGCAGTAATCGCTTGGAATGCTTGTTCAGCTGCCATCTGTCGGAATAAAAATATTATTGATTATGAGTTCAACTTAATAACATTAAGAAAAACGAATTATGAACTAGATCCCTACCTTTATGTCAATGGACCCTACATTGACAGAGGCAATTTTATGTTTTGCAATTCCCCATATCAATTCAATAGGATTGAGGTCACAATGATATGGAGGCAGCCGTACTACAGTGTGACCATGATCCCTAAATATTTGGTCAATTTCATAAAGGGCCTCTGGTTTGTGGCGTTTTACAAGCATTAACAATTCAGGTTTACGCATCATTTCATCAAATTGTATATTGTTTTGTAGCAACCACAGCTTTACATCAGCAACTTTTGTTGCACTGGTTGGGGCCTTATTGATGACTGTTGTCCATAACAATAATGGAAGGCTCTGTCAAATTGGGAATTAATTTCTCGGTAACCCACTTAGTGAAATTTGCTCTATTCATTTCAGAGAGAATCTTCATTATTGTTTGTGCCACTAAAAATTAATAGTGCATTTAAATATATTGTGTCGCACTCCACTAACTTCAATTGATTGCCAACATTTTTTAAGCTTGTAAGATGAGTGTACGTAGCTTTCATCCAAAAAAATAATATGTTTTTGGAGTTCTTGAGGCAAATTTCTATTATGCATTATAATTTTTAAATATTGTTCCCTCTTTGCTGCTATATTAGGCTTCTCCATTAGTGCCTATCTGTCTGTTTTACATTTTTTGTAAGAGAAACCCAGAGAATGTAATATCTTTCTTAGATGTTCACGGCTTCCATTAAATCCCAAATCTTCTTTAACTACAGGTAATAAATTTCGTAGTGTAGTACCTGAGAAAAAAAATAAAAAGTTTTTATTTATTACATAATACTGTTTTTTTATTGAAGAAAGTGGCATTAATATAAAATATAATACATGCCTGTTTTTTTACCGTGTAGAAGAAATGAACCTTTTGTCTAATTGCGCAAAGGTCAAAATCATCGAGATCTTTCTTTGGTCGAACTTTCCTATGTTTACCAGGTGTAGAAAACACGCCATTATTTTTTTCACCTTCTTCAACAATTTTTCTTATGGTATTGACAGATTTACCTAAAATAAATACCAAACTTACACAAATATACAAAAACACCAATTTATTTGAATTTTAAGTCTTGAAAGAATCAAAAATATTAATTCAACTTATAAATGATACGTAAACATAACCTTAGTTACTATTTTGTCAACTAAACACAAAAACTCGTTAATTGTATATTATAAGTAGTGCAAAGTGCATAATTCGACATGTAGAACGTAATAATAATTGAATAATTTGCATAAATACCTGTCATATCGGCTGTTCTCTGATAAACATTGTTAATTTCAGACAAAATTTGTCCCGCTTGAGATTCAGCCAAACATCGTAAAAAAACTTGGTATATCACTGTTCTACCACTACTACGAATCGTTTTGTTCATTTTAAATAACAAAACAAGCAACAACCGCACGAGAATTTACAGAGCTTCGTATAAAATTACTCAGCGCATACAGCAATAACACAAAAGCTACTGGTTATTTGACACCACTGACATTTTTAATAGTGTTGCCACAAATATCTTTTTTTAGTTCCAGTTTTCACCGCGTCATACTCTTTTTTGCCAAGCTGTATAATGTGCCACTACTACGCGTGACTTACTTATAAGAAGAAAAAACGAAGATATACTATAGATGTACTATGAAGACATGTACTATAAATTTATTATTATTATGTTATATTCCGTCCACAATCCGCGTACAGATCGGTAACACGATCGACTGTACGTTTGCAAGGTCGGTCGACCACCGTTGAGGGACATAAACGAGAATTATGGCTTCTAAGGCTCAACTCACACTGGCGCAGAGTCGAATCGTCGCGTCGCCGTCGAGTCCTGTTTTTCAACTACAACGTCTGGCGACAGACGTCGACGAGCGACAACAGTGCACCCGGATCACAGTGTGGTCAGCGTCTGACGCCTCACTGCGCCCAAGTAACGCTCGGCGACGCGCGTCGACACGCGAAGCCGCTCTATTACAACCAAGCGTCGACGTGCGTCGACGCGCGACTCCATATTTGCATAACACAAATTGGTACCTTAGTAATGGGAAAATAGAGATAAATATGCTATAGGTGAAAAACATAACGCGTCGCGACGCTTCGACTCTGCGCCAGTTTAAGTTGAGTTTAATAGTTCGAATATTGTGAAGTGTAATTTGTGTAATATAGTAATAAATGAAGTGCTTGCGTTTGTGCAAAATAAAATTCCACATACGGACGATGACACTTTATCCAGATTATTTGAGTACGTTTCCGGAAGAGGAAATCTTTACCGCCAAAAAACCATAGATTTAGTATTAATGTACAGGTACCCAAAGATTGGCATATGCAAGTGAAAGAGCGTTAGTATACGCGTATGTTAGAGCGAGACGGGTAGACGAAACCATTTCATTACGTGCTATGAGCCTGTATGAACCTAGTGTCAGTTGAGAACGAAACAAATTTCATTTATTTTTGAAAAATATTGGGTTTCAAAGTGTGAAATAGTGTTAATTTTACATTAATTAGTCATGATGAGGCGCGCAGTGCCCGGATGTAACACATCTAAAAACGAAAACTCACAGAATGGTACATTTCACATGTAAGTACTATTTCAATTTTTAGCTGTCGAAAAGCACTACCACAGAAGTTGTGTACCTGAATATGTCAGGTCCTATAAACCACCCGGATTTAACGTGCTCACTACGGGGATTCCAAACAAAGTCAAAACTCCATTATAATTTGGTTGTCACATTTTTATTGTTCACTGCCAAATAGTATACGGTACAAAATACTTAGAAGATTTACACAGATTTACGCAGAACTACTTATGGCGAGGAATATCGCTGGAATCGTTCGGATCGGGCGCGCGACAGATGATGACTGACCGAGCACACGCGGAGGGCTGAAAACGTAACGTCAGCACATGTGTCCCTACAATATTCCTCCTCATAGGTACACTTATACACTTAACAAAACTTACATTTACTTAAAATACACTTATTAGTAAATACCATGAAACACTTTTACACTTCACTACCTACTAATAGTGCACTTGAGTTGGGGGACTGTTTGGGCCGCGATCGTTTGTCGGGCCTGTCCTGCTGCTGTCCTGATAGATGCTACTAAATGTTTAATTAACTTTTTCTTAGCTTTTCTTCCACAACGTTTAAATATGGTAAGTACACAACCCAATAGAATCAAAGTAATGATAACTATTGTGATTACTGAGAAAATCTCTAATTTTTTTTTGGTATTAGATATGAGCAGTAGCTCATTTGCTCCATTTTGAGCAATAATGACATGTTCGGTTTTGCTCTTTTGTTTTACCCATTGTAAAAATATATACGAGATAACTGTATGTACTCGATGAATAGAAGATTAATAATGATCTTTCGTATTCAGTAAGATTTGCTACAAGATTCTGCTTACGATGTTAAAACCTAGATACATGAGAAATTTCACAACTTCATGTGCAACATTGCGCTTTTGCTACATTTTACTCTACTGATCTAATTATTATCCTAAATTGCATGCTAGAAGAATTAAGTACAGTTGGTAACAAATTGGTACAGAATTTTTGTTCAGAATACGTGTCGTAGTACCTAACTTATTGTCTACTGTTACCTATTGTCTAATTTAATCCTATCTATATAGATTTTTAGACTTTCGTGGTTATTCACTAAATGATTATCACTAATATCAGGTTTCTTACCACGGTTTCGGAACGGTTGCACGCTCCATGGTCACGGGTTGACTGGACAGCGGCAGATGACAGCTTTAAGAGCAGACATATCTGAATACCCTCTTGCGCTGTCGACGACTACCTTCATCGCGATTTGTTGTGGTGTTACCATTGTCACTCACTTTTTTCACACAAACCACACTCACTGTATCCACACGCGAAACTGAACTCCAGGTGTTTTTGTTTTTATTACTGCACGCACTAAGGACCGGATTCCATGCACTGGACAGTTTAAAACCATCATCACGGTTAAATGTTTTGTACTTCGTGATCTCGATGGCTTCTCGTACCAACCGTGGTATGTAGTGACGTTCTGGTGTAATATTGTGCTGTTCATTTTCTAATAACACGTAGGTGGGATTAAATCTGTTTATCGAAACTTGAGCCTGCCTATAGGGCAATCGCATTAGATAAACTTTTGTACCTCTTTCAAATACACGATATGGACCATTGTATGGTAGTTTTAAGGGTTTACGAACTGTGTCTACTCTTACAAAAACAAAATCGCAGTCTTTTGTTGTAAAAATGTTGTATTACTGTTATGCGACTTGTTGACTGTATAAGATTTTGTAACGCTTTACGAATTTTCTCGACAGCACTAAAGGGGTCGATGGGAGTGAACCATGCACTTTTAGATGGTCTATAAATTCCTAGTTCCTGCATTGTACGAAATTCCTCTTTCTCTTTTTTTGTACCTGTCAGGTGGTAAAGGTCGGGCACGTGCATCTACCGGTGCTCCTGACGTTTCGATGTAATGCTTAACATTGCGCGTAGGTGATTCCTTGAATGACATCGGTTTAGTGATGTCCAAAAACTTAGATAAGTCGTGAAACGGATGATCATCATTAATCGACTTTACAGAAGGTTTGCTATATTTTACTACAAAAGCGGATGCATTTAATTCAGTTACCTGGTCTACCAGTCGACGTCTGCTCAGGTCTACTAACAATTTGTAGTACGCTAGGAAGTCTGCACCCAAAATTGGTTGTGTTACATCGGCTACGATAAAGTTCCAACGAAATTGTCTACGTAAATTTTCGTTTTGTTTGCGCAAATAGTTTATATAGTCTGATTCGCAATTCACTTTCCACTTTTTAACTACCGGCAGCACTGATACGTTGGCACCCGTATCTATTAAAAAACGAAGTCCACTGGTACGATCTGTGATGCAAAGACGGTGATTAGATAACACGGAACCGGCTGCCGCCACAACTCGGTCCGTGCGACCTAGTTTTCCGCCTTGTCTTTCCAGGCGCAGGGCTGCTCGCACTTCTGTGCTCTATTACGGAATTTGTAATGATAATAGCATAACCAATCTGGAGAGGCTGCAGCAACCTCGTACGGCGTAGTACGGCGTCGTCGTTGCGTCGACGGGGTACGATATCTTCTTCGAGACGTTGAACGGTTTCGCCTACCGAAATTACGGTTTCTGGATCTGCTACGTTTGAGGTGTTGCACTTCCGCTGACAACTTTGCTATTTCGGCAACCATATAAGCTACGTCGCTGGTTGTAGCACTTGTACTCGGTTGGGTTGGTGCACTTCTGCAACCTGATTTAAACGCATTGCTTCTCCTACTTTATCTGCTACTTGTTCTAGCTGGTCTAAATTTTTTGTGCCTGCACAGCAAGTACGACTCGGAAGGTCGTTGGCAGGTGGCTTTGCCATAGAACACTCAAGGTATCTCATGTAAATTTGTTTCGTGACAGGTCCTTCATGCGGTAAAGTAGCTGTGAGGGTTTTTGGTCACCTAATTCCATCTCGTTCAATAGTTTTTCGATTTGTCGCGTGTTGCTATCTTGGTACTTTGCTAATAATTTGTCTTTTAATGCTGTAAATTTGTGTCTAGCAGGTGGTGATTCTAGAATTTCTGAGAGCTCGTCGATTGCGTGTTTATTTAATTTTGAATCAACTAGATCGAATTTTGCGTCGTCGCTCAACTTTTGCGGTGTTAAAACTGCTTCCGTTGTAATGAAACACAGTCGAGGTTGATTTGTCCAAAAACTTTTTGTACTCCTCTGAAATGTTTCTAAGCTGTACGTTGCAGCCGTGCAACATAAAGGAGTCTTCTCTCCGTCACGTGCGCGATTTCTTTTTAAACGTTCGGGGTCACCACTTTAGGAACTGTTCTGGGTGGTCCTATTAACCACCCGAATTTGTGCTCACAACGGGAATTCCAAACAAAGTCAAAACTCCATTATAATTTACTTGTCACACTTTTATTGTTCACTGCCAAATAGAATACGGTACAAAATACTTAGAAGATTTACACAGATATACGCAGAACTACTTATGGCGAGGAATATGGACTCGTTCGGACCGGGCGCGCGACCGATGATGACTGACTGAGGGTTGAAAACGTAACGTGCTGACGTTACGTTTATTACGATGTGTCCCTACAAATATTTCATTTTTATTGCATAAACCTGTACAAAACACAACTTTTGCAGCAAAAATGTAACTTCAAGTAACTAAACGTAATTTCAATTCAGGGGCCCTGGCAAACACTGTCGGGGATACACGCGCCATTCGCAGCTAACGGATGTACAGTAGGCCCAAACTGATAATTCGTGGACATAGTAGGAATAACTTGTACAGACCTGATTTTTTTAATACGATAAATGTAAAGGACATCCCTGACAACTTTTATTCTTGTATGATTTCTTTAAAAAATTGATTGTATCCAGAGAAAACAAAAATATTTCCTTTTTTTATATGGATAATATTTGTCCATATAAAAAAAATATTTTATTTTTTGTCTCATGATATACAAAAATGTTATGTGTACTTTGGGGTGACACGACGGATATAGCTAGATTGCGGCGTTCGTCAGGGAGGGCTAACTTCTCCGGGCCTCTTCAGCCTTTACGTCAACGGGTTGATCGAGGAGCTGAGGGGTGCCAATGTCACATGTCGTGTGGGTGAGGTGTGTGTAAACACCTTCAGCTACGCTGACGACATGATACTTCCCAGTCCTTCGTTTGGATGCCTGAGACAGCTGGTTTAAATCTGTGAGCGCTACTCTAGGGCTCATAGGTTGAATACAATGCCACAAAGACCGAAATGATGGTCTTCAGAGCCGGGAGATCCGGAGAAGGTTCCGGATCTTTTCCTGAACGGATCACTGGTAAGGAGATTGCAACAGTTTAAATACTTAGGCCATGTTCGACGATGACCTTCGTGATGATTTAGATATTGAACGAGAGCGGCGTGCCTTCTATGTAAGAATAAGCAAGAATGCGTGCAGGCTTGCGAAATGTAGTAACCAGTTTGCCTAGGACATTTTACTTTACTATCAGGATTCAATACAACGACGCGTTCCGAATCCCAGTGAAACTGCCTAGATTTAGCAGTGCGTCGAGCATATTTTGCTTAGTCTCGCATTCCGGACTTTTTCGCCATGTTACGAGCAAGTGTGGCCTCTTTTTGGAAAAGACTGCTTGCATCTGACAATGCAATCCTGAGAGCAGTATGTGACGCTTATTTTGACAGCTCCAGTTTTAAATACTGGCTGCCTGTCCACTGGGGTGCGAATCGTAAATGATAATTACCCATTTATGGTATTGCTTAGTTTAGGTCATTCATTTCAGTTCATTTCTTTTGTATCATGTAATTTATTCTAAATAGGTAAGCATGTCTAAAGTTTATTAGTATGTGTGCTAATGGGTACTCAAAATGTACTATTTTTGTAATACCTGAACAAATAATTTATTATTGTTACTACATTTACTGTTATATATTATTTGCGCTTAAATCTGAACACAGATAAATATCGAAGATGTCGACGACGAGCCATTGTACATTAGAGAACACGGTTTTTAGGAAAGGCGGTCTCGGACGCGGCACAGATTGTGTTCATTAACGTAGCATTGCTGATCGGGAGAAGGCGACATCTCGTTTACACTGGATTCCCTGGCCGTAGGCAGGGCCATCTCACACATAATTGTCCACCACTGCGCCATCGTATGCGTTTACAAAGATATGGGGTATTATATTTGAAACACAAAGTGTTGTCAAGACGAGGCCGATATTTCCATTATATACATATTTAACAGCCGAACTTCATGAATGCGGAGAAGGGATTTGATTAGCTTATGGCATAAGTTTGATTCACCTCTAGGCAAGCTGAAATCTTGTGGCATTGCGCGCGTGCGTGCGCAACGACATGGCGTGTCGGGGCACGCGCAGAGGCGAGGTCGCGGCGCATGGCCCCAAAACACCGAGAACGGCGGCCCCGTGCCTTGCCCCACTGTCGCTGTCATGTCCTGCGAACGCCATGGCAAGGGCCATAAAAAAATCGAAGCGCCTCTCCCGGCTATTTTTTATAGCCATTTTTATGTATTTTTTTGTCTAAACATGGAAATCTAAATCAAATCAAACTTCTGATTGTCTTCTGAAGTAGATGTGGAAGCTGTCCGCGTCTGCGTCTGCGTCTTTTACGCAACTTTAGCGAGTACTAAGTATTGTACTGTACTGTAATGAGGCTCGAAATATGACGACGGATTTTATAAATGAAACTTTGGGGTCTCCGCTTAATATATGAATGGTTTTCAGTTTAATCAAACTTTCTGAAATTGACTGAATTTAATAAACAGTGTAAACACACTTTCATACACAGTTTAAAGTGACAAAAACTCCTACAGCTGTATGTATATTAATTATGTCAAGCATTGACTTACAATTATATGGACGTCGGGTCCGCGCTAAAAAGTATCCGAACTTATAGGGCGTTAAAATCGTATACAGAGCGTCATTCACGCTTTAGTCTTCGTTTGTTCGACTGACAGCGAAGTAAGCAAAATTAGATAGTACTGCGATGACATTACAATTTAAATTCAACGTTTTAGCTTTTTCATATTCCTTTACAAGTCACTACGCTTAAATAGATTGATTTGGGACATTTTTTTCGTGGTTTTTATATTAGACCCGTCGTCCATTTATTTGTAAGTCAATGATGTCAAGTCCAAAATAGATCTTTGGTGCGTTTACATATGATTTGTATACTCGTATCTACAAGTACGTACTTACCACGGTGTAACTTCTTTTTATTTTCCCGATATTTCGGAACGGTTCCGTGGTAAGAAACATGATATTAGTGACAATCATTTAGTGAATAACCACGAAAGTCTTCAAATCTATATAAGTACGTACTTGATGAACTCGAGCGACTATGGGCTTAATAAACGAGCCTTTGTCAGTAACTATCGTTCGACTTACACTGCTAGCAATCCCGACTGTTACACAATATTTTGATTAAATTTACAGTATTATTCTGCCTGCAATTCAGAACGAATGATGTAAATGATAAAATGAAAAAATGCTTGCGAAAGTACGTGGACTACGTGGTACGCAATCGAATGCAATATGGGAGGCGAGGAATTGCCCTACCTGTTTCCATATACTTCTTTCTTTGGTGGCCGAGTAATCTCTTATATTTTCAAACGTTTGGAGGACTTCGATAAAGGTGCTTTTGGTTATGACGGGTGTCGGTAGAAATAATTTGCATTGTAGTTCGAACCAGACCTGCTGAGCTAGGAGCCGCGCGCGCAGATTTTGCTGCAATGGCCCGGGAGTCCTGTAGAACACTTCGTTGAGCTTGGACCTAATCGACCGGCAGTACCCTTTCATGTCCTTGACGTCCAGGTTATCATCATCAATGTTAAATTCTGAGCGTCTCCTATTATTTACACCTTCTTTCCGGTTCATTTTCACATAGGCCGTCATATCGTCAGGGCAGGGGCAAGGTGGAATAGGTCTTTTCTTAAACTTGATACTCTTGTTCGAGTCAGCTGCGCATTCCTCGCTGTTAATGACGGTGTAGTTGTTGGTGGGCAATACGCTTGGACTGGCGCCAACCACTACGGTGGTCGGTATTGGCCTCTGATGTGCATCGTCCTTAGGATTTTGCCAATATAGCGGTGCCGACACTTGCCGTGTCTCATCCCTAAGCAAAGCAGCCGCAGCCATGGCTTTATTGTCATCGTGCCTAAGTGGCGACGTGACCTCGCCGCAGGGTTGGTGGTGCAGGGATAGTTGCTGACGCTGCGACTGTAGGCTGTTCGGTGCCATGGGCAGCTTCGGCTATTTGCGTCTTAGCTCATCGCTCACCCCGTCGTTGTCATTCCTATAACACTGCATTGAAAATACGTAGCTCAATTAAACATCGTTAATGCTGCTTCAAGTTTAATTCTAGTTTCGTTACAATGAGTTTATCTATTTCTTATTATTTTTTATTTCAATTTTATTGTAGATTTTTTCTTAGACGTTCTAACCAAAGCAATTTTCATGTACTGTTTTGATTATTGTACGAGAAGGATTTTAATTACTATATGGCACGTCATAATTTCTTTTACAGCGGCCAGCAGGCTTATGCCAGTGTCAGTTTTACTTAAAGGATGGAAAAAAAAATAAAAGAATAGTTTCCATAGTCTAAGCAGTTTTATCATGAATACTCATAAACTATACAAATTACTCTCAACTCTTACACTATGGATTCCATCATCTAAGCCTCAACTTTGTCAGGGCCCGTACCACGAACTTTACTAAAACGAATCAATAATGAAGCAGCATCGAAGCAGTTAAATTTAGGATCCTAAACTGAATCGTTAAAATTGATTCGCTTTCGAAGCGCTAATCCGCGAATGCATGAGCGATGTTTGTCTCTGGTCCGCTACCATTTTGTCTTAAACTATGGAAACTTTAGAGGATGGAAAAAATAAAAGAAAGGAGCTGCCCTAACTACGGAATGAACGTGCATACTTTAACAAAAATTGAACGAATAAATGGCGGATTTCTTTAGTGTCGTACCATAATCTATCGAAAAGTCATTATCGACATACAAACATTTTATTAAAGTAGATCAATATTCCATTTGGGAATATTTTAGGTTATATGGGAATATCCGGGAATGTCACATGAAATTATGAATTTATTGTTTTGCGTTTACAAATACTCAAATATTACGAAAAGTGAATTTGCACAGAAAAAATGTAATTTGAGAGTAGATAAAAAAGAGAAAACTTTGAAATATAAATCCTATATTTCCAATCTCAAGATTCATATTTTCATAGAGAAATTTTTAAACAGATTCCAAATAGTGTAAGCTTTTTTGTATTTATGCATTGGTATAGAATTAATACCAGTGACTGATTGAAGTGAATCTTTAATACTTCCATTTAATTTTGGAAATAAATGAAAATAGTAATATTATCAATAATAATATTATTATCATACGTTTATTTGCTTAAAACATGGTATAACAGGAGATGTAACAAGGGACAGTGTTAGTATAAACATGTTTCACATATATTAAATAGCATGCAATTGTCTGATTACACAATGTCAATCGACTACTATTGGCCGAGCACCTTTTGTAACACATTTTTTTTGGTAGATCTCCTGAATGCCAGAACAAAAACAAAATTTATCTTCTCTCCTTGGTATTTTTCCCATACAGATTGTTACAGTACATTGAAATAAATGACGAAACATCTAACGAAGGAAAGAATCCAGAGGTCA